>NC_088243.1:84728741-84821241 GCF_036934945.1 Oncorhynchus masou masou
AGCAGAGCAAGACCCCAGAATCAATTGGTCTGGGCTAGAAAAGTGAATACACATCATCAATGCATCGATGTTACGCAATCACTAGAGACCCATATCATCAATGCATCGATGTTACGCAATCACTAGAGACCCATATCATCAATGCATCGATGTTACGCAATCACTAGAGACCCATATCATCAATGCATCGATGTTACGCAATCACTAGAGACCCATATCATCAATGCATCGATGTTACGCAATCACTAGAGACCCATATCATCAATGCATCGATGTTACGCAATCACTAGAGACCCATATCATCAATGCATCGATATTACGCAATCACTAGAGACCCATGTCATCAATGCATCGATGTTACGCAATCACTAGAGACCCATATCATCAATGCATCGATGTTACGCAATCACTAGAGACCCATATCATCAATGCATCGATGTTACGCAATCACTAGAGACCCATATCATCAATGCATCGATGTTACGCAATCACTAGAGACCCATATCATCAATGCATCGATATTACGCAATCACTAGAGACCCATATCATCAATGCATCGATGTTACGCAATCACTAGAGACCCATATCATCAATGCATCGATGTTACGCAATCACTAGAGACCCATATCATCAATGCATCGATGTTACGCAATCACTAGAGACCCATATCATCAATGCATCGATGTTACGCAATCACTAGAGACCCATATCATCAATGCATCGATGTTACGCAATCACTAGAGACCCATATCATCAATGCATCGATGTTACGCAATCACTAGAGACCCATATCATCAATGCATCGATATTACGCAATCACTAGAGACCCATATCATCAATGCATCGATATTACGCAATCACTAGAGACCCATATCATCAATGCATCGATATTACGCAATCACTAGAGACCCATATCATCAATGCAGCGATATTACGCAATCACTAGAGACCCATATCATCAATGCATCGATATTACGCAATCACTAGAGACCCATATCATCAATGCATCGATATTACGCAATCACTAGAGACCCATATCATCAATGCATCGATATTACGCAATCACTAGAGACCTATATCATCAATGCATCGATGTTACGCAATCACTAGAGACCCATATCATCAATGCAGCGATATTACGCAATCACTAGAGACCCATATCATCAATGCATCGATATTACGCAATCACTAGAGACCTATATCATCAATGCATCAATGTTACGCAATCACTAGAGACCCATATCATCAATGCAGCGATATTACGCAATCACTAGAGACCCATATCATCAATGCATCGATATTACGCAATCACTAGAGACCCATATCATCAATGCATCGATATTACGCAATCACTAGAGACCCATATCATCGATGCAGCGATATTACGCAATCACTAGAGACCCATATCATCAATGCATCGATATTACGAAATCACTAGAGACCCATATCATCAATGCATCGATATTAAGCAATTACTAGAGACCCATATCATCAATGCATCGATATTACGCAATCACTAGAGACCCATATCATCAATGCATCGATATTACGCAATCACTAGAGACCCATATCATCAATGCATCAATATTACGCAATCACTAGAGACCCATATCATCAATGCATCGATATTACGCAATCACTAGAGACCCATATCATCAATGCATCGATATTACGCAATCACTAGAGACCCATATCATCAATGCATCGATATTACGCAATCACTAGAGACCCATATCATCAATGCATCGATATTACGCAATCACTAGAGACCCATATCATCAATGCATCGATATTACGCAATCACTAGAGACCCATATCATCAATGCATCGATATTACGCAATCACTAGAGACCCATATCATCAATGCATCGATATTACGCAATCACTAGAGACCCATATCATCAATGCCAATATAAAATAAGACTTTAATTGTTTTTTTCTCAAATGCGTATTGTTGTTAACTTGCTATTGAATGACCAGTCCCTTTCAAACTATAAGGTGTCACCATATTAAACCAACCTATAACCCAGTCCTGCTGTGTTGTGTTGATCAGTGGAGAACGAGAGCCACTGTGACTTTGTGAAGCTGAGAGAGATGTTGCTGAGGGTGAACATGGAAGACCTGAGAGAGCAGACTCACGCCAGACACTACGAGCTCTACAGACGCTGCAAACTGGAGGAGATGGGATTTACAGATACAGACCCTAACAACAAACCCTTTAGGTGAGACCAGCTCTTGTTCAACGTTACATAGTGGGCAGGTTGTCGACCCTTTTTTGTCATCCAATATGCAGAATATAAACTGAAATTAGACCAGTGTCAGAAGTGAAAATAGGGCCAAAGCATCAGAACACCTAGATGTCCAGGGCCCGGGAACGACATCTACAGTCAGGAGCAAAAGCCCATGGACGTCTCACAGCAGTCAGACACAGTGATACACATTCTACAATGAAATATAGACACCCTATTCCCTACCTAGTGCACTACGTTTGACCAGGGAACCCTGTTCCCTATGTAGTGCACTAAATAGGGAACAGGGTGCCATTTGGGATGCATGCATATGCCTGTTTAACTGTAACTACCTTGTCTTCCCTCACCAAATCAGTCTGCAGGAGACGTATGAGGCCAAGAGGAAAGAGTTCCTGGGGGACCTGCAGCATCACGAGGACGACATGAGACAGATGTTTGTCCACAAGGTGAAGGAGACCGAGGCAGAGCTGAAAGTAAAGGAGAGGGAGGTAAACATTCACAAGGTGCTTCTGGGAGTTTGTCTTGTTTAGATTATGATGTTGTTCTGCTCCCTTTCATACTCAAACTCATCCTCATTTTGTGACTGTGTCTACAGTCATAACGTAACAGAGCATTTTGGGACTGTGTCGACAGTCATAACGTAACAGGGTATTTTGGGACAGTGTCTACAGTCATAACGTAACAGAGCATTTTGTGACTGTGTCTACAGTCATAATGTAACAGGGCGTTTTGGGACTGTGTCTACAGTCATAACGTAACAGAGCATTTTGTGACTGTGTCTACAGTCATAACGTAACAGAGCATTTTGTGACTGTGTCTACAGTCATAACGTAACAGGGCGTTTTGGGACTGTGTCTACAGTCATAATGTAACAGGGCGTTTTGGGACTGTGTCTACAGTCATAACGTAACAGAGCATTTTGGGACTGTGTCGACAGTCATAACGTAACAGGGCATTTTGGGACTGTGTCGACAGTCATAATGTAACAAGGCATTTTGTGACTGTGTCTACAGTCATAACGTAACAGGGCATTTTGTGACTGTGTCTACAGTCATAATGTAACAAGGCATTTTGTGACTGTCTACAGTCATAACGTAACAGGGCATTTTGTGACTGTGTCTACAGTCATAACGTAACAGGGCATTTTGTGACTGTGTCTACTTGTCATATCGACAGTTTGGAGCCTTTTCCTTTAGTTTGAGCTGTTTGTTCAGTGCAGCGGTCCGAGACATTTCCCTGGATGTTCCCCTGTCTGTATTATCACACGTTAAAGCACATAGAGCCTATATGTTACCATGTTATACCAACCCTTCCAATCCAGCTCCAAGAGAGGTTTGAGCAGCTGAAGAGGATGCATCAGGAGGAGAAGAGGAATCTGGAGGAGAAGAGGAGCGATCTGGAGGAGGATATGAACGACTTCAACAGGAGGAAGGTGGCAGCTGAGACGCTGATGGGTCAGTCTCTACAGGGATCCTCACAACCGTTCAGAAAGGACAAGAAGAGGTACGTATTGTCTGTCTGTCTGTCTCTCTCTGTCTCTCTGTCTGTCGGTCTCTCTCTGTCTCTCTCTCTCTCTGTATGTCGGTCTCTCTCTGTCTCCCTCTCTCTCTCTCTCTCTGTCTCTCTCTCTGTCTCTCTCTCTGTCTGTCTGTCTGTCTGTCTGTCTGTCTGTCTGTCTTTCTGTCTGTCAGTCTCTCTCTGTCTCTCTCTCTCTGTCTGTATGTCGGTCTCTCTCTGTCTCTCTCTGTCTCTCTCTCTCTGTCGCTCTCTCTGTCTGTCTGTCGGTCTCTCTCTGTCCGTCTCTCTCTGTCTCTGTCTCTCTCTCTCTTGCTCTCTCTGTCTCTCTCTTTGTCTGTCTGTTCAACTGATCAAACGCTATAGTAGCAGACACTACAGCCCTGAAGCTCTGGCCTAGTGTTCTGCTTGTCTCTATGGGACTGTCACTCGCACAGTTGCAGTCAGGAAGTGACTAATGATATAGCATTACAGTGCCAGGAGACATCTTGGCTTGGAAACTGTGATACGGGGGACGGATTGAGTCTGACATTGTTTTCCCAGACAGTGGAGGAGGTCACAGTTTGCCCTGTCACCGCCTGACCGCCTGATGCTTGTGGTTCTGCAACACACACACATACAAACACAATAACACACACACACACACACACACTACACACCACCACCACCAGACCGTCTCTGCATAGCGCGATCTGTCAGTCTCGATATCCGCTAGGCTGGGTCACTGATGTTGAGCTACACACAATATCAATTGATAGGGTAACACTAGTCTTCTCTCACAGCCTCAGTGTATGATAACACAAATCTGACTAGACTGTGATAACACCAGTCATATGTAGCGAGTGTTATCACAGAGGCTGTGGACTGTATGTGTCATTCACTGTTTGGGTGCTACCAGAAACATAGCCTTGTCTGTGGGTGACGCTTAGATGGTTCAGAGTTAGACATCTTAGATGGTTCAGAGTTAGACATCTTAGATGGTTCAGAGTTAGACATCTTAGATGGTTCAGAGTTAGACATCTTAGATGGTTCAGAGTTAGACAGCTTAGATGGTTTAGAGTTAGACATCTTAGATGGTTCAGAGTTAGACATCTTAGATGGTAGCCTATTCAGTTCAGTTAGACATCTTAGATGGTAGCCTATTCAGTTCAGTTAGACATCTTAGATGGTAGTCTATTCAGTTCAGAGTTAGACATCTTGCAAATAAGAATATCAGTGGTTACAAGCTTCCGTCTGTATTTCTATCCCGATGTCAATCTGTGTATTGTAATGGAATAATGATCTCTCTCCTCAGACCAAAGAGAGATCTGTTGGACATTTAACTTCATAGAGTCTCAATGACAGGACATGTTAAACAGCACACTGATGAGGAGGAGAAAGTGTGAGGAAATATAACTATTGACTATGACTCTGCTGACACCATAGACTTGGCTGATTCACCAAGTTCATGTGGAGGTTGTATAGTGCCCACTATTGGACAGTTCCCACATTTCACATTATAACCAGTTCATTTTATTCGTAGAGAGATGGTCCCTGTTTTCTTTCTTTGCGTGAAGATGCACAGATCATAAAACGGTTTGGTTCGATCTGTAAAACGGAAACATCCATAATTTTGAAATGATCGCGATCATTGTTAACACACTATTCTCAAATTATTTTGTTTGTTTTGCATACTATTTTCTTCTGTTGATTTTCAACTCATCTAATTCTATATATGTTCCTTTTACCATATTTTTGCCATATTTTCTTTATTTCAGTTGATTCGTGGCACCACGGCAACACCAAGGCAACCAGGAATGTGTCTCTTCATCACCATGGAAACAAGGGACATGTTTTATCTTCACTTTTTTTAGCTTCGGGGACTATTTCATTCTCAAATTGTATGAATGGACCCCGATGACACTTCTTTGACACGACATGTGAGAGAGCGAGCGAGAGAAATGTGTGTGATGATGATGCGTTGGCTGTGAGCCCCTTTGTATTCAAGGATCAGAACGATGACCTTACACAGTGGACTTCACACCCGTGTCCAAAATGGCCCCCTATTCCCTACAGTATACATGTCTTGTGGAGTCAGCACTGGAGATCAAAGATTGCATCCCAAATGGCCCACTATTCCCTCTATAGTGCACTACTTTTGATAAGTGCCAAGTAGTGCACTATATAGGGAATAGGGTGTAATTCAGGACGCAGACTTTCTCTCTAGTGCTGACTCCACAAGACGTGTAAAAACAAAACCTGTGGACTCAGTTATGATAACTTTTAGCGTATGTTGTTTTACGTTCCTGGTGTGAATGTGTCCATCTGAATCTACCATCTGAAACGCACATAGACATTAAAACCAGGAAACGTAACACATGTTTTATCCCCAGCAGAAACATGACTAGGACTGTGATACTGTTGCTCGGAAGAAAGAATGTATAGCTCTATCTTGGTTTCCAAACTGCTTATGAAACAGCAAGAGCTTGCCTTCCAGGCTAATATAGTTCTACCCATCACTGCGTTAAATATTGACTGTGAACTGTGTGTGTGTGTGTGTGTGTGTGTGTGTGTGTGTGTGTGTGTGTGTGTGTGTGTGTGTGTGTGCGTGTGTGTGTGTGTTAATTTGTTTGTGTGTATTAATTAAGTGATAAGGCCAGAGAAGAGATTTTTTGGAGGATATATTTTACACAATGAGCTACCAATTATTTTTTTTCATTAAAAAAAAGTGTATTTTGATGAATTTATTCATACTTTTTCATCTTTCCACGAGATATAGTCCCGACACAAATTTAAGGTTGCTCCCCAATGCAGCTGATTGCTGGTCGTTCGTTCTATCGGTTTGGTTGCCAGAGATGCGACCCTGTCGTTAAGCCTTTTTGTTCTGTATCTATAGACCCAGTCGTTAAGTCTTTTTGTTCTGTATCTATAGACCCAGTCTTTTTGTTCTGTATCTATAGACCCCGTCGTTAAGTCTTTTTGTTCTGTATCTATAGACCCAGTCGTTAAGTCTTTTTGTTCTGTATCTATAGACCCAGTCTTTTTGTTCTGTATCTATAGACCCCGTCGTTAAGTCTTTTTGTTCTGTATCTATAGACCCAGTCGTTAAGTCTTTTTGTTCTGTATCTATAGACCCAGTCGTTAAGTCTTTTTGTTCTGTATCTATAGACCCCGTCGTTAAGTCTTTTTGTTCTGTATCTACAGACCCCGTCGTTAAGTCTTTTTGTTCTGTATCTATAGACCCAGTCGTTAAGTCTTTTGGTTCTGTATCTATAGACCCAGTCGTTAAGTCTTTTTGTTCTGTATCTATAGACCCCGTCGTTAAGTCTTTTTGTTCTGTATCTACAGACCCCGTCGTTAAGTCTTTTTGTTCTGTATCTATAGACCCAGTCGTTAAGTCTTTTGGTTCTGTATCTACAGACCCAGTCGTTAAGTCTTTTTGTTCTGTATCTATAGACCCCGTCGTTAAGTCTTTTTGTTCTGTATCTATATACCCCGTCGTTAAGTCTTTTTGTTCTGTATCTATAGACCCAGTCGTTAAGTCTTTTTGTTCTGTATCTATAGACCCAGTCGTTAAGTCTTTTTGTTCTGTATCTATAGACCCAGTCTTTTTGTTCTGTATCTATAGACCCAGTCGTTAAGTCTTTTTGTTCTGTATCTATAGACCCAGTCGTTAAGTCTTTTTGTTCTGTATCTATAGACCCAGTCGTTAAGTCTTTTTGTTCTGTATCTATAGACCCAGTCGTTAAGTCTTTTTGTTCTGTATCTATAGACCCAGTCTTTTTGTTCTGTATCTATAGACCCAGTCGTTAAGTCTTTTTGTTCTGTATCTATAGACCCAGTCGTTAAGTCTTTTTGTTCTGTATCTATAGACCCAGTCGTTAAGTCTTTTTGTTCTGTATCTATAGACCCTGTCGTTAAGTCTTTTTGTTCTGTATCTATAGACCCAGTCGTTAAGTCTTTTTGTTCTGTATCTATATACCCCGTCGTTAAGTCTTTTTGTTCTGTATCTATAGACCCAGTCTTTTTGTTTTGTATCTATAGACCCTGTCGTTAAGTCTTTTTGTTCTGTATCTATATACCCCGTCGTTAAGTCTTTTTGTTCTGTATCTATAGACCCAGTCTTTTTGTTCTGTATCTATAGACCCTGTCGTTAAGTCTTTTTGTTCTGTATCTATAGACCCAGTCGTTAAGTCTTTTTGTTCTGTATCTACAGACCCCGTCGTTAAGTCTTTTTGTTCTGTATCTATAGACCCAGTCGTTAAGTCTTTTGGTTCTGTATCTATAGACCCAGTCGTTAAGTCTTTTTGTTCTGTATCTATAGACCCCGTCGTTAAGTCTTTTTGTTCTGTATCTACAGACCCCGTCGTTAAGTCTTTTTGTTCTGTATCTATAGACCCAGTCGTTAAGTCTTTTGGTTCTGTATCTACAGACCCAGTCGTTAAGTCTTTTTGTTCTGTATCTATAGACCCCGTCGTTAAGTCTTTTTGTTCTGTATCTATAGACCCAGTCTTTTTGTTCTGTATCTATAGACCCAGTCGTTAAGTCTTTTTGTTCTGTATCTATAGACCCAGTCGTTAAGTATTTTTGTTCTGTATCTATAGACCCAGTCTTTTTGTTCTGTATCTATAGACCCAGTCTTTTTGTTCTGTATCTATAGACCCCGTCGTTAAGTCTTTTTGTTCTGTATCTATAGACCCCGTCGTTAAGTCTTTTTGTTCTGTATCTATAGACCCTGTCGTTAAGTCTTTTTGTTCTGTATCTATAGACCCAGTCTTTTTGTTCTGTATCTATAGACCCTGTCGTTAAGTCTTTTTGTTCTGTATCTATAGACCCAGTCGTTAAGTCTTTTTGTTCTGTATCTATAGACCCAGTCGTTAAGTCTTTTTGTTCTGTATCTATAGACCCAGTCGTTAAGTCTTTTTGTTCTGTATCTATAGACCCTGTCGTTAAGTCTTTTTGTTCTGTATCTATAGACCCAGTCGTTAAGTCTTTTTGTTCTGTATCTATATACCCCGTCGTTAAGTCTTTTTGTTCTGTATCTATAGACCCAGTCTTTTTGTTTTGTATCTATAGACCCTGTCGTTAAGTCTTTTTGTTCTGTATCTATATACCCCGTCGTTAAGTCTTTTTTGTTCTGTATCTATAGACCCAGTCTTTTTGTTCTGTATCTATAGACCCTGTCGTTAAGTCTTTTTGTTCTGTATCTATAGACCCAGTCGTTAAGTCTTTTTGTTCTGTATCTACAGACCCCGTCGTTAAGTCTTTTTGTTCTGTATCTATAGACCCAGTCGTTAAGTCTTTTGGTTCTGTATCTATAGACCCAGTCGTTAAGTCTTTTTGTTCTGTATCTATAGACCCCGTCGTTAAGTCTTTTTGTTCTGTATCTACAGACCCCGTCGTTAAGTCTTTTTGTTCTGTATCTATAGACCCAGTCGTTAAGTCTTTTGGTTCTGTATCTACAGACCCAGTCGTTAAGTCTTTTTGTTCTGTATCTATAGACCCCGTCGTTAAGTCTTTTTGTTCTGTATCTATAGACCCAGTCGTTAAGTATTTTTGTTCTGTATCTATAGACCCAGTCTTTTTGTTCTGTATCTATAGACCCAGTCTTTTTGTTCTGTATCTATAGACCCCGTCGTTAAGTCTTTTTGTTCTGTATCTATAGACCCCGTCGTTAAGTCTTTTTGTTCTGTATCTATAGACCCTGTCGTTAAGTCTTTTTGTTCTGTATCTATAGACCCAGTCTTTTTGTTCTGTATCTATAGACCCTGTCGTTAAGTCTTTTTGTTCTGTATCTATATACCCCGTCGTTAAGTCTTTTTGTTCTGTATCTATAGACCCAGTCTTTTTGTTCTGTATCTATAGACCCAGTCGTTAAGTCTTTTTGTTCTGTATCTATATACCCCGTCGTTAAGTCTTTTTGTTCTGTATCTATAGACCCAGTCGTTAAGTCTTTTTGTTCTGTATCTATAGACCCAGTCGTTAAGTCTTTTTGTTCTGTATCTATAGACCCCGTCGTTAAGTCTTTTTGTTCTGTATCTACAGACCCCGTCGTTAAGTCTTTTTGTTCTGTATCTATAGACCCAGTCGTTAAGTCTTTTGGTTCTGTATCTATAGACCCAGTCGTTAAGTCTTTTGGTTCTGTATCTACAGACCCAGTCGTTAAGTCTTTTTGTTCTGTATCTATAGACCCCGTCGTTAAGTCTTTTTGTTCTGTATCTATATACCCCGTCGTTAAGTCTTTTTGTTCTGTATCTATAGACCCAGTCGTTAAGTCTTTTTGTTCTGTATCTATAGACCCAGTCGTTAAGTCTTTTTGTTCTGTATCTATAGACCCAGTCTTTTTGTTCTGTATCTATAGACCCAGTCGTTAAGTCTTTTTGTTCTGTATCTATAGACCCAGTCGTTAAGTCTTTTTGTTCTGTATCTATAGACCCTGTCGTTAAGTCTTTTTGTTCTGTATCTATAGACCCAGTCTTTTTGTTCTGTATCTATAGACCCAGTCGTTAAGTCTTTTTGTTCTGTATCTATAGACCCAGTCGTTAAGTCTTTTTGTTCTGTATCTATAGACCCTGTCGTTAAGTCTTTTGTTCTGTATCTATAGACCCAGTCGTTAAGTCTTTTTGTTCTGTATCTATATACCCCGTCGTTAAGTCTTTTTGTTCTGTATCTATAGACCCAGTCTTTTTGTTCTGTATCTATAGACCCTGTCGTTAAGTCTTTTTGTTCTGTATCTATATACCCCGTCGTTAAGTCTTTTTGTTCTGTATCTATAGACCCAGTCTTTTTGTTCTGTATCTATAGACCCTGTCGTTAAGTCTTTTTGTTCTGTATCTATAGACCCAGTCGTTAAGTCTTTTTGTTCTGTATCTATATACCCCGTCGTTAAGTCTTTTTGTTCTGTATCTATATACCCAGTCTTTTTGTTCTGTATCAATAGACCCTGTCGTTAAGTCTTTTTGTTCTGTATCTATAGACCCAGTCTTTTTGTTCTGTATCTATAGACCCTGTCGTTAAGTCTTTTTGTTCTGTATCTATAGACCCAGTCGTTAAGTCTTTTTGTTCTGTATCTATAGACCCAGTCTTTTTGTTCTGTATCTATAGACCCAGTCTTTTTGTTCTGTATCTATAGACCCCGTCGTTAAGTCTTTTTGTTCTGTATCTATAGACCCTGTCGTTAAGTCTTTTTGTTCTGTATCTATAGACCCTGTCGTTAAGTCTTTTTGTTCTGTATCTATAGACCCTGTCGTTAAGTCTTTTTGTTCTGTATCTACAGACCCTGTTGTTAAGTCTTTTTGTTCTGTATCTATAGACCCAGTCGTTAAGTCTTTTGGTTCTGTATCTATAGACCCAGTCGTTAAGTCTTTTTGTTCTGTATCTATAGACCCCGTCGTTAAGTCTTTTTGTTCTGTATCTACAGACCCCGTCGTTAAGTCTTTTTGTTCTGTATCTATAGAACCAGTCGTTAAGTCTTTTGGTTCTGTATCTACAGACCCAGTCGTTAAGTCTTTTTGTTCTGTATCTATAGACCCCGTCATTAAGTCTTTTTGTTCTGTATCTATATACCCCGTCGTTAAGTCTTTTTGTTCTGTATCTATAGACCCAGTCGTTAAGTCTTTTTGTTCTGTATCTATAGACCCAGTCGTTAAGTCTTTTTGTTCTGTATCTATAGACCCAGTCTTTTTGTTCTGTATCTATAGACCCAGTCTTTTTGTTCTGTATCTATAGACCCCGTCGTTAAGTCTTTTTGTTCTGTATCTATAGACCCCGTCATTAAGTCTTTTTGTTCTGTATCTATAGACCCTGTCGTTAAGTCTTTTTGTTCTGTATCTATAGACCCAGTCTTTTTGTTCTGTATCTATAGACCCTGTCGTTAAGTCTTTTTGTTCTGTATCTATATACCCCGTCGTTAAGTCTTTTTGTTCTGTATCTATAGACCCAGTCTTTTTGTTCTGTATCTATAGACCCTGTCGTTAAGTCTTTTTGTTCTGTATCTATAGACCCAGTCGTTAAGTCTTTTTGTTCTGTATCTATATACCCCGTCGTTAAGTCTTTTTGTTCTGTATCTATATATCCCGTCGTTAAGTCTTTTTGTTCTGTATCTATAGACCCAGTCTTTTTGTTCTGTATCTATAGACCCAGTCTTTTTGTTCTGTATCTATAGACCCCGTCGTTAAGTCTTTTTGTTCTGTATCTATAGACCCTGTCGTTAAGTCTTTTTGTTCTGTATCTATAGACCCTGTCGTTAAGTCTTTTTGTTCTGTATCTATAGACCCTGTCGTTAAGTCTTTTTGTTCTGTATCTATATACCCCGTCGTTAAGTCTTTTTGTTCTGTATCTATAGACCCAGTCTTTTTGTTCTGTATCTATAGACCCTGTCGTTAAGTCTTTTTGTTCTGTATCTATAGACCCAGTCGTTAAGTCTTTTTGTTCTGTATCTATATACCCCGTCGTTAAGTCTTTTTGTTCTGTATCTATATACCCTGTCGTTAAGTCTTTTTGTTCTGTATCTATAGACCCAGTCTTTTTGTTCTGTATCTATAGACCCCGTCGTTAAGTCTTTTTGTTCTGTATCTATAGACCCCGTCGTTAAGTCTTTTTGTTCTGTATCTATAGACCCTGTCGTTAAGTCTTTTTGTTCTGTATCTATAGACCCTGTCGTTAAGTCTTTTTGTTCTGTATCTATAGACCCTGTCGTTAAGTCTTTTTGTTCTGTATCTATATACCCCGTCGTTAAGTCTTTTTGTTCTGTATCTATAGACCCAGTCTTTTTGTTCTGTATCTATAGACCCTGTCGTTAAGTCTTTTTGTTCTGTATCTATAGACCCAGTCGTTAAGTCTTTTTGTTCTGTATCTTTATACCCCGTCGTTAAGTCTTTTTGTTCTGTATCTATAGACCCCGTCGCTAAGTCTTTTTGTTCTGTATCTATAGACCCAGTCTTTTTGTTCTGTATTTATAGACCCAGTCTTTTTGTTCTGTATCTATAGACCCCGTCGTTAAGTCTTTTTGTTCTGTATCTATAGACCCTGTCGTTAAGTCTTTTTGTTCTGTATCTATAGACCCTGTCGTTAAGTCTTTTTGTTCTGTATCTATAGACCCTGTCGTTAAGTCTTTTTGTTCTGTATCTATATACCCCGTCGTTAAGTCTTTTTGTTCTGTATCTATATACCCCGTCGTTAAGTCTTTTTGTTCTGTATCTATAGACCCAGTCTTTTTGTTCTGTATCTATAGACCCAGTCTTTTTGTTCTGTATCTATAGACCCCGTCGTTAAGTCCTTTTGTTCTGTATCTATAGACCCTGTCGTTAAGTCTTTTTGTTCTGTATCTATAGACCCTGTCCTTAAGTCTTTTTGTTCTGTATCTATAGACCCAGTCGTTAAGTCTTTTTGTTCTGTATCTATAGACCCTGTCGTTAAGTCTTTTGTTCTGTATCTATAGACCCAGTCTTTTTGTTCTGTATCTATAGACCCAGTCTTTTTGTTCTGTATCTATAGACCCCGTCGTTAAGTCTTTTTGTTCTGTATCTATAGACCCTGTCGTTAAGTCTTTTTGTTCTGTATCTATAGACCCTGTCGTTAAGTCTTTTTGTTCTGTATCTATAGACCCAGTCTTTTTGTTCTGTATCTATAGACCCAGTCTTTTTGTTCTGTATCTATAGACCCAGTCGTTAAGTCTTTTTGTTCTGTATCTATAGACCCAGTCGTTAAGTCTTTTTGTTCTGTATCTATAGACCCCGTCGTTAAGTCTTTTTGTTCTGTATCTATAGACCCTGTCGTTAAGTCTTTTTGTTCTGTATCTATAGACCCAGTCTTTTTGTTCTGTATCTATAGACCCTGTCGTTAAGTCTTTTTGTTCTGTATCTATATACCCCGTCGTTAAGTCTTTTTGTTCTGTATCTATAGACCCAGTCTTTTTGTTCTGTATCTATAGACCCAGTCGTTAAGTCTTTTTGTTCTGTATCTATATACCCCGTCGTTAAGTCTTTTTGTTCTGTATCTATATACCCCGTCGTTAAGTCTTTTTGTTCTGTATCTATAGACCCAGTCTTTTTGTTCTGTATCTATAGACCCAGTCTTTTTGTTCTGTATCTATAGACCCCGTCGTTAAGTCTTTTTGTTCTGTATCTATAGACCCTGTCGTTAAGTCTTTTTGTTCTGTATCTATAGACCCTGTCGTTAAGTCTTTTTGTTCTGTATCTATAGACCCTGTCGTTAAGTCTTTTTGTTCTGTATCTATATACCCCGTCGTTAAGTCTTTTTGTTCTGTATCTATAGACCCAGTCTTTTTGTTCTGTATCTATAGACCCTGTCGTTAAGTCTTTTTGTTCTGTATCTATAGACCCAGTCGTTAAGTCTTTTTGTTCTGTATCTTTATACCCCGTCGTTAAGTCTTTTTGTTCTGTATCTATAGACCCCGTCGCTAAGTCTTTTTGTTCTGTATCTATAGACCCAGTCTTTTTGTTCTGTATCTATAGACCCAGTCTTTTTGTTCTGTATCTATAGACCCCGTCGTTAAGTCTTTTTGTTCTGTATCTATAGACCCTGTCGTTAAGTCTTTTTGTTCTGTATCTATAGACCCTGTCGTTAAGTCTTTTTGTTCTGTATCTATAGACCCTGTCGTTAAGTCTTTTTGTTCTGTATCTATATACCCCGTCGTTAAGTCTTTTTGTTCTGTATCTATATACCCCGTCGTTAAGTCTTTTTGTTCTGTATCTATAGACCCAGTCTTTTTGTTCTGTATCTATAGACCCAGTCTTTTTGTTCTGTATCTATAGACCCCGTCGTTAAGTCCTTTTGTTCTGTATCTATAGACCCTGTCGTTAAGTCTTTTTGTTCTGTATCTATAGACCCTGTCCTTAAGTCTTTTTGTTCTGTATCTATAGACCCAGTCGTTAAGTCTTTTTGTTCTGTATCTATAGACCCTGTCGTTAAGTCTTTTTGTTCTGTATCTATAGACCCAGTCTTTTTGTTCTGTATCTATAGACCCAGTCTTTTTGTTCTGTATCTATAGACCCTGTCGTTAAGTCTTTTTGTTCTGTATCTATAGACCCAGTCTTTTTGTTCTGTATCTATAGACCCTGTCGTTAAGTCTTTTTGTTCTGTATCTATAGACCCAGTCGTTAAGTCTTTTTGTTCTGTATCTATATACCCCGTCGTTAAGTCTTTTTGTTCTGTATCTATATACCCCGTCGTTAAGTCTTTTTGTTCTGTATCTATAGACCCAGTCTTTTTGTTCTGTATCTATAGACCCAGTCTTTTTGTTCTGTATCTATAGACCCCGTCGTTAAGTCTTTTTGTTCTGTATCTATAGACCCTGTCGTTAAGTCTTTTTGTTCTGTATCTATAGACCCTGTCGTTAAGTCTTTTTGTTCTGTATCTATAGACCCTGTCGTTAAGTCTTTTTGTTCTGTATCTATATACCCCGTCGTTAAGTCTTTTTGTTCTGTATCTATAGACCCAGTCTTTTTGTTCTGTATCTATAGACCCTGTCGTTAAGTCTTTTTGTTCTGTATCTATAGACCCAGTCGTTAAGTCTTTTTGTTCTGTATCTTTATACCCCGTCGTTAAGTCTTTTTGTTCTGTATCTATAGACCCCGTCGCTAAGTCTTTTTGTTCTGTATCTATAGACCCAGTCTTTTTGTTCTGTATCTATAGACCCAGTCTTTTTGTTCTGTATCTATAGACCCCGTCGTTAAGTCTTTTTGTTCTGTATCTATAGACCCTGTCGTTAAGTCTTTTTGTTCTGTATCTATAGACCCTGTCGTTAAGTCTTTTTGTTCTGTATCTATAGACCCTGTCGTTAAGTCTTTTTGTTCTGTATCTATATACCCCGTCGTTAAGTCTTTTTGTTCTGTATCTATATACCCCGTCGTTAAGTCTTTTTGTTCTGTATCTATAGACCCAGTCTTTTTGTTCTGTATCTATAGACCCAGTCTTTTTGTTCTGTATCTATAGACCCCGTCGTTAAGTCCTTTTGTTCTGTATCTATAGACCCTGTCGTTAAGTCTTTTTGTTCTGTATCTATAGACCCTGTCCTTAAGTCTTTTTGTTCTGTATCTATAGACCCAGTCGTTAAGTCTTTTTGTTCTGTATCTATAGACCCTGTCGTTAAGTCTTTTTGTTCTGTATCTATAGACCCAGTCTTTTTGTTCTGTATCTATAGACCCAGTCTTTTTGTTCTGTATCTATAGACCCTGTCGTTAAGTCTTTTTGTTCTGTATCTATAGACCCTGTCGTTAAGTCTTTTTGTTCTGTATCTATAGACCCTGTCGTTAAGTCTTTTTGTTCTGTATCTATAGACCCAGTCTTTTTGTTCTGTATCTATAGACCCAGTCTTTTTGTTCTGTATCTATAGACCCAGTCGTTAAGTCTTTTTGTTCTGTATCTATAGACCCTGTCGTTAAGTCTTTTTGTTCTGTATCTATAGACCCAGTCGTTAAGTCTTTTTGTTCTGTATCTGTGGATGCTACACAGTCATGCATTTTAAATGTTCTATAGCCATACTGGCTGTCAACGTTCTTATCCCTTGCTTGCCAGCGAGCCAACTACGGCTAACTTACAGTCACGTCAAACAGTGCAACCAGAATGACAGCAAAGTAGCTGCATTTGCGTTTGTTTGAGCTGTTTTCTAGTGACATTTATTTGGATACATCCATAACAATGAGCTAATGATGCGCAATTTTGCCTTGCATAGAATGTGCTCTCTCTTCAGGACAGTGTTGTTCAGAAGACCTAGCCAACAACACAGCTAACACAATCACTAGCTGCATTTCGTTTCGTTTTGCCTGTTATCTATTGACATTTCTTTGTATATATCCATAAAAATGATGCCAGCTGATTCATGATTTCCACTGGCTGAAAAAGGTGTCTGCCTGTCTGTCTCGTCCCGACTCCCAACACGTTCATTACTATGGGACAGCTGGAGATCCAATTTCAAGATTGAAACAATGTTGCAAATGTGAAAGAGACAGACAGCAAGGTTTATACAAATCTACGCTGTTGAAAACCAATTGCTAGTCTAAAAGAAATGGGATATAATGTCCAGATGCTTTTTATAGTGGAGATCAAGTTTATAAATTACCTGGCTGGGCTGATGAGACAGTGTATTGTGCAGTGAGATGGAACAGAGTAAATAGATATTTCAACGTCATAGGTTTAGCTGGTGGTAACTAGTGGAATAGACACTGGCTGGAATGCGGTTTTAACCAATCAGTATCCAGGAATAGACCCATCCATTGTATAACAGATTATGCATTTGTGCATTTATACATACAAATGTATGTAAAGCAACCTACATATGACTAAACCATAGTCAATAGAATAATAATTAGAATATAAATAATTAATCCAGTGCTGTTTTACATGAATACAGAACTTGTATACTATATATGAATATATGCATAATAATACTATATTTTCGAGTTGCTGATAGTTTTTATGTATGAAGTATGTTATGATACTGTAGCTAGGTAGATTCCAGTATGTTATACTGTAGCTTGGTAGAGTCCAGTATGTTATTCTGTAGCTAGGTAGAGTCCAGTATGTTATACTGTAGCTTGGTAGAGTCCAGTATGTTATGATGCTGTAGCTAGGTATAATCCAGTATGTTATGATGCTGTAGCTCAGTACAGTCCAGTATGTTATGATGCTGTAGCTAGGTAGAGTCCAGTATGTTATACTGTAGCTTGGTAGAGTCCAGTATGTTATACTGTAGCTAGGTATAATCCAGTATGTTATACTGTAGCTTGGTAGAGTCCAGTATGTTATGATGCTGTAGCTAGGTAGAGTCCAGTATGTTATACTGTAGCTTGGTAGACTCCAGTATGTTATGATGCTGTAGCTAGGTATAATCCAGTATGTTATACTGGAGCTAGGTAGAGTCCAGTATGTTATGATGCTGTAGCTAGGTAGAGTCCAGTATGTTATACTGTAGCTTGGTAGAGTCCAGTATGTTATGATGCTGTAGCTAGGTAGAGTCCAGTATGTTATGATGCTGTAGCTCAGTAGAGTCCGGTATGTTATGATGCTGTAGCTAGGTAGAGTCCAGTATGTTATACTGTAGCTGGGTAGAGTCCAGTATGTTATACTGTAGCTTGGTAGAGTCCAGTATGTTATACTGTAGCTAGGTATAATCCAGTATGTTATACTGTAGCTTGGTAGACTCCAGTATGTTATGATGCTGTAGCTAGGTATAATCCAGTATGTTATACTGTAGCTAGGTAGAGTCCAGTATGTTATGATGCTGCAGCTAGGTTGATTCCAGTATGTTATGATGCTGTAGCTAGGTAGAGTCCAGTATGTTATACTGTAGCTTGGTAGAGTCCAGTATGTTATGATGCTGTAGCTAGGTAGAGTCCAGTATGTTATACTGTAGCTGGGTAGAGTCCAGTATGTTATACTGTAGCTAGGTATAATCCAGTATGTTATACTGTAGCTTGGTAGAGTCCAGTATGTTATGATGCTGTAGCTAGGTAGAGTCCAGTATGTTATACTGTAGCTAGGTAGAGTCCAGTATGTTATGATACTGTAGCTAGGTAGATTCCAGTATGTTATACTGTAGCTTGGTAGAGTCCAGTATGTTATACTGTAGCTAGGTATAATCCAGTATGTTATGATGCTGTAGCTAGGTTGATTCCAGTATGTTATGATGCTGTAGCTAGGTTGATTCCAGTATGTTATACTGTAGCTCAGTACAGTCCAGTATGTTATGATGCTGTAGCTAGGTAGAGTCCAGTATGTTATGATGCTGTAGCTAGGTAGAGTCCAGTATGTTATACTGTAGCTGGGTAGAGTCCAGTATGTTATACTGTAGCTTGGTAGAGTCCAGTATGTTATACTGTAGCTAGGTATAATCCAGTATGTTATACTGTAGCTTGGTAGACTCCAGTATGTTATGATGCTGTAGCTAGGTATAATCCAGTATGTTATACTGTAGCTAGGTAGAGTCCAGTATGTTATGATGCTGTAGCTAGGTTGATTCCAGTATGTTATGATGCTGTAGCTAGGTATAATCCAGTATGTTATACTGTAGCTTGGTAGAGTCCAGTATGTTATGATGCTGTAGCTAGGTAGAGTCCAGTATGTTATGATGCTGTAGCTAGGTTGATTCCAGTATGTTATGATGCTGTAGCTAGGTAGAGTCCAGTATGTTATACTGTAGCTTGGTAGAGTCCAGTATGTTATACTGTAGCTAGGTATAATCCAGTATGTTATACTGTAGCTTGGTAGACTCCAGTATGTTATGATGCTGTAGCTAGGTATAATCCAGTATGTTATACTGTAGCTAGGTAGAGTCCAGTATGTTATACTGTAGCTTGGTAGAGTCCAGTATGTTATACTGTAGCTAGGTATAATCCAGTATGTTATACTGTAGCTAGGTAGAGTCCAGTATGTTATGATGCTGTAGCTCAGTAGAGTCCAGTATGTTATGATGCTGTAGCTAGGTAGAGTCCAGTATGTTATACTGTAGCTGGGTATAATCCAGTATGTTATGATGCTGTAGCTGGGTAGAGTCCAGTATGTTATACTGTAGCTAGGTAGAGTCCAGTATGTTATGATGCTGTAGCTCAGTAGAGTCCAGTATGTTATGATGCTGTAGCTCAGTAGAGTCCAGTATGTTATACTGTAGCTGGGTAGAGTCCAGTATGTTATACTGTAGCTAGGTAGAGTCCAGTATGTTATACTGTAGCTAGGTTGATTCCAGTATGTTATGATGCTGTAGCTAGGTAGAGTCCAGTATGTGATGATGCTGTAGCTGGGTAGAGTCCAGTATGTTATACTGTAGCTAGGTATAATCCAGTATATGTTATGAAAAACAAAAGAGATTATTTTAAAAATCAACAATTAAAAACACCTAGAAAACAACTAAATATGTACACATTTACAGGAGCTCTGTGCTTAGGCTGCTAATAGGGCGCCATGGCAACTAAACTCAGCAAAAAAAGAAACGTCCCTTTTCAGGACCCTGTCTTTCAAAGATATTTCGTAAAAATCCAAATAACTTCACAGATCTTCATTGTAAAGGGTTTAAACACTGTTTCCCATACTGACTCTGAAAAACACCAAAAGAAAGATTGCCCAGGTTCCCTGCTCATCTGCGTGAACGTGCCTTAGACATGCTGCAAGGAGGCATGAGGAATGCAGATGTGGTCAGGGAAATACACTGTAATATCCATACTTTGACACAACTAAGACAGCGCTACGGGAGACAGGGCGGACAGCTGATCGTCCTCGCAGGTGCAGACCACGTGTAACAACACCTGCACAGGATCGGTACATCCGAACATCACACCTGCGGGACAGGTACAGGATGGCAACAACAACTGCCCGAGTTACACCAGGAATGCATATTTCCTCCATCAGTGCTCAGACTGTCCGCAATAGGCTGAGAGAGGCTGGACTGAGGGCTTCTAGGCCTGTTGTAAGGCAGGTCCTCACCAGACATCACCGGCAACAACGTTGCCTCTGGGCACAAACCCACCATCGCTGGACAAGACAGGACTGGCAAAAAGTGCTCTTCACTGACGAGTCGTGGTTTTGTCTCACCAGGGGTGATAGTCGGATTCGCATTTATCATCGAAGGAATGACCGTTACACCGAGGCGTGTACTCTGGAGCGGGAGCGATTTGGAGGTGGAGGGTCCGTCATGGTCTGGGGCGCTGTGTCACAGCATCATCGGACTGAGCTTGTTGTCATTGGAGGCAATCTCAACGCTGTGCATTACAGGGAAGACATCCTCTTCCCTGATATGGTACCCTTCCTGCAGGCTCATCCTGACATGACGCTCCAGCACGACAATGCCACCTGCCATACTGCTTGTTCTGTGCGTGATTTCCGGCAAGACAGGAAAGTCATTGTTCTGCCATGGCCAGCGAAGAGCCCGGGTCTCAATCCCATTGAGCATGTCTGGGACCTGTTGGATCAGAGGGTGAGGGTTAGGGTTAAGGCCATTCTCCCCAGAAATGGCCGGGAACTTGCAGGTGCCTTGGTGGAAGAGTGGGGTAACATCTCACAGCAAGAACTGGCAAATCTGGTGCAGTCCACGAGGAGGAGATGCACTGCAACACTTAATGCAGCTGGTGGCCACACCAGATACTGACTGTTACTTTTGATTTTGACCCTCCCTTTGTTCAGGGACACATTATTCCATTTCTGTTAGTCACGTGTCTGTGGAACTTGTTCAGTTTATGTCTCAGTTGTTGAATCTTGTCATGTTCATACAAATATTTACACGTGTTAAGTTTGCTGAAAATAAACACAGTTGACAGTGAGAGGACGTTTCTTTTTTTTATACAATGCAATAAGGGTGAAAGCGACCATTCTATACAATTGAATTAAATATGTAAAGGTAAAAAGTTGAGAGGAGATATGGTTTCCAGAGCTGAAGGACATGCCTCTGACTGCTGGTGTTAAATCTCTGAATGTTACTGTTGAAGGGAAAGAGGAGAAGACCTCTGTATGCCTTGTCATTCCAATCAAGAAGTTAAAGGGAATTCACTTGGGACGTGTATGCATTGTTCTGGGACTTCGGAAGGCGAATCATGCTTTTATCAATGCTATTTGCAGCCTATAATGAATGTATAGATACAATTCATGAGTTTTTACCAGCCAGACTGATCACTTACTTACCTGGGCTTTACTTCTCTGTCCTCTGTATCACTTGGCTGACAACTCAAACTGAATTATTCTGCTGCTCTATCGTTCGCTACGTACATCAGTCAGAGACTGACATCATTGAAGTCCTTTGTGGCGATGTCAAAATGAGGGGTGTTGTACAAAACGTAGTCATCAAAGATTGGATCATTGATAACCAATCAATGTATCAAAGCCAATGACACATTTTCAAAACAACGCTTTACCCACGTGTGTTCTGGCCCTGGCCCAACACATCAGTCTCTGGGACCAATCAGACGGCCTAGAATTGATTTTCTTTCTAGAAATCGTCAGATCCAGACTCATTGCGGAGAAGAATCTAATGTCTGTGGGTATGGCGTAGCATTTGGCCAGAGCAAGGAGTTTGGGTAACCAGGCAACTGTATTGCATGAAATGATGCAACCATATCCTATAGCAACAGGCTTTAAATTAGGGCATCTTAAAATACCCAAGACCTGGTTGACTGTGGTGTTTGTGGGTCATGAATGTTGTTTCCCAACCCTGCATATCCTCCAACCATTACTTTGCTCTGAATGTTGTTTTTTTTAGCCTGAGTGCTAGTGTGTTTGTGCTATCATGCCTACTCCAGCATGTATGGCTTGACAAGAGCACACACAGCTCTGTGACCAGGCTAGTTTTTTATTTCTCCAGTAAGCCTGGGTTATCTGAGTTACATTGGGGAGATTGTTTTATTGTTCCTAGGCAATGAATCAATTAATAGCAAGTATTGTCATAGTTTTAACCTGTTTCAGTCAAGGGTTAATGTATGTAATAAACAGTTAATCTAGGTATTGGCATATGTAAAATACTGGTCATCAAAATATAACTTACTTATAGACTCCTTTATTCACATCATCATCTTTATGTCCATAAATGTACAGTACTCAATGCCCAGTGAGTAGAGGTTTACAGATAACTAGTATAGTTATATGTTCTGTTCATGTATCATGTTCTGTTCATGTTTCCTGGGCATGCAGTATGTATACTCTTGTAGGCTAGCCTGCCTCCTTGTCTCCTGTTCAAATCAATGACCTGTGCTTTTTCTTTGTCTTTTCATAGCTTCTTTAGTCTTCCGTCTGCGTGCTCCCTAACAGCAGGAAGGAATTTAAATTAGAAGAATGACTTTCTACTACGCCGAAAGGATGGTTGTTCTAATCTTCCCCGATTTAACTATTAACAATCTATTGAGCTTACTATTTTTTTACAGCGTGATTCAAAGCTTCATTTTTGTAAAAAATCCCTGTAAGTCCCAAATGGCACCCTATTCCCTATGTCGTGCACTACTTTTGACCTAAGCCCCTGGTCAAAAGTAGTGCACTACATAGGGAATAGAGTGGCATTTAGGACAGACCCCTTGCTGTGATGTGCTCATTATTCCTGAACTCTTCAAGTGATGTTCCTACCAACACCTGGTCCTGGAGTCTTCAATGCAGTGCAGGCCAAGCTCAACATAATATTAAACACGTTCTCTAATACTTAGAAAGTATACAGGCTATCTATAGGGCTATAAAGTAGTGCACTATATAGGGAATAGGGTTCCATTTTGGATGTAAACTTGGTTCATAAAAATAAAAGCTGATGCTCTAAAGCTGTCAAACTCAACGTTGGACCTCAAAGCCAGTTCTACTGCATTTTCTCCCCCATTGACCACGTTTACATGTGCACAGTGTTCTGGATAATATAGCTCATATCCTGCTTAAGGTCTTATTCGGGATGAGCTATTTACATGCACATTTTGGTATCCCGCTCATGAGCATCCCTGAATAAACTGAATATTCCTCATTTAATTATACGGCGTAAATGGATTAGTAACTGAAATATAGATTATAACCTCATGTAGTGTAATATAATATTAACTGAAATATAGACACTGAGTGTAAGATTTTTTGTTATTTATTTTTTTAACCTTTATTTAACTAGGCAAGTCAGTTAAGAACAAATTCTTATTTTCAATGACGGCCTAGGAACAGTGGGTTAACTGCCTGTTCAGGGGCAGAACGACAGATTTGTACCTTGCCAGCTCCGGGATTTGAACTTTCAACCTTTCGGTTACTAGTCCAACACTCTAACCACTAGGCTACCCTGCCGACCCATGTAGTGTAGTATAATAGTAACTCTTGCAGAATTATGAATTTCTTGCAGTGAAATTATAGTGTTATTATAGAAATTAAAGTGTTTTCTCCGACACATTGGTGCGACTGGATGCGCGCTGTGTTAAGAAGCAGTGCGGCTTGGTTGGGTTGTGTATCGGAGGACGCATGACTTTCAACATTCGTCTCTCCCGAGCCGTACGGGAGTTGTAGCGATGAGACAAGATAGTAGCTACTAACAATTGGATACCATGAAAAAGGGGAGAAAAAAGGGGTAAAAAAAGTCTGTCATTCCTTTTTAATCGTTGTCATATGAAGAGAAATAATGAAGATAAAACGTATCAGTGCTCATCGACCATTGGACATGAACATCTAACTTCTTGCCCTTTATGCTGTCTATGCCCAATTATGTTTGTACCATGTTTTGTGCTGCTACCATGTTGTGTTGCTACCATGCTGTGTGGTCATGTGTTGCTGCCTTGCTATGTTGTTATCTTAGGTCTCTCTTTATGTAGTGTTGTGTTGTCTCTCTTGTCGTGATGTGTGTTTTTTTGTCCTATGTCTATATATTTAAAAAAAAATCCCAGCCCCTGTTCCCGCAGGAGGCCTTTTGCCTTTTGGTAGGCCGTCATTGTAAATAATAATGGTGCTTTCAAGACAACTGTGAAAAAAACAAGGTTGAATCATGATGACGTTAGTGAACATTAGGTCGTAGCTCTAGAAAGAGGCCGAAGTTCACACTTACACTTCGGAGTTGGATGACCGTTCAAAACATATTTTCCCAGGCCAAGTTCGTTTTTTCAGAGTTCCCAGACAGGGTGGCCAGTGTTGAATGTTTATCATTTTTAACTTGAACAAGAGATCCTTAAACCCAGACTTTGGACCACACACCCACTCCACTGAATAGCAGACTAGTGATTGTAATTTCCAACTTGTTGTGTAATTTTTAATTGTATTACATTTTGTATTATTTTTTATTTAACCTTTATTTAACTAGGCAAGTCAGTTAAAAACAAATTATTATTTACAATGACGGCCTACCAAAAGGCAAAAGGCCTCCTGCGGGAACAGGGGCTGGGATTTAAAAAAAATATATATAGATATAGGACAAAAAACACACATCACGACAAGAGAGACAACACAACACTACATAAAGAGAGACCTAAGATAACAACATAGCAAGGCAGCAACACATGACCACACAGCATGGTAGCAACACAACATGACAACAACATGGTAGCAACACAACATGGTAGCAGCACAAAACATGGTACAAACATAATTGGGCATAGACAACAGCACAAAGGGCAAGAAGTTAGATGTTCATGTCCAATGGTCGATGAGCACTGATACGTTTTATCTTCATTATTTCTCTTCATATGACAACGATTAAAAAGGATTTACCACTAGATTGTCGACTTGATTCATGATGATGACTGCGAGCTAAGATTTTGAAGACCAATCAAAGCTACTGTAGATATAACGTGATTTCACGTCATTTTATCCGTGGCCAATGACCTCGAGCCTTCTTGGAAGGGCACTTCCTATGTAAGTCTATAGCAGCACTGAAGGGGTTTGACTTTTCAAGCTCTACCCTTAGATTTGGTGGTAACATAGTGTCCCCATGAGTGACAGAACACTGAGCCAATCACGGCGCAACTAGAGAACATTACCCACCCCTACACTCTGTATTTTCCGCTGGCTGCCCCACCACCACAGAAAGCACTGAGCTGGGCTGAAACACCTGCATTTTGGAGGTGTCTGACTCCAGAAAGCACTGAGCTGGGCTGAAACACCTGCATTTTGGAGGTGTCTGACTCCAGAAAGCACTGAGCTGGGCTGAAACACCTGCATTTTGGAGGTGTCTGACTCCAGAAAGCACTGAGCTGGGCTGAAACACCTGCATTTTGGAGGTGTCTGACTCAACAAAGCACTGAGCTGGGCTGAAACACCTGCATTTTGGAGGTGTCTGACTCCAGAAAGCACTGAGCTGGGCTCAAACACCTGCATTTTGGAGCTGCCTGACTCAACAAAGCAAAAAAAAGACCATGCATGTGGCTTTATAGACTCAATTATAAAAATAAATAGTTTGCAAACTGATATGTGACCGGTATTAATTCCAAAAAAAACATGCAAAACAGGCAACCCAATTAAATTTGGGGCTCAAAGCGCCACCTGCCTTGAATGACGGATCGCCACTGATCATATCCCATGCATCTTATCTAGGTTTATCAGAACCGGGTTACAAGCTTTTTCGGGTTATTATAAATGAGATATGATGTTTATATGCGTAAACTCAAAAATGGAATACTTGAGTATCCCGAATAATAACGGGATATTGGTGTGCATGTAAACGTGGTCATTATTGTTCCCCCTTTAATCAGGGACTGATTTAGACCTGGGCCACCAGGTGTGTGCAATTAATTATTAGGTAGAACAGAAAACCTGCAGGCGCCGGACCTCGTAGGGTCTGTTGAATGCCCTGCTCTACAGCATGCTTCTCTGCATGGCATCTTACACATGGATTTAAATAAGCATTAGACAACTAGCCTGGGTGCCAGTCGTTTTCTATTCTAGAAAGCAGTTGGCAAGAGAGCAGAAGCAGACTGGCACCCAGGCTATAATATAACAATATTCAGGTTAAAAGCCCCCAGAGGTTATTAATTAATATAATCAACGAATGTGCTCCCCCCCCAGGTTACTGTTCTAATTAGGGTTGCAACTTTCTCTTGGGACAGGGGGGAACATTCTGAAATTGCCTTTTTGCCCCCCCCCCCCAGAGTTTTATCATTGGAATGTGATACAAAACGAGGCAACGGTGTGATTTAGGACCATGCAGACTCCTCTGAGCAGTCGGGTCGGCTGTTTGGAGTGTATGTCCGACTGGATAACAAAAAAATATATATAATTATGTCCCCCCCACTTCTAAAACCAAAGTTGCGCCCCTGGTTTTATTTATTGCCTTTGACTAGTAACTTGTCTTATTACACTGTGCAGCTGTAGTGTATGAATTTCATTAAGGATGCTGCAACCTGTATGAAGTTGTTAGGGTTGTCTATTTATAAGGAATAAGAACTTGATTTAACATACTGACTTTGTGGACCCCCCCCCCCCCCATATGATCTATGGATTAGTATGCCTACTTATAAACAATAATGTGATTTGTGGGGTGGTGTTAACAGTTGGGAATGTATCATTTGATGGCTATAGATGAATCATTAAGGTGGATTGTTGAATTTGTCTGGAATTGAGAACAATACGAGACACTAAAACTACTGAAAAAGATTAATATTATCCTGAAGTGTCCAAGAGTTTAACTATAATACCTTGAAATATGTTATCTTAATAAAAGTTATTGATTATACCCTATCTTGTATAGATTTGTTTTTGCTCGCTATGAATAAAAAATACTTTGAAAAATTGTCTTCTCCTCTCTTTTATTCAATGTTAATTAATACATTCTGATAGCTATGAACAATTTTTTTTTTTTTAACCTATTCTCGTGTCCATACAGGCTAATAGGGTGTCAGAGCGAGCCCTGCACTCTCTCCCTGGAGCCCCTGGCTTTCTAGAATGTTCCAGAGTCCAGACCAATGACTGATTGGTCCAGACACAGAGCTACTGGTTTCCAGTTACCAAATAGATTTAGTTTTGAATTGTTGGTTTTACATTAATTGTGAAAATGTTGTAGATTAAAGCCAATCTGCAAACGGTTGTTTGGACATATATGCTTAATGGTTCATAAATAATTTAAATGCATTCGATTTATGGAAACTCAATTTATAACAGTAGTTTGACACAGTACATGTATATTCCTAATTATTCTGGAGATGCCGTTTACATTGGTCAACCAAAAACTGCCTGCAACTGTTCAACGTGTGCACAATATGGCACAATAAAGATCCTGGAGATTGAACAGTGCGTTCGAATGGAACTCTGCATTCCATGGTGCCCGGGTCGTTCTTTCTCTAAAGGAGGAATCTCACCATGATAACATAACCCCACCCAGTACTGGGGAGGGCGTGACTTTCTTGCTGATTGATGGGTTTGTATCGAATGAAAACTGAGAAGTAGGGAGTGTCGTTTCAATATTGGCCAATTAGACCTTGCTATTTTTGGGCATGGTCTGGACTAGTACTAAAAGGCTGAAAACCCCTTTCCTTTTGCCTTACGCCAAGGGTAAGGGGTGTGTATAGGAGGAAAAGTTACGTTTGCTTACAGCTTTCTGATTGAAAGTACATACTGTCATCTTAACCTTTCTTTTCCTGAAACTATATATTTAATCTGCTTGTGTTACTGTCTACTGCAACAACCAACGCTCCTCATCATATCAAAGACAAGGTAAGAGCCCTGCCTTTTCACCATTATACCTATTTCTTTGGTGTCCAACTTCTAAGTACAATGTTAAACCATATCGTTGTCTAGCCATATTGTTTCAACGATATCCTACATGTTCGTTTAGTTATTTTGTAGCCTCGACGGCCTACCGGTGTTTGTTTTTTTGCCATGGCCTGCTGTCTAATTACTGTGCTTTCAACTCTTAAAACCGCCTGTTGTGTGAATTATATTTTTTTACATGAAAATATAACACTAACATCAATGTAGAAAAGTATTATTTGGGAGGAGAACCGTATACGTTGTAGTGTTAGCCTCGTTTAAGTGACGGTGTTTCGTATTCTCCATTGGTCTCTATGAGCAGGGAACATGTCGTGACACATCACGCAGACCTCGTTGCCTATGCAATGACGTACTGGCGTATGGGGCCTTCACATTTCGCACTAATTAGAAACTAGTCGTTTTTATATTTTAAATAATACTGGTTTATTGTCCATTTTTTGAACTGTATTGCTAATGGTTTACACACACCCACCCGAAAAGGTTATAATGATATCTGTATGTGAACTTTTTGACATGCCCAGACATGCCCCCATGCAGTATTAAATTGCGACCCCTATAGTAGGATTCCGTCCAGTTCAATCCAGTTAAATGACAAGAGCTCGTGGTGACAGGGACCAGTAGTGAATAATGACTATATAATAATCTAACGTTAGCTAGATCAGGGGGCTTCAATCTTATCTTGCCCAGGGACCCTTTCACAGGTAAACCAGTGCCCCCCCCCCCCCCCCCCCCTCATAAGTATTATCAGGTGAGTTGTCATGGCAAGGTGAAGTAAATCAACATTTTAGTTTGAAATGATTTTGACCTCCACTTTTATATAATTGGAAGATGAAGTGTAAACTCTAACAGCGTATTAGCTCAAAATGTAACATGTTTTTGATAAGAGCAAGCTGTTTAGCTGGTCAAACAACGGTTAAGCAGGTGTTGGCAAAATAATGAATGTCCAAGCCCAGAAAGCTTAGCAGGAGCCATCGGTGTCCGCACCGGTAGTCTTAATACCTGGTGTTTTTCCCGTTAATGTCACGTGCACAAGTACAGTTAAATGCCTTGTGACCTCTAACCCCAACAATGCAGTAATCAATAACAATGTATTACTAAAAGTACGAAGGTTGAACCAAAAACGCACGAGATATAAAAATGAGAACACGATTAAGTAAGCATACTAGAAACAGGGTGCATGGATACTGGCTCGATATTAGTTTATAGCAAATTATTGCGCGTTTGTGTGTATTGTAGTATCAGTGTGTGTAGGGCCCTGTGAGCGTTCATGGAGACAGTGCAAAAATAAGCCAGTGTCGCCATTTAGTTAGCTATTTAGCAGTGTTATGGCACTGTTCAGGAGCCTGTTGGTGTCAGACTTGATCAATTTGCCGTGCGGGAAGCAGAGACCCCCCCCCCCCATGCGACCGAGGGCGGTACCTATTGCCATACCAAGCAGTGACGCAGCCAGTCAAGATGCTGTCATTGATACAGCTGTTGGAACTTTTTGAGGATTTGAGGGCCCATGCCAAACCTTTTCTAAGCCTATGTTAGATACTCCAATGAGTGTCATTTGATCAATATTAGGAGTTGTGAAATAAAGTTGATATTAATAGAAAAATATATTTGGCTAACTGTAGGTATAATACAACCTTTGTTTCTAGCTATATATATATTTATATACATATATTTACATATATATATTTATTTTATTTATTTATTTATTTGCATAGTTGATATCAAATGTTACACTCAATACCATTCCTCTTGGGGTGGTAGGGGAGCCTAGTGGTTAGAGCGTTGGATTAGTAACCGGAAGGTTGCAAGTTCAAACCCCCGAGCCGACAAAGTACAAATCTGTTCTTCCCCTGAACAGGCAGTTAACCCACTGTTCCTAGGGCATAATTGAAAATAAGAATTTGCTCTTAACTGCCTGGTTAAATAAAGGTAAAATATATATATGTTTTTTAAATACAAAATTAGTCACCATTCCATCAGTGTAATATCTTAAATATGGAAATATCTTAATTCAAGGGAATTGATTACCATACATTCTGTCCCCCTTTTGTCAACAGATGATGGTGACAGTACTCAAGAAGTTAATTTGAAACATTATATAATCAATTCCCATGAATTAATAATGCAATACATTATTAATACATTCTCTCCCTCTCAATAGATGCTTCCCACAGTGACTGGACCAGGGGCTCTGCCCTTTGCCGTGCAGTTGAAGGCTCTGACTGACCAGGAGTTCAGGTACCAGCCCAAGCTGAGCGGGCTGAGGATCATTGAGACGGCCCATGACAACGGCCTGAGGATGACCGCCCGGCTCAGGGAGTACGAGGTGAGGGACCTCCTGTCTCTGACCAGGTTCTTTGGCTTCAGCGCAGAGACCTTCTCCCTGGCCGTCAACCTGCTGGACCGCTTCCTCGCTGTCATGAAGGTAAGACCTCGACATCAGACGAGGTTTGATTTGAATCGATTAAAATTAGTCTTTAGTTCATTTGGTTTTAGAGTGAGCAATAGACAGGGAAACAAATGTGTTATTAGACGTGCAAGGACTGTAAAATCGTCACTCAATTGGGTACATTAAGTAATATCAGAATGTTCTACATCGCTTCACTGTAAAAATAAAAAATCTAAACCCCCAAAATCGAGTAAATTATATTCAATATCTATCAGTGTGACCATTAACTTCAACCATTTGGTAAATAACATTCTTCTCCCAGATCCAGCCGAAGCACCTGTCATGCGTGGGCCTGTCCTGTTTCTACATCGCTGTGAAGACGTCGGAGGAGGGGAAGAATGTCCCCGTGGCCAACGAGCTGATCCGGATCAGCCAGAACCGTTTCACTGTGTCTGACATGATGAGGATGGAGAAGATCATTCTGGAGAAGCTCTACTGGAAGGTCAAAGCCCCCACGGCCCTCCACTTCCTCAGGCTGTTTTACAGCCGTATACAGGACACGCTTGAGGATGACTGGTACGATGACTGTAGGCTTGGCCGGTACACCGTGTATGTACCAGGGGTGTCAAACATACGGCACGCGGGCCGGATCCTGCATGGGGGTCTATAACAGGTGTGTCCAATTCGACAGGTGGTTTGACAAGAGAACCAAAGGAACAAACTCGGGAATACTTTAAAACGACTTAAACCAAATCGACTGACTAAATGATAATGACCTATATTCTTAGTTTCTTGACTGTCCAGTTGGCTAATCACCACATTTTAGTGCGGCCCTCTGGATTTCGTGGAAGACCGACTGTGGACCCCCCCCCCGGTGCAGAATGAGTTTGACACCTGTAGTACATACCAGGGTATCACGGTGTGTTTATGCAGTCATCTTGTGCACTAGGTTAATAGATAAAGTCCCTTTTGCGTTATTGGTTCATTATGAAGCCGTTCCACAAAGCAGCTGATTGGGCCTCTGTGATGGCTTGTGTTCACACATGCTCTTTAAAAGTAGTCTGGATAATGGAGATTTGATTAACGTTGATGCTTTTATCTTCAACTCTGTTTCATATATATACTGACATTTTCTTTAGCTCTTATGCTTTATAAAACACTTGACAAACATCTTGAACAAACATTATTAAAACACATTTTCTCTCCATAGCAAGGAGATCCTGAACATTGAAAGACTAGAAGCCCAGCTGAAAGCCTGCCATTGCTCTTTCACTTTCTCCAAAGTCAAGGTAAGATACTGTAGTTCTGTGTATCAAAACAAATCTATTTTGGTCTCATTTAGAGTCTCTCAATACTGTGTGTATGTAGCTAGTTCATGTTGTGACATTGGATCTAGGTCTATTTTGGGCAAGGCACTTGGGAAAGGGGTGGGGGTTGATGTGCTTTGAGTGTGTGGGCGGAAAACGTACTCGGTTTCAAACCAACTGTAAAATGTTGATGTATACAAATATCCCTCTTAATGTGTAGCTTTCATGCCAACCTAATGTCTTTCCTTGTCTGTCTACCCCTCTTTCTTTCTCCCTCTGTCGCTCCACAGCCCTCTCTGCTTGCCTTGTCCTTGTTGGCCCTGGAGTTTCAGGAGCAGCATGACCATGAGCATGTAGACAAGCTGCTAAACGCCTTCAAGTCTCTCCAGCAGCAACTCACTGTGAGTGTTTACTGTCTTGTCTAGCCAGAGCCTGGTCTCAGCTTTTTGTACTGTCTTGTTCCTATGTCATCACACCAAACATTGGGCATAGGTGTTGGCAAGAGCGTACAAACAGATCTGGGACTCAGGCTACCACCTAGTGTCATATCACTCCCCAAACATGTCTGTTGTAACCAGAACACTAACCGGGGTCTTGTTCATTAGGGCATACAACGGAAAACGTTTGAAATGTTTTGCAACGGAAAACGAGAGAAAAGACGCGCTCAAAGAAAATGAGTTTCTTATTGGACAAGTCCCAAGGTAGTTTCTCCCCGTTTCTGAGTGTTTTTGTTTCCCTGTTTGGTGCCTAATGAACACAACCCAGCAATGGAAGGTGTTTACACTGGGGCTGTCTCAAATGGCAACCTATGGGGCCTCGTCAAAAGTAGTGCACTACAGGAAATAAGGGTCCGTTTGAGACACAGCCACTTAGCTATGAGGTCTAGTGTTTAGCCACTGTTAGCTATGAGGTCTAGTGTTTAGCCACTGTTGGCTACGAGGTCTAGTGTTTAGCCACTGTTGGCTACGAGGTCTAGTGTTTAGCCACTGTTGGCTACGAGGTCTAGTGTTTAGCCACTGTTGGCTACGAGGTCTAGTGTTTAGCCACTGTTGGCTACGAGGTCTAGTGTTTAGCCACTGTTGGCTACGAGGTCTAGTGTTTAGCCACTGTTGGCTACGAGGTCTAGTGTTTAGCCACTGTTGGCTACGAGGTCTAGTGTTTAGCCACTGTTGGCTACGAGGTCTAGTGTTTAGCCACTGTTGGCTACGAGGTCTAGTGTTTAGCCACTGTTGGCTACGAGGTCTAGTGTTTAGCCACTGTTGGCTACGAGGTCTAGTGTTTAGCCACTGTTGGCTACGAGGTCTAGTGTTTAGCCACTGTTGGCTACGAGGTCTAGTGTTTAGCCACTGTTGGCTACGAGGTCTAGTGTTTAGCCACTGTTGGCTACGAGGTCTAGTGTTTAGCCACTGTTGGCTACGAGGTCTAGTGTTTAGCCACTGTTGGCTACGAGGTCTAGTGTTTAGCCACTGTTGGCTACGAGGTCTAGTGTTTAGCCACTGTTGGCTACGAGGTCTAGTGTTTAGCCACTGTTGGCTACGAGGTCTAGTGTTTAGCCACTGTTGGCTACGAGGTCTAGTGTTTAGCCACTGTTGGCTACGAGGTCTAGTGTTTAGCCACTGTTGGCTACGAGGTCTAGTGTTTAGCCACTGTTGGCTACGAGGTCTAGTGTTTAGCCACTGTTGGCTACGAGGTCTAGTGTTTAGCCACTGTTGGCTACGAGGTCTAGTGTTTAGCCACTGTTGGCTACGAGGTCTAGTGTTTAGCCACTGTTGGCTACGAGGTCTAGTGTTTAGCCACTGTTGGCTACGAGGTCTAGTGTTTAGCCACTGTTGGCTACGAGGTCTAGTGTTTAGCCACTGTTGGCTACGAGGTCTAGTGTTTAGCCACTGTTGGCTACGAGGTCTAGTGTTTAGCCACTGTTGGCTACGAGGTCTAGTGTTTAGCCACTGTTGGCTACGAGGTGTGGAGGCCCAACGGATTGCCTAATGTTGCGGGATCATGGAAAATTTCAGCAAGTCGATTAATCAAGACTCTTGGAGAGACGTTGAGTTTGCTCTTTGGCATTGGGAACCCTCTCTTTTGAATGATGGAGAGAATAAATGTGCAAACAGACCAGCAGCACTAACACTCTCTGATTGGCAGGTTTTTAAATAAATTAATACTCTGATGTGCTGTATAATTATTTTTCTTGTTTCCTCAGGTCCGAGAAGGAGAACTGGTCATCGTGACAGAGTTGGTTATGAAGTGTCTCATTGAGTATTCAACCACCAGGGTCTCCAGGCCCAACAGCCAGAGGCTTCGTTGGATCCTCTCTGGCAGAACGCAACGCACGTTGAAACACAGCTACTACAAGATCGCCCATATGCCCACAATCCCCGAGTCCGCCTACTGAACCCTGGGGCTGGGTGACCACTGATACAAAAGTAGGAGTACACCGATACAAAAGGAGAAGTAGGCTACCACCTCTTCTCCCCTAAAAACATGTTTTGTTTTTCAGTTTCATGGAAAAATGGCAAAAAAAATTAAAGAAAACAACTTCCTGTACTCTACTTTTGCTACATGGTCACCCACCTCCACTAACCCATTTCCCTTACAGAACTGCATTATGGATGATGTAGTTCTTTAAGGGGAAAAACCTGTTATCTTTTCTTTTTCTCCTGTTTTTTTCTGTTTTTGAATAAGCTCACTATTTATTAGCCTACATCTGCTTCATTGACTAAGGCTGCATCTGAAATGGCACCCTATTCCCTAGATAGTACACTACTTTTGGTAAGGTTGGATCGCTCTTTATAGGGAATAGGGTGCTATTGAGAAGGCACGCCAAGGGAGTAATGCCCGGTCAAGAGTGGGTTTATCCGCTGCCACTTAGAGAAGGTTAAATCCTTCCTGGTTGAAATGCGTGTATACAGTATGTTCTTATCTGAATCAGTACCAACATGAATACTCTGCATAGTATTCTATCGTGGTTGCTGGTTTTAAGCAATGAAGTATAGAACCACCTAGGTCCTCAGTCCACTATGTGGAAGAGGAGGGAGAAGGGTTTTGTGAAAATGCAAAAACAATGGAACCAAGAAATCGGACCCAAAACCCTTAACTTCCACCCTAGGTTGATGAACTGGCCTAAAAATGCACACTCCTCTACCCAAGGTGATGAAAAATATTTTATTTTGAAACTTTTTTGTTGTTGTACTTGTGAGGGTGTTTTTGTTGCGGTTTCCCCAGTGATGTGATGAAACTAGCAACGATCCTGCACATGTTTTGGTTTTAGCTTGCAGGATAGCATGCTCTTGGAGCTGAAACTGTCTGTGGATGACGCCCCCCCCCCCCATTATCTACTGTGACATCGATATAACTAACAATGGTTACAGATTAACACGATCACTATTACAAAATGTTATGTTGAATTATCTTGATTTGTGGCACACACAAAAAACGTAGCCTTTTAGAGAACAACCACTCACAATGAATTTATTGTATTATGCTAAAATGCACCAAGTCACTTAGATAAGCACAGTTGATATAGGAAATGAAGTTAGTTTGATCTGCATTTACTAAAGTATTTGATGTGCTGAGGCCATAGCCAACCACAACTGAGCTTAGTATTTTGTTAAGAATTTTAAATAAAGTTGATGTTCTAGAATTTGAAAACTTTGCCTAAAAAAAAAAAAAAAAGTTGGCACTAAATCTGTTTAACCAATGTGTTTGGACCTTTCAATAAAACCATATTGAAAAGCTGTGGTTGCACTGTCTTTGGAACCACACGTCCATAAAGACCACGTTTCAACGATTTCCATACCGACAGCTAGTTAACTGAATTATGGCTTTGACGTCTGCTATGACAAAGGTTTGGCTGGATAAAACTCCAATCTTAAAGAAAAGGCAGGATGTAGGGTTGTGTATTATTACGGCTTATAGTTCAGTTTTAAAGGACTGACTATTGTAATTGTTTCAGAACTGTCCATTTGCCCAAAGCAACTGCTCGTCCTTTGCTGCATTCACAACTCTCGACCTTCGTCTCCCCCGAGTCTGTATGGCAGTTGCAGCGATGGGACCAGACTGTAACTACCACTTGGATACCAGGAAATTGGGGAGACTTTGAGGTGGTATCCCAACCTCTGTGGAACCTCTCCAGAGTTAGTTTCCTCTGCATCTGGTTCTGGAGCCAGGTACCAGTACAGTACTCTCCCTCTACCAGAGGCCCAGCAGTTACCTCCCTGTTCGTCTTCATCAGCACAGTACCCTCCCTCCCTCCCTGTTCGTCTTCATCAGAACGATACAGATCAGACATCACTTAGCAGATATTGGTTGAAAATAAACCCTAACGGCTTATTCACTGAATGAGAAATGTGTAGAGGAATGATTTGAGTATCTTGTGGAAGACTGATTTATTGAATTAAAAGTGGATGATCCACCTAATGTCCACGTTCATCAGCAACAGAGCTTCATTAAACCCGAGATTGACTTCACCACTACTTGTTTTTGTAAGTGTTGACATGTTGAATGCCCCGAGGTGTTTGTTTAAACTACTAGCACACAGCTCAGACACCCATACTATCCCCACAAGACATGTCCCCAGAGGTGTCTTCACAATCCCCAAGTTCAGAACAGACTATGGGAGGAGCACAGTACTACATGGAGCCATGAGTACATGGAACTCTATTCCACCATCAGGTAACTGAAGCAAGCAGTCAGAATCAGATTTTTAAAAAACACTTAAATACACCTTATAGAACAGTGGGGACTGAGAAGAGACACGCACACACACGCTCCACACACACACATGATATGGTGGTATTAAACATTTTGTATTGTAGATATGAAGTGGTGTAATGTTATATGATGAAGAGGAAGAGTAGCTGCTTCATTGGCAACCGCTAATGGGGATCCATAACAAATGCAAATATCTGTAGCATACTTGCAACCAATAACAGCAAACAGGTGAATAACATGGACCAATAAGCTTGCAGTTCACAACCATGACTACCAAAATTCACCTGAATCTTGCCGATGTGAGGTCACCAGAAAACTTCCTGAACATCTGGTTCAGGGATACAGTCATAGACGACACAGTGAAACCGCAGACCACGTGTAACCACGCCAGCCCAGGACCTCCACATCCGGCTTCTTCACCTGTGGGATCATCTGAGACCAGCCACCCAAGACAGCTGATAAAACTAAGGAGTGTTTCTGTCTGTAATAAAGCCCTTTTGTGGGGAAAAACTCATTCTGATTGGCTGGGCCTGGCTCCCCAGTGGGTGGGCCTATTGCCCTCCCAAGCCCACCCATGGCTTCGCCCCTGCCCAGTCATGTGAAATCCATAGATCAGGGCCTAATAAATGTATTTCAATTGACTGATTTCCTTATATGAACTGTAACTCAGTAAAATCTTTGAAATTGTTGCGTTTATATTTCTTGTTCAGTGTATGTAATAGCTGCATCTTTATCAAAGCATTAATTTAAATAAATTGTACTTGGGAAATACATGTAGCGGGAATGAGAATGATTTGGGAGTCACCTACTGTACAGTATGCAGGGAAAAATAGACGAGTGTTTGGAAGGATGGCATCGCAAGACTAAGGGATGGATTACAATTTACAGAGTGGTTACCTGGAGGAAAATGGGGGAGGGTCATGCTTTTTCAATTTCAGTCAAGGAGAGGGTTTAGTATTTTTTTAAACCTAGTCCTGGGAAGGGTCATGTAATTTGTAATTCATGAAATGTCTATATTTCTCAATGTTTTATAACGAGTTACTTATTAGACGATAGATCGATGTGCGCCTACAGGCTATTTAGTGAGGTCTCAATCAAATGCTCCGGTTTCAACTGTTCTGCCTGCGGCTATGAAACCCTGACCTGTTCACCGGACATGCTACCTGTCCCAGACCTGCTGTTTTCAACTCTCTAGAGACAGCAGGAGCGGTAGAGATACTCTCAATGATCGGCTATGAAAAGCCAACTTACATTTACTCCTGAGGTGCTGACCTGCTGCACCCTCTACAACCACTGTGATTACTATTTGACCCTGCTCGTCATCTATGAACGTTTGAACATCTTGAAGAACGATCTGGCCTTAATGGCCATGTGCTCTTATAATCTCCACCCGGCACAGCCAGAAGAGGACTGGCCACCCCTCAGAGCCTGGTTCCTCTCTAGGTTTCTTCCTAGGTTCCTTCCTTGCTAGGGAGTTTTTCCTAGCCGCCGTGCTTCTACATCTCCATTACTGCTGTTTGGGGTTTCTGTATAGGCTGGGTCTCTGTATTTCTTTATAAATACATTTGATTTGATCCATAGTCTACAGACTACAACGTGTGTGCTAGGAGAACCACAGAGCAAAGTTATATTTCTAAGATAGCTGCTGGGATGGTGTATATAAAACAAGGCTGCATTACACACTGTAATGGATATTCCAACCCTGAGCCCCGGCCTGCTCTGACCAATCCCAAACTTTTTTTTGTGTGCTGCCTAACCGACGGGGCTCAGTGCTGTGTAGACTTACGGTGACAGTTCAGGAGGAGGATCAAAGGCTTTTTCTAAAAATAATCTTGCGTGTGGACTAGCCTACAGCCTATTCAGTTCAGTTCGAGAAGGAGAACGTGAAGAAGAGGAGGACTACTATAACTGAGTTTATTAAACACAATATATGTCTTTGCCCCTGATGTATTCATCAGACTTATTACCTCACAATAAGTCAGCTTCTAATAACTTACATTCTGGTGCCGAAACTTGAAACAGCAGCCACTGCAAAATCCATGGGAAATGGACAGCTCATAGTGCTGAAAGTAGGCATAATTAATTTCAATGTCTTCATTTTAATTCGACTTTACAACAACAAGAGGGCTTTGTGTTGGATACTTTTTCTTCCCATTTAAGAGGTAGGCCAACCAGTTTGACAGACGACATTAGGGTATAGGCAGTTATAGCAATTCCTCAACTCACCATGCACTCTTCAAGTAGCCTACCTCCATGTCAGTGAAGGGCTATAACTAAAACTCAAATTGAGGGGCTATGCCATAGACCTACCTTTTATTAAAGAAAATGGCCCAAAAAAACTCAGGCCTCCCCTTGCAAGCTTAAGATTTTGATGAATCCGATTTTATAAAGTGATCTATAACAACGCTTTCGTCCACTATGCTTTATGCTGGAAACAAGCTAACATACCTTGGGAAAGACGCGACTACAATGAAAAATCACTGGGAAAGACGTGACTACAATGAAAGTGGGGATATTCTTGTTTCCTTTCTTTGACGTTTAGAGGCTGCGCTACAACCTTCTTTAGTCCAGGAGACAAAAAAAATAGACTTAACATGGGAAGTAAACTAACTCTGTCACTATCAATTGATTAAGCTATTCGCGTTCGGTACAATAGAAGCTATTTAAACCCAGAGAGCTTTTAGGGAAACACTTGAGACCTTCTGTCGTTGAGTTAAGACACGGAAGAAGAATAGCCAGCAACTAAAGCTTAAAATGTTCTGCGTTGGTAGGCTCCCAAGTGGCCGGTCTAAGACACTGCATTTCAGTGCAAGAGGCCTGGTTCGGATCCAGGCTGTATCACATCCGGCCGTGATTGGGAATTCCATAGGGCAGCGCACAATTGGCGTCGTCCGGGTTTGGCCAGAGTAGGCCGTCATTGTAAATAAGAATGTGTTCTTAACTGACTTGCCTAGTTAAAATATTTATATATATATTTAATTTACTCTGTCTGGGAAAGGTAGGCCTACTCTGTCTGAGGTGCGAACCCCCAAACTTCTGGTCCGTTGCCATCTCATGCTTTCACGACAAAGAACAGTTTCTAATACTACATATCTAAGGATCTAGTCTGCCCAAGAAGTGATTCACTCACTTTGTTTTTAATTATTATTTTGGTGTCGGGAGAGTCACTTTATTTGCTTGGCGTTCGGGAAGGTAAAATATATATTATTTGCTGAAGGGAGGGCCATCCAGTTTCATTGAAAAGAAATACGATTTTCTCAATGTAACTCTAATATTAAATAACGTTGACTCCCTAACTTTGAAATGTGGTTGTTGTGTAGCCTAACGGTGAAGACTTGTTGCCTTTTTGACGTGTAGTTCTATCAGTTTGTATCCAAGATTACATTTGACTTCTTTGCCAGACGTCCCACGGAGTACATTCACTTCAATAAATACCTCCGTGGTTTGGGACCAGTTTCCCCGTGGTCTTTTACACGGGATAACACCGCTTCTCTCCTCCAAGAGGAACGACATTGCTGCTGGCTAGCAACCCTCTCACGCCCCCTGTACTGATGGTTAGCTAACCGGCTAGCTAGTTTAATGTTGTTTATTCTCTCAAACGATGTTCAGGTACCATCCCCAAAACATATACTTATATGAATAAGGTATCTGGAAAATATTACAATATATTACAAAATATTACAAAAGTATTTACACCAGTCAGCTCGTTCAGAAACTTCCTGGAGTTACTTCCTCGCTGGTGGATTTTCCGGTGGCTCAACCGATAAAAGTGAATAGACAGCGCCACCTACTGTTTAGACGCGGAAAATATTACAATGTATTACAAAATATTACAAAAGTATTTACACCAGTCAGCTCGTTCAGAAACTTCCTGGAGTTACTTCCTCGCTGGTGGATTTCCCGGTGGCTCAACCGATAAAAGTGAATAGACAGCGCCACCTACTGTTTAGACGCGCAGGGATCAAGACTCTTGATCTAAAAATAACTCTTTACAAATATCCTTGAAATTCCATCCAAGATTATACATTTTAACAACTGGAAGATTATAGCTCCCCGAGGATACAATAAAACTGTTTACATGTTTACACATTTCCCCATCTTTTCTGTAACCCAACGGTCACCGTCTCTTTTCCTAGAGTGCCCCAGTCTAAACATGGTTTGGATTTTCTGTGCTAATCTCCTTAATTCGATTACTTCACACGTCCTTGTGTTTAAAATACATTCAGTTTAGACTAGCGGAGGACATAGAAAGGCTGACTATTTCATTTACACTCAAAGAGTTGACAGGGGACGTTTTTCAACACACCTGCTGCCAAGGATGGCTCTCTTGATTCTGACATTGGTCACTTTGCCCTGGTGAGTAAAATAACCTTTTTCTATTTTGATCAATGGTTAGGCCTCTATAGTTTATTGAATGTACTTCAGTCATGTATGATGGTAAACATAACAATCCTAATCCTAATAGGTTTAACCTACTGATCTTATAGGTCTACACAGGTCAGTCTAAATTGTCATCAATTATGATTGTATTGATTTCTTACAGTGTTGGCCGTGTCTATGGACAAGAAAGTTACGCAGGTGAAAACATCACCCGCGTTCTGGACCGACTACTCGATGGATATGACAACTGGTTGCGGCCAGGATCCGGAGGTAGTTCTGTCCTCCTCTATCCTGATTTATTTGACTATATTTTACATCTACAGAACTTTTCATTGAATAAGTAGGAAATAGCATAATTAGGCTATTACATTGTACAGATTTTTTTACCTGGTTAGTTTCTCGAACAGACGCTAACAAATTGTTCCAAGTCTATTTACAGTTTTTCATATTTTTATGAGCAACAATTAAAATCACCAGATCCTTTTCAGGTATGATTACAGAGGTGAAAACAGATATCTTTGTCACAAGCTTTGGCCCAGTGTCAGATGTGGAAATGGTAAGAAACACTCAGCATATTCCCACATAGGCTTACTGTCACATACATGTGCAGTATGTCAAGTTAGCAACTGTGTTTATATGTTATGTTTACACACAGTTTCTCATGCATTTATTACATGGGTCTTAACTGAGCTTTATTGCTGCCGTTATGGGTAGACTGTAGATTAGATAATGAGCCATTTAGTTTGATTAGTCTGTTTCAATACACTAACTAGGGGAGGGTCCTGGTCTGGCAGAATGTTTATTATAGCCTCTAAATCAATATTTCAAGCAAACTGAATGCTCAAACGGATTGATGAATGAATATCTATAGGTAGTTATTGTCCTAATCATCTCATCTTCTCTCTGGACTGTCTTGTCGGAAAAGGATTTAACTGTAGATATTTAGTTACAAACACATTTATTATGTCTATAGTTTGGAGCAGGACCTGCATTCTGTAATGTGAATTCCTCTGGCCTTCTTCAGGACTGTAGAATCTAGAATCTAGGTCCACATTCTATATTCTAAAGTCCACATTCTAGATCCAGAACCTGTCTGGTGATCAGTCATCTAATGCCTTCTGTCTCCTGCTCAGGAGTACACCATCGACATGTTCTTCCGACAGACCTGGGTGGACGAGAGGCTGAAGTACGACGGCGCCGTGGAGATCCTGAGTCTCAACAACAAGATGGTGGATAAGATCTGGACACCCGACACGTTCTTCAGGAACTCTAGGAAGTCCATCGCCCACAACATGACCACTCCCAACAAGCTGTTCCGCATCATGCAGAACGGGACCGTCCTCTATACCATGAGGTAACCTGAGCCCCGAGCCCCTCCTCCCTGGACTCCCCTTTAGAACCTCTTCCCCATGAGGTAGTCCCTCCTCCCTGGACGCTCCTGTAGAACCTCTACACCATGAGGTAGCCCCTCCTCCCTGAACCCTCCTGTAGAACCTCTTCCCCATGAGGTAGTCTCTCCTCCCTGGACCCTCCTGTAGAACCTTTTCCTCATGAGGTAGTCCCTCCTCCCCGAACCCTCCTGTAGAACCTCTTCACCATGAGGTAGCCCCTCCTCCCTGAACCCTCCTGTAGAACCTCTTCACCATGAGGTAGCCTCTCCTCCCTGAACCCTCCTGTAGAACCTCTTCACCATGAGGTAGCCCCTCCTCCCTGAACCCTCCTGTAGAGCCTCCTCCCCATGAGGTAGCCCCTCCTCCCTGAACCCTCCTGTAGAGCCTCCTCCCCATGAGGTAGCCCCTCCTCCCTGGACCCTCCTGTAGAACCTTTTCCCCATGAGGTAGTCCTTCCTCCCTGGACCCTCCTGTAGAACCTTTTCCCTGTGAGGTAGTCCCTCCTCCCTGAACCCTCCTGTAGAACCTCTTCCACATGAGGTAGTCCTTCCTCCCTGGACCCTCCTGTAGAACCTTTTCCCTGTGAGGTAGTCCCTCCTCCCTGAACCCTCCTGTAGAACCTCTTCCACATGAGGTAGCCCCTCCTCCTTGGACCCTCCTGTAGAACCTCTTCACCATGAGGTAGCCTCTCCTCCCTGGACCCTCCTGTAGAACCTCTTCACCATGAGGTTGCCCCTCCTCCCTGGACCCTCCTGTAGAACCTCTTCACCATGAGGTAGCCCCTCCTCCCTGGACCCTCCTGTAGAACCTCTTCACCATGAGGTAGCCCCTCCTCCCTGGACCCTCTTCACCATGAGGTAGCCCCTCCTCCCTGGACCCTCCTCTCTGTACCCTCTTCACCATGAGGTAGCCCCTCCTCCCTGGACCCTCCTGTAGAACCTCTTCACCATGAGGTAGCCCCTCCTCCCTGGACCCTCTTCACCATGAGGTAGCCCCTCCTCCCTGGACCCTCTTCACTATGAGGTAGCCCCTCCTCCCTGGACCCTCCTGTAGAATCTCTTCACCATGAGGTGAATGAAACGCTTTGTGGCCAATTAAGACTGACTATTATTATTATTTTACTAGGCAAGTCAGTTAAGAACAAATTCTTATTTTCAATGACAGCCTAGGAACAGTGGGTTAACTGCCTTGTTCAGGTGCAGAACGACAGATGTTTACCTTGTCAGCTCGGGGATTCGATCTTGCAACCTTTTGGTTACGAGTCCAACGCTCTAACCACTAGGCCATTACGCCGGTGCAGTGCTGCTTTGCACAGAAGAAACCAGTTGTGTTGTGCTGTGTACACAGTTTTTTTTACACAGACCTATACGATGACATCAGAAGCCTAATGTTGTGTATTCTGTGTATCTCAGACTAACCATCGTTGCTGAGTGTCCCATGAGGCTCATGGACTTCCCTATGGACGGACATATATGTCCTCTACGGTTCGGCAGCTGTGAGTACTCAGTCCTTCGTTTGGCTCTTTCAGGGACTAATTAGGGTTGTCAGAGTTAATCAGTTAACTTGTATCCACTTTTTGTAATTTTATTACACAGATGTTGTTTTTTTAATCGTGATTAATTGCATTGTTTTAAAAGCGATCAAAATACACTGAAAACATCATCTACACTGCTAAAAAGAACAATGCGATTGACATTGAGGTTAAAGAAAGTGTGCTTCGAACTGTTACTGTAGACACAATCAATCCATATTCTTGTCATGTTTTATTTTGTATGAAAAAGCATAAATTACAGCAATTTAATCGTGATTAATCACAGCAAATCCTGTGATTTAACACAATTAACTGTAACAGTAACATTTTGAAATGATTGATCATAACAAAACAGACTTTGAGCAGAGAGAGAGAGAGAGAGAGAGAGAGTTTGCTTCATGCACTGAAACCGTAACCTTCATCTGCTCCAGCTTCCTCAAAACAGTTTGCTCCATGTCCCCTTTATAATGTGTAAGGAACAGGGACCATTTCAGACACGTTCGATGTCTTGTTATTTCCGTCGGCATTATACAAAGGAATGGTGTGACAATTGAATGGTTAGGTTTCTGTATACTTCAGATGGGTACACGAACAGTGAGATCACCTTTACCTGGAGGAAGGGTCTGGAAGGTTCCGTAGACTGTCCTCAGGAGTCTATCAGTCTGCTCCAGTATGACCTGGTGGGACAGAGGCTATCCATGGAGACGTTCAGGTCCAACACAGGTAAGGACCCACTGTAGGCTAATATACAATTAGAAAGCATTGGTATACCGAGAAGTGTGTGTGTGTGTGTGTGTGTGTCAAACTTAATAATTACAACACCTAAATTCATGAATTAATAATGGTGATAATAACCCATACCTTTTTTTACATTTAGACATTTACATATTAACTGTAATAAAAGTGTGCGGACAAAATGTATTTGGTATTTTCAGGAAAGCACATTAAAATGTAAAGAAGAAGTCTGCACCCTATTCCCTATGGGCCCAGGTCAGAAGTAGTGCACCCTATTCCCTATGGGCCCTGGTCAGAAGTATACACTATATAGGGGAAATGGTTGCCATTTGAGATACAGCCTATAACACTAACAACATCCATTACTTCTCCCCTGCTTGCTTCATCAGCCTGGTTGTAGGTAATACAGTAGAGCAGCTTCCTCCTAAGAGCTCATATTTCCTTGAACAGCCATCTAAGATGCTTAAGTGGTCAAGCCTAATGCGTGCGGTCTGCCTTAAAAAAAGAACTGTGGGGCTTAAAGCCCTATGAGTGATCCTAGAGAGAGGTGGGAGGGAGTAAGGGAGAGAGAGAGAGGGGTGGGAGGGAGTAGGAGAGAGAGGTGGGAGGGAGTCGGAGAGAGAGGGTGAGAGGGAGTAGGAGAGAGAGAGAGAGAGGTGGGAGGGAGTCGGAGAGAGAGGGTGAGAGGGAGTAGGAGAGAGAGAGAGAGAGGTGGGAGGGAGTAGGAGACAGAGAGAGAGGGGTGGGAGGGAGTAGGAGAGAGAGGTGGGAGGGAGTAGGAGAGAGAGGTGGGAGGGAGTAGGAGACAGAGAGAGAGGGGTGGGAGGGAGTAGGAGAGAGAGGTGGGAGGGAGTAGGAGAGAGAGGTGGGAGGGAGTAGGAGAGAGAGAGAGAGGGGTGGGAGGGAGTAGGAGAGAGAGGTGGGAGGGAGTCGGAGAGAGAGGGTGAGAGGCAGTAGGAGAGAGAGAGAGAGAGAGAGAGGTGGGAGGGAGTAGGGGAGAGAGTGAGAGAGGTGGGTGAGAGTAGGAGACAGAGAGAGAGGGGTGGGAGGGAGTAGGAGAGAGAGGTGGGAGGGAGTAGGAGAGAGATATAGAGATAGGGGTGGGAGGGAGTAAGAGAGAGAGGTGAGAGGGAGGAGGACAGAGATATAGAGAAAGGGGTGGGAGGGAGTAGGAGACAGAGAGAGAGAGAGAGAGGTGGGAGGGAGTAGGAGAGAGAGAGAGAGAGGTGGGAGGGAGTAGGAGAGAGGGGGAGGGAGTAGAAGAGAGAGAGAGGGGGGTGGGAGGGAGTAGGGGAGAGAGAGGTGGGAGGGAGTAGGAGAGAGAGAGAGAAAGAGAGAGGTGGGAGGGAGGGAGTAGGAGACAGAGAGAGAGGTGGGAGGGAGAGAGTAGGAGAGAGAGAGAGAGGTGGGAGGGAGAGAGTAGGAGAGAGAGTAGGAGGGAGGGAGTAGGAGAGATAGAGAGAGGTGGGAGGGAGTAGGAGAGAGAGTAGGAGGGAGGGAGTAGGAGAGATAGAGAGAGGTGGGAGGGAGTAGGAGAGAGAGTAGGAGGGAGGGAGTAGGAGAGATAGAGAGAGGTGGGAGGGAGTAGGAGAGAGAGTAGGAGGGAGGGAGTAGGAGAGAGCACCAAATAATGCACACAGAGCAGAATTAGGCCGATACTCACTAATTATCAAAATCCAGAAAAGAGCCGTTGAATTATACAACCACCTAAAAGGAAGCGATTCCCAAACCTTCCATAACAAAGCCATCACCTACAGAGAGATGAACCTGGAGAAGAGTCCCCTAAGCAAGCTGGTCCTAGGGCTCTGTTCACAAACACAAACACACCCCACAGAGCACCAGGACAACAAAATCATAAGGAAACAGAAAGATCAAATCATAAGGAAACAGAAAGATCATTTCTTGACACATTGGAAAGAATTAACAAAAAAACAGAGAGTACACAGTTGCAGAATACCTGACCACTGTGACTGACCCAAACTTAAGGAAAGCTTTGACTATTTACAGACTTAGTGAGCATAGCTTTGCTATTGAGAAAGGCCGCCGTAGGCAGACATGGCTCTCAAGAGAAGACAGGCTATGTGCTCACTGCCCACAAAATGAGGTGGAAACTGAGCTGCACTTCCTAACCTCCTGCCCATTGTATGACCATATTAGAGAGACATATTTCCCTCAGATTATACAGATCCACAAAGAATTTGAAAACAAATCCGATTTTGATAAACTCCCATATCTACTGGGTGAAATTCCACAGTGTGCCATCACAGCAGCAAGATTTGTGACCTGTTGCCACAAGAAAAGGGCAACCAGTGAAGAACAAACACCATTTTAAATACAATCCATATTCACGCTTATTTATTTTCCCTTGTATACCCTTAACCATTTGTACATCGTTGCAACACTGTATATATACTGTACGTAATATGACATTTGTAATGTCTTTATTGTTTTGAAACTTCTGTTTGTGTAATGTTTACTGTTAATTTTTGTAATTTGTATATTATCCACCTCACTTGCTTTGGCAATGTTAACAAGTTTCCCATGCCAATAAAGCCCCTTGAATTGAATTGAATTGAATTGAATTGAGAGAGAGAGGTGGGAGTGAGTAGGGGAGAGAGAGAGAGGTGGGAGGGAGGGAGTAGGAGACAGAGAGAGAAAGAGGTGGGAGGGAGTAGGAGACAGAGAGAGAGGTGGGAGGGAGTAGGAGAAAGAGAGAGGAGAGAGAGGAGAGAGAGAGAGAGAGCGAGAGAGAGAGAGAGATGGAAGGGAGTAGGAGAAAGAGAGAGGAGAGAGATAGAGCGAGAGAGAGAGAGAGCTGGAAGGGAGTAGGAGAAAGAGAGAGGGGAGAGAGAGAGCGAGAGAGAGAGAGCTGGAAGGGAGTAGGAGAAAGAGAGAGAGAGTGAGATAATGTTTCTTCAGGCAGGACCCAGCAGATCCCTAGAACAACACCGAGAGGCGAGGAGGAGGCAGTCTCACAAAGATAGGGATGGAGTGGCCCAGTTACCATAACAAGGAGGGGGAGGGCGAGAGAGAGAGAGACGACAACTATTTGCACATTGCTATATAGCTGATAATATAACACTTGAAATATCTTTATCTTTTTGAAACCTTTTTGAGTGCAATGTTTACTGTTAATATCTAATTGTTGATGTTGTTAAATGAGTTTCTTCTCACTTGTTTATTGTTTATTTCACTTGCTTTGGCAATGTAAACATATGTTTCCCATGCCAATAAATCCCATTGAATTGAATTAAGAGAAAGGAGAGAGAGGGAGTGTTTAGACAAAGTGTCGTAGTGTGGTGTAGTAGTGTTGTGATTCTGGTGTTGTCTCTCACTATCTTTCCTTCCCCCGTTCCTTTGTATTTCCCTCCCTCCCTGCCTCTTTCTCTCTCTCTCTCTCTCTCTCTCTCCCTCCCCTCTTTCTACTCCTCTCTCATTCTGTCTTTCTGTCTCTCCCCTCCTCTCTCCTACTGTCTTTCTCTCTCTCTCCCTCACCTCTCTCCCCTCCTCTCTCCTTCTGTCTTTCTCTCTCTCCCCTCCTCTCTCCTACTGTCTTTCTCTCTCTCCCCCTCTCTCCCCTCCTCTCTCCTTCTATCATTCTCCCTCCCCTCTCTCCCCTCCTCCCTCCTTCTGTCTTTCTCTCTCTCCCCTCCTCTCTCCTTCTGTCTTTCTCTCTCACCCCTCCTCTCTCCTACTGTCTTTCTCTCTCCCCCTCTCTCCCCTTCTCTCTCCTACTATCATTCTCCCTCCCCTCTCTCCCCTCCTCTCTCCTTCTGTCTTTCTCTCTCTCTCCCCCCTCTCTTCCCTCCTCTCTCCTTCTATCATTCTCCCTCCCCTCTCTCCCCTCCTCTCTCCTTCTGTCATTCTCTCTCTCCCTCCCCTCTCCCCCTCTCTCCTACTGTATTTCTCTCTCTCCCTCCCATCTCTCCCCTCCTCTCTCCTTCTATCGTTCTCTCTCTCCCTCCCCTCTTTCCACTCCTCTCTCCTTCTGTCTTTCTCTCTCCCCTCCTCTCTCCTACTGTCTTTCTCTCTCTCTCCCTCACCTCTCTCCCAACTCCTCTCTCCTACTGTCTTTCTCTCTCTCCCCTCCTCTCTCCTACTGTATTTCTCTCTCTCCCCCTCTCTCCCCTCCTCTCTCCTTCTATCATTCTCCCTCCCCTCTCTCCCTTTCCTCTCTCCTTCTGTCTTTCTCTCTCTCCCCCCTCTCCCCTCCTCTCTCCTTCTATCATTCTCCCTCCCCTCTCTCCCTCTTCTCCTTCTGTCATTCTCTCTCTCTCTCCCTCCCCTCCCCCTCTCTCTCCTACTGTGTTTCTCCCTCTCCCTCCCATCTCTCCCCTCCTCTCTCCTTCTATCGTTTTCTCTCTCCCTCCCCTCTTTCCACTCCTCTCTCCTTCTGTCGTTCTCTCTCTCCCTCCCCTCTTTCCCCTCCTCTCTCCTTCTGTCGTTCTCTCTCTCCCTCCCCTCTTTCCACTCCTCTCTCCTGTCGTTCTCTCTCTCCCTCCCCTCTTTCCTCTCCTCTCTCCTTCTATCGTTCTCTCTCTCCCTCCCCTCTTTCCACTCCTCTCTCCTTCGGGTCTTTCTCCCCCCCTCTACCCTCCTTTCTCTCTCTCTCTCCCCTCCTCTGTCCTTCTATCTCTCTCTTCCTCACCTCTCATAGGCAATCAGCAATTAGTAGAGGGAGGTGTGCTCTCCACTTCTGCTAGGCAAAAAGCAATTTGGCGGAATGTTTATTTTAGCCTCTAAATCAATATGTCAAGCAAACTGAATGCTCAAACGGATTGATGAATGAATATCTATAGTTCTAGCAAGCGGTGGCCGTGTTACTGGTGTTTTTTTCACAAAACTAAGATCGTCGTCGAAACAAAGACTGTTCTGCCAAGTTGTTGTGCAGAAGGAGAGAGGAAGACTACCTAGTTATTTCCAGATCTCATGTTTGCTCTTTTTGTAGCTTTGGCAACTATGCGTCTGTTTTATTTATTTATTTTATTATTATTCTTTTTTTAAATACCGCCTTTTTCGATCTTGTCTCATCACTGCAACACACCAATGGGCTCGGGAGGTGAAGGGCCAGTCATAAGTCCTCCGAAAAATATGACCAGCCAAGCCGCTCTTCTTCCCTCCGCACGCTTAACCCGTAAGCTCCAATGTGTCGGACGAAACGCCGTTCACCTGATGACCGTGGTCAGCCTGCAGACAGCCGGTCCGCAACAAGGAGTTGCTAGAGCGCCTCAACTCAACCTCGACAAGAAGGAGCTGCTCTTCCTCCCGGAGAAGGCCTGCCCACTCAACGACCTCTCCATTACGCCTGACAACTCCACAGTGTCATCCTCCCAGAGTGCAAAGAACCTTGGCAACACCCTGTCGTTCTCTGCAAACATCAAAACAGCAACTCGCTCCTGCAGGTTCATGCTCTAGAGTACGACCCTACCTCACACAGGAAGCAGCGCAGGTCCTAATCCAGGCACTTGTCCTCTCCCGTCTGGACTACTGCAACTCACTGTTCCCTGCTTGTGCCATCAAAGCCCTGCAACTTATCCAGAACGCTGCAGCCCACCTGGTTTTCAACCTTCCCATGTTCTCTCATGTCAACCTGCTCCTCCACACACTCCATTGACTTCCAGACGAAGCTCGCATCCACTACAAGACCCTGATGCTTATCTACAGAACAGCAAGAGGACCTGCCCCTCCCCCCTACCACTACAAGACCCTGGTGCTTACCTACAGAACAGCAAGAGGACCTGCCCCTCCCCCCTACCACTACAAGACCCTGGTGCTTACCTACAGAACAGCAAGAGGACCTGCCCCTCCCCCCTACCACTACAAGACCCTGGTGCTTACCTACAGAACAGCAAGAGGACCTGCAAACATCAAAACAGCAACTCGCTCCTGCAGGTTCATGCTCTAGAGTACGACCCTACCTCACACAGGAAGCAGCGCAGGTCCTAATCCAGGCACTTGTCCTCTCCCGTCTGGACTACTGCAACTCACTGTTCCCTGCTTGTGCCATCAAAGCCCTGCAACTTATCCAGAACGCTGCAGCCCACCTGGTTTTCAACCTTCCCATGTTCTCTCATGTCAACCTGCTCCTCCACACACTCCATTGACTTCCAGACGAAGCTCACATCCACTACAAGACCCTGATGCTTATCTACAGAACAGCAAGAGGACCTGCCCCTCCCCCTACCACTACAAGACCCTGGTGCTTATCTACAGAACAGCAAGAGGACCTGCCCCTCCCCCTACCACTACAAGACCCTGGTGCTTACCTACAGAACAGCAAGAGGACCTGCCCCTCCCCCTACCACTACAAGACACTGATGCTTATCTACAGAACAGCAAGAGGACCTGCCCCTCCCCCCTACCACTACAAGACCCTGATGCTTATCTACAGAACAGCAAGAGGACCTGCCCCTCCCCCCTACCACTACAAGACCCTGGTGCTTATCTACAGAACAGCAAGAGGACCTGCCCCTCCCCCTACCACTACAAGACCCTGGTGCTTATCTACAGAACAGCAAGAGGACCTGCCCCTCCCCCTACCACTACAAGACCCTGGTGCTTATCTACAGAACAGCAAGAGGACCTGCCCCTCCCCCTACCACTACAAGACCTTGATGCTTATCTACAGAACAGCAAGAGGACCTGCCCCTCCCCCTACCACTACAAGACCCTGGTGCTTATCTACAGAACAGCAAGAGGACCTGCCCCTCCCCCCTACCACTACAAGACCCTGATGCTTACCTACAGAACAGCAAGAGGACCTGCCCCTCCCAACCGTCAGGCTATGCTAGGACAGCAGAGACCCTGACTATCTTCTGAAAACATTTGAAACCCGACCTCTTCAAACAGTATCTTAAATAGTCCTCCTCCTCACCTAGACCCCCCCCCCCCCCCCCCCCCAAAATATATATTAAATACAAACTGAACCAGCACTTGCACTTGACCCCACCCCCCCTTCTAGCTCCGATTCTACGGATTGCTACTTTATTGAGGTAAAATGTACTTTCTATATCTGTGATATGTGGTTGTCCCACCAAACTTAAGATTACTGCGCTAACTTTAAGCCTGCTAAATGACTCAAATGTAAAAAATATATATAATATTCTCTGATCTGCTCTGTCTTAGGGCAGGGGGTTAATCACGTCCCGTGGGCAGTCAGATACACTATTTTCTCTATATGTCTCTAATTGGTTATATCGCTACAGCCTTTCCAGGTCCAAGGACAATTCTCCTCTCTTCTCGCTGCGTATCTTCTTCTCTCCGGTATCAGTCTACCTACTCTGTTTATCTTCCAGGTGACGACTCTGTCATGGTCGTCCATTTTCTACTCCAGAGGAAGCAAGGGCCTAACTGCCTGTATGTGTACTCTCATTCCACTTATCTTCCAGGTGACTACTCTGTCATGGTAGTCCATTTTCTACTCCAGAGGAAGCTAGGGCCTAACTGCCTGTATGTGTACTCTCATTCCACTTATCTTCCAGGTGACGACTCTGTCATGGTAGTCCATTTTCTACTCCAGAGGAAGCTAGGGCCTAACTGCCTGTATGTGTACTCTCATTCCACTTATCTTCCAGGTGACGACTCTGTCATGGTCGTCCATTTTCTACTCCAGAGGAAGCTAGGGCCTAACTGCCTGTATGTGTACTCTCATTCCACTTATCTTCCAGGTGACGACTCTGTCATGGTAGTCCATTTTCTACTCCAGAGGAAGCTAGGGCCTAACTGCCTGTATGTGTACTCACATTCCACTTATCTTCCAGGTGACGACTCTGTCATGGTAGTCCATTTTCTACTCCAGAGGAAGCTAGGGCCTAACTGCCTGTATGTGTACTCTCATTCCACTTATCTTCCAGGTGACGACTCTGTCATGGTCGTCCATTTTCTACTCGAGAGGAAGCTAGGGCCTAACTGCCTGTATGTGTACTCTCATTCCACTTATCTTCCAGGTGACTACTCTGTCATGGTAGTCCATTTTCTACTACAGAGGAAGCTAGGGCCTAACTGCCTGTATGTGTACTCTCATTCCACTTATCTTCCAGGTGACTACTCTGTCATGGTAGTCCATTTTCTACTACAGAGGAAGCAAGGGCCTAACTGCCTGTATGTGTACTCTCATTCCACGTATCTTCCAGGTGACTACTCTGTCATGGTAGTCCATTTTCTACTCCAGAGGAAGCTAGGCTACTACCTGATTCAGACATACATCCCTCTGATTATGGTGGTGGTGCTGTCGCAAGTAGCCTTCTGGATCAACAAAGAGTCTGTCCCTGCACGCACTGTGGCTAGTATGATAACAACCCTCTGTCACTGTGTCTAGTATGATAACAACCCTCTGTCTCTGTGTCTAGTATGATAACAACCCGCTGTACCTGTGTCTAGTATGATAACAACCCTCTGGCACTGTGTCTAGTATGATAACAACCCTCTGTCTCTGTGTCTAGTATGATAACAACCCTCTGGCACTGTGTCTAGTATGATAACAACCCTCTGTCTCTGTGTCTAGTATGATAACAACCCTCTGGCACTGTGTCTAGTATGATAACGACACTCTGTCCCTGTGTCTAGTATGATAACAACCCTCTGTCTCTGTCTAGTATGATAACAACCCTCTGTCTCTGTGTCTAGTATGATAACAACCCTCTGTCCCTGTGTCTAGTATGATAACAACCCTCTGGCACTGTGTCTAGTATGATAACAACCCTCTGTCTCTGTGTCTAGTATGATAACAACCCTCTGTCTGTGTCTAGTATGATAACAACACTCTGGCACTGTGTCTAGTATGATAACAACCCTCTGGCACTGTGTCTAGTATGATAACAACCCTCTGGCACTGTGTCTAGTATGATAACAACCCTCTGTCTCTGTGTCTAGTATGATAACAACCCTCTGGCACTGTGTCTAGTATGATAACAACCCTCTGTCTCTGTGTCTAGTATGATAACAACCCTCTGGCACTGTGTCTAGTATGATAACAACCCTCTGTCCCTGTGTCTGGTATGATAACAACCCTCTGTCTCTGTGTCTAGTATGATAACAACCCTCTGGCACTGTGTCTAGTATGATAACAACCCTCTGTCCCTGTGTCTAGTATGATAACAACCCTCTTTCTTGAATTGAGGCAGAGAGAGACAGAGAGAACAAGACAGAGAGACAGAGAGACATTTCAAACAGAGATAATGTTAGATGGTTGGCTGGCTGCTACTGCCTGAGCAGTAGATGAGACCATGACAAATTATGTGGACCTGACAGAGACAATGGAATATTTTGGCAATTGAATGTTCAATATTAATTTTAAATTTAATTTAGAGAGACAGAGAGATCTCTGTCTTAGTCTCTCTCGATCACTCTCTCTGTGTGTCTCTCTCTCTGTCTCTCACTCACTCTCTCTGTGTGTCTCTCTCTCGCTCAATCTCTCTGTCTCTCTCTCTGTGTCTGTTTCCCTCTCCTTCGCTCTCTGTGTCTCTCTCTGTGTCTCTCTTTCTCTCTTTCTCTCTCTCTGTGTCTGTCTCTCTCGCTCTCAATAGTGTTCCAAAACTTAATTCAGCCTACACTGTATATCACTTTATATACCCAATGCATGATGTGACTGGGAGAGACTGTACCCAATGCATGATGTGACTGGGAGAGACTGTACCCAATGCATGATGTGACTGGGAGAGACTGTACCCAATGCATGATGTGACTGGGAGAGACTGTACCCAATGCATGATGTGACTGGGAGAGAATGTACCCAATGCATGATGTGACTGGGAGAGACTGTACCCAATGCATGATGTGACTGGGAGAGAATGTACCCAATGCATGATGTGACTGGGAGAGACTGTACCCAATGCATGATGTGACTGGGAGAGACTGTACCCAATGCATGATGTGACTGGGAGAGAATGTACCCAATGCATGATGTGACTGGGAGAGACTGTACCCAATGCATGATGTGACTGGGAGAGACTGTACCCAATTCATGATGTGACTGGGAGAGAATGTACCCAATGCATGATGTGACTGGGAGAGAATGTACCCAATGCATGATGTGACTGGGAGAGAATGTACCCAATGCATGATGTGACTGGGAGAGACTGTACCCAATGCATGATGTGACTGGGAGAGAATGTACCCAATGCATGATGTGACTGGGAGAGAATGTACCCAATGCATGATGTGACTGGGAGAGACTGTACCCAATTCATGATGTGACTGGGAGAGACTGTACCCAATGCATGATGTGACTGGGAGAGACTGTACCCAATGCATGATGTGACTGGGAGAGACTGTACCCAATGCATGATGTGACTGGGAGAGACTGTACCCAATGCATGATGTGACTGGGAGAGACTGTACCCAATGCATGATGTGACTGGGAGAGAATGTACCCAATGCATGATGTGACTGGGAGAGACTGTACCCAATGCATGATGTGACTGGGAGAGACTGTACCCAATGCATGATGTGACTGGGAGAGACTGTACCCAATGCATGATGTGACTGGGAGAGACTGGGAGAGACTGTACCCAATGCATGATGTGACTGGGAGAGAATGTACCCAATGCATGATGTGACTGGGAGAGAATGTACCCAATGCATGATGTGACTGGGAGAGACTGTACCCAATGCATGATGTGACTGGGAGAGACTGTACCCAATGCATGATGTGACTGGGAGAGACTGTACCCAATGCATGATGTGACTGGGAGAGAATGTACCCAATGCATGATGTGACTGGGAGAGACTGTACCCAATGCATGATGTGACTGGGAGAGAATGTACCCAATGCATGATGTGACTGGGAGAGACTGTACCCAATGCATGATGTGACTGGGAGAGAATGTACCCAATGCATGATGTGACTGGGAGAGAATGTACCCAATGCATGATGTGACTGGGAGAGACTGTACCCAATGCATGATGTGACTGGGAGAGACTGTACCCAATGCATGATGTGACTGGGAGAGACTGTGTGTATACAGAGGCTCTGAGAAGGAACAGGCAAACGAGCCACAGATATAGGGTTGCAGATGTAATATCTCTCTCTCATAATAGTGTTCTAATTCCGTTTCTATGGTCTCCATCTCACCTATCCTAACAACCAACAGGCATCACCACGGTCCTCACCATGACAACCCTCAGCATCAGTGCCCGCCAGTCTCTGCCCAAGGTGGCCTACGCTACAGCCATGGACTGGTTCATCGCTGTGTGTTTTGCCTTCGTGGCGTCTGCGCTCATCGAGTTCGCCGCTGTCAACTACTTTGCGATGCTGGAGGCCAACAGACTGAAGAAGAAGAAGAACGCCAGGCAGAAAAAAATTGAGGCCCTGGCTGAAGCAAGTTATGATGAGGAGGATGATGAGAGTGCTTCATCTGTAAGTTATTTACTGGAAGGGTGGATGGCTGGACACGCTCAGAAATACACGGACATGGTTAGGGTTGGTAGCCAGGGGTTTTACACTATGCAGCTGTAACTGTAACGAGCAGCATTCATCAAGACTGGCTATCTCCCCGTTCAACTACAGAACACCATCACTAAGACTCTCCCCGTTCAACTACAGAACACCATCACTAAGACTCTCCCCGTTCAACTACAGAACACCATCACTAAGACTCTCCCAGTTCAACTACAGGACACCATCACTAAGACTCTCCCCGTTCAACTACAGGACACCATCACTAAGACTCTCCCCGTTCAACTACAGGACACCATCACTAAGACTCTCCCCGTACAACTACAGAACACCATTACTAAGACTCTCCCTGTTCAACTACAGAACACCATTACTAAGACTCTCCCCATTCAACTACAGAACACCATCACTAAGACTCTCCCCATTCAACTACAGAACCCCATCACTAAGACCGGCTATCTCCCCGTTCAACTACAGAACACCATCACTAAGACTCTCCCCATTCAACTACAGAACACCATCACTAACATACTCCCCGTTCAACTACAGAACACCATCACTAAGACTCTCCCCGTTCAACTACAGAACACCATCACTAAGACTCTCACCGTTCAACTACAGAACACCATCACTAAGACTCTCCCCGTTCAACTACAGAACACCATCACTAAGACTCTCCCCGTTCAACTACAGAACACCATCACTAAGACTCCCCGTTCAACTACAGAACACCATCACTAAGACTCCCCGTTCAACTACAGAACACCATCACTAAGACTCTCCCAGTACAACTACAGAACACCATCACCAAGATTCTCCCCGTTCACCTACAGAACACCATCACTATGACTTTCCCCATTCAACTACAGAACACCATCACTAAGACTCTCCCCGTACAACTACAGAACACCATCACCAAGACTCTCCCCGTTCACCTACAGAACACCATCACTATGACTCTCCCCGTTAAACTACATAAAACCATCACTAAGACTCCCCGTTCAACTACAGAACACCATCACTAAGACCGGCTATCTCCCCGTTCAACTACAGGACACCATCACTAAGACTCTCCCAGTTCAACTACAGAACACCATCACTAAGACTCTCCCAGTTCAACTACAGAACACCATCACTAAGACTCTCCCAGTTCAACTACAGAACACCATCACTAAGACTCTCCCGTACAACTACAGAACACCATCACCAAGACTCTCCCCATTCAACTACAGAACACCATCACTAAGACTCTCTCCATTCAACTACAGAACACCATCACTAAGACTCTCCCAGTTCAACTACAGAACACCATCACTAAGACTCTCCCAGTTCAACTACAGAACACCATCACTAAGACTCTCCCAGTTCAACTACAGAACACCATCACTAAGACTCTCCCCATTCAACTACAGAACACCATCACTAAGACTCTCCCAGTTCAACTACAGAACACCATCACTAAGACTCTCCCCATTCAACTACAGAACACCATCACTAAGACTCTCCCAGTTCAACTACAGAACACCATCACTAAGACTCTCCCAGTTCAACTACAGAACACCATTACTAAGACTCTCCCCGTTCAACTACAGAACACCATCACTATGACTTTCCCCGTTCAACTACAGAACACCATCACCAAGACTCTCCCCATTCAACTACAGAACACCATCACTAAGACTCTCCCCATTCAACTACAGAACACCATCACTAAGACTCTCCCCATTCAACTACAGAACACCACACATTAAATTGTTATGTACACAGATGTCATGCTCTCATATATTTGTGGACGTAGCTAGCTAGCTATATGCTATATGCTATATTCTATATGCTATATTCTATATGCTATATTCTATATGTTATATGTTATATGCTATATTCTACATGCTATATGCTATATTCTATATGCTACATGCTATATTTTATATGCTATACTCTATATGCTATCTGCTATATGCTAATCCAGTAAGATACTATGTATGGAGGGCTGGCGTCCTGCGAGAGCTTGCTCACGTCTCAGTAGTGTCAGGCTCATGGTTAGATGTTTCTAATGAGTGTGAAATAAACAGAGCACAACGAGGCGCTCAGAGCTGAAGGCTTGCATCCCAAATTACACCCTGTTCCCTATGGGTCCTCCAATACCCCTCTACGTCCACCACTAACCCTCCTCTACATCCACCCCTAACCCTCCTCTACATCCACTCCAACCCTCTTCTACGTTCACCCCAACCATCCTCTACGTCCACCCCAACTCTCCTCTTCATCCACCCCTAACCTTATACCCCAACCCTCCTCTTCGTCCACCCCTAACCACCCACCCCTCCTTTACGTCCACAGCTAACCCCTAACCCTCCTCTACATCCACCCCTAACCCTCCTCTCCATCCACCCCAACCCTCCTCTACATCCACCCCAACCCTCCTCTACGTCCACCCCTAACCCTCCTCTACATCCACCCCAACCCTCTTCTAAGTCCCCCCCTAACCCCCAACCATCCTCTACGTCCACCCCAAACCCTCCTCTACGTCCACCCCTAACCCTCCAACCCTCCTCTACGTCCACCCCTAACCCTCTACCCCAACCCTCCTCTTTGTCCACCCCTAACCCTCTACCCCAACCCTCCTCTTCGTACACCCCTAACCCTCTACCCCAACCCTCCTCATCGTCCACCCCTAACCCTCTACCCCAACCCTCCTCTTCGTCCACCCCTAACCCTCTACCCCAACCCTCCTCTTCATCCACCCCTAACCCTCTACCCCAACCCTACTCTTCATCCACCCCTAACCCTCTACCTCAAACCTCCTCTTTGTTCACCCCTAACCCCCCAACCGTCCTCTATGTCCACCCCTAACCCCCCAATTTTCCTCTACGTCCACCCCAACCCTCTACCCCAACCATCCTCTTCGTCCACCCCAACCTTATACTCCAACCCTCCTCTACGTCCACCCCTAACCCCCCAACCCTCCTCTACGTCCACCCCTAACCCCCCAACCCTCCTCTTCATCCACCGCTAACCCCCCAACCCTCCTCTACGTCCACCCTTAACCCTCCTCTACATCCACCCCTAACCCTCTACCCCAACCCTCCTCTTCATCCACCCCTAACCCCCAACCCTCCTCTTCGTCCACCCCTAACCCCCAACCCTTCTCTACGTACACCCCTAACCCTCCAACCCTCCTCTACATCCACCCCTAACCCCCCAACCCTCCTCTATGTCCACCCCTAAACCCCCAACCCTCCTCTACATCCACCCCTAACCCTCTACCCCAAACCTCCTCTTCGTCCACCCCTAAACCCCCCAACCCTCCTCTACATCCACCCCTAACCCTCTACCCCAACCCTACTCTTCGTCCACCCCTAACCCCCCCAACCCTCCTCTACGTCCACCCCAACCCTCTTCTACGTCCCCCCTAACCCCCCAACCTTCCTCTACGTCCCCTAACCCTCTACCCCAACCCTCCTCTATGTCCACCCCTAACCCTCCAACCCTCCTCTACGTCCACCCCTAACCCTCTACCCCAACCCTCCTCTTTGTCGACCCCTAACCCTCTACCCCAACCCTCCTCTTCGTACACCCCTAACCCTCTACCCCAACCCTCCTCATCGTCCACCCCTAACCCTCTACCCCAACCCTCCTCTTCGTCCACCCCTAACCCTCTACCCCAACCCTCCTCTTCGTCCACCCCTAACCCTCTACCCCAACCCTACTCTTCGTCCACCCCTAACCCTCTACCTCAAACCTCCTCTTTGTTCACCCCTAACCCCCCAACCGTCCTCTATGTCCACCCCTAACCCCCCAATTTTCCTCTACGTCCACCCCAACCCTCTACCCCAACCATCCTCTTCGTCCACCCCAACCTTATACTCCAACCCTCCTCTACGTCCACCCCTAACCCCCAACCCTCCTCTACGTCCACCCCTAACCCCCCAACCCTCCTCTTCATCCACCGCTAACCCCCCAACCCTCCTCTACGTCCACCCTTAACCCTCCTCTACATCCACCCCTAACCCTCTACCCCAACCCTCCTCTTCATCCACCCCTAACCCCCCAACCCTCCTCTTCGTCCACCCCTAACCCCCCAACCCTTCTCTACGTACACCCCTAACCCTCCAACCCTCCTCTACGTCCACCCCTAACCCCCCAACCCTCCTCTATGTCCACCCCTAACCCTCTACCCCAAACCTCCTCTTCGTCCACCCCTAAACCCCCAACCCTCCTCTACATCCACCCCTAACCCTCTACCCCAACCCTACTCTTCGTCCACCCCTAACCCTCTACCTCAACCATCCTCTACATCCACCCCTAACCATCTTCCCCAACTATCCTCTTCGTCCACCCCTAACCCTCTTCCCCAACCCTCCTCTACGTCCACCCCTAACCCTCTACCCCAAACCTCCTCTTCGTCCACCCCTAAACCCCCCAACCCTCCTCTACGTCCACCCCTAACCCTCTACCCCAACCATCCTCTACATCCACCCCTAACCATCTTCCCCAACTATCCTCTTCGTCCACCCCTAACCCTCTTCCCCAACCCTCCTCTACGTCCACCCCTAACCCTCTACCACAACCCTCCTCCTCTTCCAGCCCTAACCCCCCAACCCTCCTCTATGTCCACCCTTAAACCTCCACCCCTCCTCTTCGTCCACAACTAACCCTCCAACCCTCCTCTACGTCTCACCCTAGCCTTCCACCTCTAACACTCCACTTGTCCTCTATATCCACCCCTAAACCTCCCTACCTCCACCATCACCCCTTTCCCCCCTGCCCCATCAGAGAGTGGGGGCCTGAAGAAGAGGCGTAACTCCATAGCCCAGAGTGAGCCGGTGCCCATCTTCCTGCTGCAGGGTTCAGCTGTGCCACCCATCTCAGCACCGGCTGGCACCAGCCCCATAGACCAGTACTCCCGCATCATGTTCCCCCTGGCCTTCGCACTCTTCAATCTCTTCTACTGGATCATATACCTGGGCAAGGACACCATGGAACAGGCCAGGTATGAGTTAATAAACTATATTCTGTTCTATTAGGACACCATGGAGCAGGCCAGGTATGAGTTAATAAACTATATACTGTTCTATTAGGGCAGCATGGAATAGGCCAGGTATGAGTTAATAAACTATATACTGTTCTATTAGGACACCATGGAATAGGCCAGGTATGAGTTAATAAACTATATACTGTTCTATTAGGACAGCATGGAATAGGCCAGGTATGAGTTAATAAACTATATACTGTTCTATTAGGACAGCATGGAATAGGCCAGGTATGGGTTAATAAACTATATTCTGTTCTATTAGGACACCATGGAATAGGCCAGGTATGAGTTAATAAACTATTCTGTTCTATTAGGACAGCATGGAATAGGCCAGGTATGAGTTAATAAACTATATACTGTTCTATTAGGACACCATGGAGCAGGCCAGGTATGAGTTAATAAACTATTCTGTTCTATTAGGACACCATGGAATAGGCCAGGTATGGGTTAATAAACTATTCTGTTATATTAGGACAGCATGGAACAGGCCAGGTGTGAGTTAATAACCCACTACAGCACAGCGAACCAAGAGAATAGCTCTTGGTAATCGGAACCGGATCATAAGGATCATGAGCCACTCATCATTGGCCAGTAAATCTTTCTGGTCTCTGAAAATTCGCGCTCTCCGATTTTTTCCACTCGCCAACATTCTTCCAACTGTATCAAAGCAGCCTGTTGCGTCATTACGCATTGCAATTTCATGCCTTTCAATACCCACCCATTTGATCGTCAAAGCTACCCAATTGCGTAACACCTTCAGGTGTGGTAATTACCCTGATTATAACTGACAATGACAGAGGGACATTATCACGTCGACAGTTCTGCGCAACGAACATGTGCTAAAAAACTATATGAAACTCTGCCTTCGTATCTGCCCGACTGAGGCGTCGAAAACCGCATCAGTTTAAACGTCATTTGTCCCAATGTTCACATTTTTTATTAGAATACATTTCATAATATGCAAGTATTGTTTAATAACTAGATCCAATTATATATAATTCCCGATTAAACTGTACAACATATTTGAGAGGTTCTTTTGCAAAAACATATATCCGTTTGTATTTATTATCCTAAATCATGTTTTTTTGTGTGTACTCCAGGGAACTCTTTTTATATAATATGTTAGTGGTAATATTTCAATGTATTTTACACAATGGTATCAGTTTCAAAGCGTTGCCCAAGTTTCAGCCATCAAGTTGCAGTTTCTAAATATTAGGTCCTAACATTATACAATAACACTTGTGACAAGGTCCTGATATTAAACAATAACACCGGTGACAAGGTCCTAACATTGACCAGGGCCCATAGGGTAGTGCATTACTTTTGACCAGGGCCCATAGGGGGCCATTTTGAACACACAGTATCAGCTGCATATTTGACCATTCTAAATCTGTATCAACAACACAACACATACCCACTGAATGCTACTGCTCTCAATTACTACCCACTCTTTTTGTCAGACTTTTATCCAGACTGTAAAGACATGAAGAATGTCTGACGCTGGAACAGCCCCATGAGTTGTAGACACAAAAGGGGAAGGGGGTCGCTAGCTGGAGGATGTTAGATGGTTCTGTTGTCATCTAACACTAGAGACAGAGAGAGGGGGGGAGAGAGACAGAAAGGGGGGAAGGAGGGAAGGAGGGAGAGATGGGGGAAGGAGGGGGAGAGATACAGAGAGGGAGAGGGGGAAGGAGGGGGAGAGAGAGAGGGGGAGAGGGGGAAGGAGAGAGAGAGGGGGAAGGAGAGAGAGAGAGGGGAAGGAGAGAGAGAGAGGGGGAAGGAGGGAAGGAGGGAGAGACGGATAGAGATGGGGGAAGGAGGGGGAGAGAGACAGAGAGGGAGAGGGTGAAGGAGAGGGAGAGAGAGAGGAGGGGAAGGAGGGGAGAGAGATGGAGAGGGGGAAGGAGAGGGAGAGAGAGAGGAGGGGAAGGAGGGAGTGACAGAGAGGGAGAGAGAGAAGGAGAGGGGGAGAGAGAGAGGAGGGGAAGGAGGGAGAGACAGAGGGAGAGGGGGAAGGAGAGGGAGAGAGAGAGGAGGGGAAGGAGGGAGAGACAGAGAGGGAGAGGGGGATGGAGAGGAGGGGAAGGAGGGAGAGACAGATAGGACGAGAGAGAAGGAGAGGGAGAAAGAGAGGAGGGGAAGGAGGGAGAGACATAGAGGGAGAGGGGGAAGGAGAGGGAGAGACAGAAGAGGGAGTGGGGGAAGGAGAGGGAGAGACAGAGAGGGAGACAGAGGGGGAAGGAGAGGGAGAGAGAGAGAAAGAGAGAGAGACAGAGGGAGAGGGGGAAGGAGAGGGAGCGACAGAGGGAGAGGGAGACAGAGAGGGAGAGGGGGAAGGAGAGGGAGAGACAGAGAGGGAGAGGGGGAAGGAGAGGGAGAGACAGAGAGGGAGAGGGGGAAGGAGAGGGAGAGACAGAAGAGGGAGTGGGGGAAGGAGAGGAGAGAGACAGAGGGGAGACAGAGGGGGAAGGAGAGGGAGAGAGAGAGAAAGAGAGAGACAGAGGGAGAGGGGGAAGGAGAGGGAGCGACAGAGGAGAGGGAGACAGAGAGGGAGAGGGGGAAGGAGAGGAGAGACAGAGAGGGAGAGGGGGAAGGAGAGGAGAGACAGAGAGGGAGAGGGGGGGAGAGGGAGAGACAGAGAGGGAGAGGGGGAAGGAGAGGGAGAGACAGAGATGGTGAGGGGGAAGGAGAGGGGGAAGGAGAGGGAGAGAGAGAGAGAGAGAGGGAGAGGGGGAAGGAGAGGGAGGGGGAAGGAGAGGGAGAGAGAGAGAGAGGGACAGAGAGAGGGGGAAGGAGAGGGAGAGAGACAGAGAGGGAGAGGGGGAAGGAGAGGGAGAGACAGAGAGGGAGAGGGGGAAGAAGAGGGAGAGAGAGAGAGAGGGAGAGGGGGAAGGAGAGGGAGAGAGAGAGAGAGAGAGAGAGAGAGAGGGGGGGGGGGAAGGAGAGGGGGAGACAGAGACAGAGAGGGACAGAGAGAGGGGAAAGGAGAGGGAGAGACAAAGAGGGACAGAGAGAGGGGGAAGGAGAGGGATAGACAGAGAGGGAGGGAGAGGGGGAAGGAGAGGGAGAGACAGAGAGGGAGAGGGGGAAGGAGAGGGAGAGACAGAGAGGGAGAGGGGGGAGAGGGAGAGACAGAGAGGGAGAGGGGGAAGGAGAGGGAGAGACAGAGATGGAGAGGGGGAAGGAGAGGGAGAGACAGAGATGGAGAGGGGGAAGGAGAGGGAGAGAGAGGGAGAGGGGGAAGTAGAGGGAGAGAGACAGAGAGGGAGAGGGGGAGGAGAGGGAGAGACAGAGAGGGAGAGGGGGAAGAAGAGGGAGAGAGAGAGAGAGAGGGAGAGAGGGAAGGAGAGGGAGAGAGAGAGAGAGAGAGGGAGAGGGAGAGGGGGAAGGAGAGGGGGAGACAGAGACAGAGACAGAGAGGGACAGAGAGAGGGAGAAACAGAGACAGAGAGGGACAGAGAGAGGGGGAAGGAGAGGGAGAGACAAAGAGGGAGAGGGGAAGGAGAGGGATAGACAGAGAGGGAGGGAGAGGGGGAAGGAGAGGGAGAGACAGAGAGGGAGAGGGGAAGGCGTAGCCTAGTGGTTAGAGCGTTGGACTAGTAACCGGAAGGTTACAATACAGACATTGTCATCCTGCAAGAAACCTGGTATAGAGGAGACGGACCCACTGGATGCCCTCTAGGTTACAGAGAGCTGGTAGTCCCATCCACCAAACTACCAGGTGTGAAACAGGGAATGGACTCGGGGGGTATGCTAATTTGGTATAAAGCAGATCTAACTCACTCCATTAAATTAATCAAAACAAGAACATTTTACATTTGGCTACAAATTCAGAAGGAAATTATCTAAACAGAGAAAAATGTCCTCCTGTGTGCTACCTATTTCCCCCCACTAGAATCCCCATACTTTAATGAAGACAGCTTCTCCATCCTGGAGGGGGAAATCAATCATTTCCAGGCCCAGGGACATGTACTAGTCTGTGGCGACCTAAATGTCAGAGCCGGACAAGAACCTGACACCCTCAGCACACAGGGGGACAAACATCTGCCTGCAGGTGACAGCATTCCCTCCCACATATGCCCCCCTAGGCACAACTATAACAACATAACCAACAAAAACGGGCCACAACTCCTGCAGCTCTGTCGCACGCTGGGTATGTACATAGTCAATGGTAGGCTTCGAGGAGAATCCTATGGTAGGTACACCTATAGCTCATCTCTTGGCAGTAGTACTGTAGATTACTTTATCACTGACCTCAACCCAGAGTCTCTCAGAGCGTTCACAGTCAGCCCACTGAAACCCCTATCAGACCACAGCAAAATCACAGTCTACTTATACAGAGCAATACTCAATCACGAGGCATCAAAGCCAAAGGAACTGAGTAACATTAAGAAATGCTATAGATGGAAGGAATGCAGTTTGGAAAACTACCAAAAAACAATTAGGCAACAACAAATTCAACCCCTTCTAGACAATTTCCTGGGTAAAACGTTCCACTGCAATAGTAAAGGTGTAAACTTGGCAGTAGAAAATCTTAACAGTATATTTGACCTCTCAGCTTCCCTATCAAATCTAAAAATCTCAAATAGAAAACCGAAGAAACTGAACAACAATGACAAATGGTTTGATGAAGAATGCAAAAATTAAGAAAGAAATTGAGAAACCTGTCCAACCAAAAACATAGAGACCCGGAAAACCTGAGTCTACGGCTTCACTATGGTGTATCACTAAAACAATACAGATATCCACTACGGAAAAAGAAGGAACAGCACGTCAGAAATCAGCTCAATGTAATTGAAGAATCCACAGACTAACCACTTCTGGGAAAATTGGAAAACACTAAACAAACAACAACACAAAGAATTATCTAACCAAAATTGAGATGTATGGGTAAACCACTTCTCCAATTGTTTTGGCTCTATAACATGGAATAAAGTGCAAAAACATATACAGGGGGGCAAAAAAGTATTTAGTCAGCCACCAATTGTGCAAGTTCTCCCACTTAAAAAGATGAGAGAGGCCTGTAATTTTCATCTTAGGTACACTTCTATGACAGACAAAATGAGAATTTTTTTCTCCAGAAAATCACATTGTAGGATTTTTTATGAATTTATTTGCAAATTATGGTGGTAAATAAATTTAAACAAAAGTTTATCTCAATACTTTGTTATATACCCTTTGTTGGCAATGACAGAGGTCAAACGTTTTCTGTAAGTCTTCACAAGGTTTTCACACACTGTTGCTGGTATTTTGGCCCATTCCTCCATGCAGATCTCCTCCAGAGCAGTGATGTTTTGGGGCTGTTGCTGGGCAACACGGACTTTCAACTCCCTCCAAAGATTTTCTTTAGGGTTGAGATCTGGAGACTGGCTCGGCCACTCCAGGAGCTTGAAATGCTTCTTACGAAGCCACTCCTTCGTTGCCCGGGCGTTGTGTTTGGGATCATTGTCATGCTGAAAGACCCAGCCACGTTTCATCTTCAATGCCCTTGCTGATGGAAGGAGGTTTTCACTCAAAATCTCACGATACATGGCCCTATTCATTCTTTCCTTTACACGGATCAGTCGTCCTGGTCCCTTTGCAGAAAAACAGCCCCAAAGCATAATGTTTCCACCCCCATGCATCACAGTAGGTATGGTGTTCTTTGGATGCAACTCAGCATTCTTTATCCTCCAAACACGACGAGTTGAGTTTTTACCAAAAAGTTCTAATTTGGTTTCATCTGACCATATGACATTCTCCCAATCTTCTTCTGGATCATCCAAATGCTCTCTTGCAAACTTCAGACGGGCCTGGACATGTACTGGCTTAAGCAGGGGGACACGTCTGGCACTGTAGGATTTGAGTCCCTGGCGGCGTAGTGTGTTACTGATGGTAGGCTTTGTTACTTTGGTCCCAGCTCTCTGCAGGTCATTCACTAGGTCCCCCCATGTGGTTCTGGGATTTTTGCTCACCGTTCTTGTGATCATTTTGACCCCACGAGGTGAAATCTTGCGTGGAGCCCCAGATCGAGGGAGATTATCAGTGGTCTTGTATGTCTTCCATTTCCTAATAATTGCTCCCACAGTTGATTTCTTCAAACCAAGCTGCTTACCTATTGCAGATTCAGTCTTCCCAGCCTGGTGCAGGTCTACAATTTTGTTTCTGGTGTCCTTTGACAGCTCTTTGGTCTTGGCCATAGTGGAGTATGGAGTGTGACAGTTTGAGGTTGTGGACAGGTGTCTTTTATACTGATAACAAGTTCAAACAGGTTCCATTAATACAGGTAACGAGGGGAGGACAGAGGAGCCTCTTAAAGAAGAAGTTACAGGTCTGTGAGAGCCAGAAATACTGCTTGTTTGTAGTTGACCAAATACTTATTTTCCACCATAATTTGCAAATAAATTCATTCAAAGTCCTACAATGTGTTTTTCTCATTCTCATTTTGTCTGTCATAGTTGAAGTGTACCTATGATGAAAATTACCGGCCTCTCTCATCTTTTTAAGTGGGAGAACTTGCACAATTGTTGGCTGACTAACTAGTTTTTTGCCCCACTGTACTTGATCAAATACAAATCTTAGAATCAACTATTAAAGACTACCAGAACCCACTGGATTCTCCAATTACCTTTAACGAGTTACAGGACAAAATAAAAACCCTCCAACCCAAAAAGGCCTGTGGTGTTGATGGTATCCTTAATGAAATGATCAAATATACAGACAACAAATTCCAATTGGCTATACTAAAACTCTTTAACGTCATCCTTAGCTCTGGCATCTTCCCCAATATTTGGAACCAAGGACTGATCACCCCAATGCACAAAAGTGGAGACAAATTTGACCCCAATAACCTCCGTGGGATATCCGTCAACAACAACCTTGGGAAAATCCTCTGCATTATCATTAACAGCAGACTCGTACATTTCCTCAATGAAAACAATGTACTGAGCAAATGTCAAATAGTTTTTTTTTACCAAATACAGTACAACAGACCATGTATTCACCTTGCACACCCTAATTGACAACCAATCAAACCAAAACAAAGGCAAAGTCTTCTCATGCTTTGTTGATTTCAATTACATTTAACATTTACATTTAAGTCATTTAGCAGACGCTCTTACAATAAAGCCTTCGACTCAATTTGGCATGAGGGTCTTCTATAAAAATTGATGGAAAGTGGTGTTGGGGGTAAAATATACGACATTATGAAATCCATGTACACAAACAGCAAGTGTGCAGTTAAAATTGTCAAAAAACACACACATTTCTTTCCACGGGGCTGTGGGATGAGACAGGGATGCAGCTTAAGCCCCACAAACTTCAGCATATGTATCAAAGAATTGGTGCGGGCACTAGAAAAGTCTGCAGCACCTGGCCTCACCCTACTAGAATCCGAAGTCAAATGTCTACTGTTTGCTGATGATCTGGTGCTTCTGTCACAAACCAAGGAGGGCCTACAGCAGCACCTAGATCTTCTGCACAGATTCTGTCAGACCTGGGCCCTGACAGTAAATCTCAGTAAGACCAAAATAATGGTGTTCCAAAAAAGGTCCAGTCACCAGGACCACAAATACAAATTCCATCTAGACACTGTTGCCCTAGAGCACACAAAAAACTATACATACCTTGGCCTAAACATCAGCGCCACAGGTATCTTCCACAAAGCTGTGAACGATCTGAGAGACAAGGCAAGAAGGGCATTCTATGCCATCAAAAGGAACATAAATTTCAACATACCAATTAGGATTTGGCTAAAAATACTTGAATCAGTCATAGAGCCCATTGCCCTTTATGGTTGTGAGGTCTGGGGTACGCTCACCAACCAAGACTTCACAAAATGGGACAAACACCAAATTTAGTTAAATTCTACAACCAAAAAAAACAACCTTCCATAACAAAGCCATCATCTACAGAGAGATGAGTCCCCTAAGCAAGCTGGTCCTAGGGCTCTGTTCACAAACACAAACACACCCCACAGAGCCCCAGGACAGCAGCACAATTAGACCCAACCAAATCATGAGAAAACAAAAAGATAATTACTTGACACATTGGAAAGAATTAACAAAAAAACAGAGCAAACTAGAATGCTATTTGGCCCTAAACAGAGAGTACACAGCGGCGGAATACCTGACCACTGTGACTGACCCAAAATTAAGGAAAGCTTTGACTATGTACAGACTCAGCGAGCATAGCCTTGCTATTGAGAAAGGCCGCCGTAGGCAGACATGGCTCTCAAGAGAAGACAGGCTATGTGCACACTGCCCAAAAAATGAGGTGGAAACTGAGCTGCACTTCCTAACCTCCTGCCCAATGTATGACCATATTAGAGAGACATTTACATTTACATTTAAGTCATTTAGCAGATGCTCTTATCCAGAGCGACTTACAAATTGGTGAATTCACCTTCTGACATCCAGTGGAACAGCCACTTTACAATAGTGCATCTAAATCATTAAGGGGGGGGGGTGAGAAGGATTACTTATCCTATCCTAGGTATTCCGAGACGTATTTAGATTGTACAGAGAGAGAGACACACACACACACACACACACACACACACACACACACACACACACACACACACACACACACACACACACACACACACACACACACACAGGGAGAAGTCGTTACATAAGAGTGTGGAGTGTAAATCTGCCCATCATGTTCCTGTCATAGAATGTTGATGCTTGTTCTGTTGAGAACGTTCTGCACTACAAGGACAGAGACAAGATGGTGGACCCTGCTAAAGCTACTGGAGCTGATGTCTTCAACTCTTATTCTCTCTGAGTTTTCAAGAGTTTATTCAGAGGACAGAGGGCACTGACTTCGTACCTTTGTAGTATTGAGAGAGGGCATTACTGTAATTTACATTATATCATTATCATGAAAAGATATCTACATCTTTACACTTTCTGTCTGTGTGTGTGATTTACCCTGCTCTCATTCCTCAAGTGTGTTTCTGTCCTTGCAGAGAGGATTGAGCAATGTGCTCCAACTGATGTCATCTGCTGAGCAAGTTCTGTAGACACCTTGTTCATTCATCTGTCCTTCGCTCTACCAACAAGTACTCCACGTTCACATTACTTTCAATCCACACTGGAAATGAATACAAATATATATATATATATTTTCCGACCTCATTTCTATTCTGTTCACACTTTGTTCTGCCCAGACCTGCTGAGATCAGTTGTTGAAGAGATGTCCTTGTCCTTGGCAGAGCGGTGCTTTAAACATGGATGCATTTGGTACTTCTGATTCTCCAGCATCCCTGAAGACACGCACACACACACACGCGCGCATCCACACACACACACACACACACACACACACACACACACACACACACACACACACACACACACACACACACACACACACACACACACACACACACACACACACACACACACACACACACACGGAGAAACACACAAATCAAAAAGAAGTGGATGATATAATCTATGATGTCTGTAACTGGTGATGCAACAGTGAACCAATACTGTTCCGAAGCTGTGCCGTCACCCCTCCTCTCTTCTCCTTTCTCTTATATTATGTTTCATTACATGGCCTGTGAAATAGAACTCTACTCAACTTGACAATATGAATTGTGTGACTCACCGACTGAATTCCTCTGTCTTGCATTCCCAGTCCTTCCCAGTCATGGCTCTAGTTCTGGTTGTATTAAGGTGGCAGTGATTTTCCTATTTGTTTTAATGATATTTCCACACTTATGAAGTCGAAATAACACTCAGAAATGTTGAAAATGATGCCTGGAATTTAAGCCTGTTCGGGTACGATAGATGTGGTAAAGAGGTCAATCTAACTTGACCAAAACAGTGGAATCGCCACGGAAACGCGTGGGGGAAACGGCCGTGGGGGAAAGATTCCGAATGTCCTCATTGTCAACCCAGAAAAATTAGTATAATGTTTTATATGTTTTTTGTCACACTATGTTGAGGTAAAAATCGGAGTGTCACACTTGTATTGATGTCAAGACCAACACATGTTCATGTCATCATCACCAATCAACTGCATTACAGTTAAAAATGACTTTGCCTACCACCACAGATTTCTGTATGCTAGCTATGCTACCTGCTTATACAAACAGAAGTTAGCATTTAGCAATCACTTCTTCTAAACCTGAAAAGGGACTACTTTTTAAATGTCATGCAGCGAAAACAGCCAAATGTATCCAAATCGGACATAACTAATCACATTGTGGGCCTGTTATAATACAGTGCTTTGCATAAAGTATTCGGCCCCCATGAACTTTGCGACCTTTTGCCACATTTCAGGCTTCAAACATAAAGATATAAAACTGTATTTTTTGTGAAGAATCAACAACAAGTGGGACACAATCATGAAGTGGAACGACGTTCATTGGATATTTCAAACTTTTTTAACAAATCAAAAACTGAAAAATTGGACGTGCAAAATTATTCAGCCCCTTTACTTTCAGTGCAGCAAACTCTCTCCAGAAGTTCAGTGAGGATCTCTGAATGATCCAATGTTGACCTAAATGACTAATGATGATAAATACAATCCACCTGTGTGTAATCAAGTCTCCGTATAAATGCACCTGCACTATGATAGTCTCAGAGGTCCGTTAAAAGCGCAGAGAGCATCATGAAGAACAAGGAACACACCAGGCAGGTCCGAGATACTGTTGTGAAGAAGTTTAAAGCCGGATTTGGATACAAAAAGATTTCCCAAGCTTTAAACATCCCAAGGAGCACTGTGCAAGCGATAATATTGAAATGGAAGGAGTATCAGACCACTGCAAATCTACCAAGACCTGGCCGTCCCTCTAAACTTTCAGCTCATACAAGGAGAAGACTGATCAGAGATGCAGCCAAGAGGCCCATGATCACTCTGGATGAACTGCAGAGATCTACAGCTGAGGTGAGAGACTCTGTCCATAGGACAACAATCAGTCGTACATTGCACAAATCTGGCCTTTATGGAAGAGTGGCAAGAAGAAAGGCATTTCTTAAAGATATCCATAAAGAGTGTTGTTTAAAGTTTGCCACAAGCCACCTGGGAGACACACCAAACATGTGGAAGAAGGTGCTCTGGTCAGATGAAACCAAAATTGAACTTTTTGGCAACAATGCAAAACGTTATGTTTGGCGTAAAAGCAACACAGCTCATCACCCTGAACACACCATACCCACTGTCAAACATGGTGGTGGCAGCATCATGGTTTGGGCCTGCTTTTCTTCAGCAGGGACAGGGAAGATGGGTAAAATTGATGGGAAGATGGATGGAGCCAAATACAGGACCATTCTGGAAAAAAACTGATGGAGTCTGCAAAAGACCTGAGACTGGGACGGAGATTTGTCTTCCAACAAGACAATGATCCAAAACATAAAGCAAAATCTACAATGGAATGGTTCAAAAATAAACATATCCAGGTGTTAGAATGGCCAAGTCAAAGTCCAGACCTGAATCCAATCAAGAATCTGTGGAAAGAACTGAAAACTGCTGTTCACAAATGCTCTCCATCCAACCTCACTGAGCTCAAGCTGTTTTGCAAGGAGGAATGGGATATCCAATAAATGTCGTTCCACTTCATGATTGTGTCCCACTTGTTGTTGATTCTTCACAAAAAAATACAGTTTTATATCTTTATGTTTGAAGCCTGAAATGTGGCAAAAGGTCGCAAAGTTCAAGGGGGCCGAATACTTTCGCAAGGCACTGTATATAAATCAAGACGAATTTGACGAATATACACTTCGTTAGGTCAGATTGGTTGAATGTTCGGCAAAGCGTTCTGTTGACTCCTTTACCACATCTACGGAATGTTTTATCCACAGCATGACATCACAATCTGATGGGATTATTCGGACCAATGACCAGTCATCTTTTATTTGCATATGCATCTTCCTACTTTGAAGGGGTAAGAGGGCTAGTCTCTCCCTCTCCCTCTCCCTCTCCCTCTCCCTCTCTCTCTCCCTCTCCCTCTCTCTCTCCCTCTCTCTCTCTCTCTCTCTCTCTCTCTCTCTCTCTCTCTCTCTCTCTCTCTCTCTCTCTCTCTCTCTCTCTCTCTCTGCCTCTCTCTCTGCCTCTCTCTCTGCCTCTCTCTCTGCCTCTCTCTCTGCCTCTCTCTCTGCCTCTCTCTCTCTCTCTCTCTCTCTCTCTCTCTCTCTCTCTCTCTCTCTCTCTCTCTCTCTCTCTCTCTCTCTCTCTCTCTCTCTCTCTCTCTCTCTCTCTCTCTCTCTCTCTCTCATCTAGACAATCCTATCTGCCAATCAGGATTGTGAATGTAAATCCATGTAATTTTGTATCAACACGACCGTACGATCAGACTGAGCGTTTCAATAGAAAAAAAGGAGGCTCAGCGAAATAAATGCTACGAAATATATGTGGAGTTTTTTTCATGAAATAAATACACACAGTGATTTTACTGGAGGTACAGTGGTGATTTTGAAAATCAAATGAGAAATACTGCATGTGGGGCTTTAAAACACTGATGATTCATAGTACATAGATAGGCCTATGAAAACTCTGCATGCACAGAGCCTGGGGATTACCTTGTATTTTATATTGTATTTATTTTTATTTTCTATTTGATGTGATATTTCAACGGCTGCTGTGTTTGTGTAGCCTCTTTAAAACACTCAGGGGATCAGATTTAGGATTGGATGTAATAACTGGATGTTTTATTATATTTAGGACTACGAGGCTATTGGTCATAGCCAGCAGTGTTTGAATTGAGGGAATGAATTGAGCTGCTCTAAACGAGGGTTGGGGTTATATGTGAGCGTTGTTATACAGTGGGGCAAAAAAAGTATTTAGTCAGCCACCAATTGTGCAAGTTCTCCCACTTAAAAAGATGAGAGAGGCCTGTAATTTTCATCATAGGAACACTTCAACTATGACAGACAAAATGAGAAAAAAAAATCAGAAAGTCACATTGTAGGATTTTTTTATGAATTTATTTGCAAATTATGTTGGAAAATAAGTACTTGGTCACCTACAAACAAGCAAGATTTCTGGCTCTCACAGACCTGTAACTTCTTCTTTAAGAGGCTCCTCTGTCCTCCACTCGTTACCTGTATTAATGGCAACTGTTTGAACTTGTTATCAGTATAAAAGACACCTGTCCACAACCTCAAACAGTCACACTCCAAACTCCACTATGGCCAAGACCAAAGAGCTGTCAAAGGACACCAGAAACAAAATTGTAGACCTGCACCAGGCTGGGAAGACTGAATCTGCAATAGGTAAGCAGCTTGGTTTGAAGAAAACAACTGTGGGAGCAATTATTAGGAAATGGAAGACATACAAGACCACTGATAATCTCCCTCGATCTGGGGCTCCACGCAAGATCTCACCCCGTGGGGTCAAAATGATCACAAGAACAGTGAGCAAAAATCCCAGAACCACACGGGGGGACCTAGTGAATGACCTGCAGAGAGCTGGGACCAAAGTAACAAAGCCTACCATCAGTAACACACTACGCCGCCAGGGACTCAAATCCCACAGTGCCAGACGTGTCCCCCTGCTTAAGCCAGTACATGTCCAGGCCCGTCTGAAGTTTGCAAGAGAGCATTTGGATGATCCAGAAGAAGATTGGGAGAATGTCATATGGTCAGATGAAACCAAAATATAACTTTTTGGTAAAAACTCAACTCGTCGTGTTTGGAGGACAAAGAATGCTGAGTTGCATCCAAAGAACACCATACCTACTGTGAAGCATGGGGGTGGAAACATCATGCTTTGGGGCTGTTTTTCTGCAAAGGGACCAGGACGACTGATCCGTGTAAAGGAAAGAATGAATGGGACCATGTATCATGAGATTTTGAGTGAAAACCTCCTTCCATCAGCAAGGGCATTGAAGATGAAACATGGCTGGGTCTTTCAGCATGGGAATGATCCCAAACACCCCGCCCGGGCAACGAAGGAGTGGCTTCGTAAGAAGCATTTCAAGGTCCTGGAGTGGCCTAGCCAGTCTCCAGATCTCAACCCCATAGAAAATCTTTGGAGGGAGTTGAAAGTCCGTGTTGCCCAGAAACAGCCCCAAAACATCACTGCTCTAGAGGAGATCTGCACGGAGGAATGGGCCAAAATACCAGCAACAGTGTGTGAAAACCTTGTGAAGACTTACAGAAAACGTTTGACCTCTGTCATTGCCAACAAAGGGTATATAACAAAGTATTGAGATAAACTTTTGTTCTTGACCAAATACTTATTTTCCACCATAATTTGCAAAACAATTCTTAAAAAATCCTACAATGTGATTTTTTGGATTTTTTTCCCTCATTTTGTCTGTCATAGTTGAAGTGTACCTATGATGACAATTGCAGGCCTCTCTCGTCTTTTTAAGTGGGAGAACTTGCACAATTGGTGGCTGACTAAATGCTTTTTTGCCCCACTGTATATGCAAGGTAAACATTTTCAGACCCTTTTTAATCGTAAGGGGTTCCAATGGCATTGTCCCCCTCCTTCATTCTAAACACATGATGCGCAAGACAAATGATGGCTATTGTTGTTATTATTGGACTGTTTTTACATCATTAATATACGTTTTATTAATGTTATCCTCTAGTCTGACTTGATATGATGTGAGTCTGTCCATTTAATGATTTAATGTCTTGCTACCAACGTCTTATGAGAAGTTATAATGATTGTCACAACATTTGACACAATAAACTTTGTTGACTTTAAATTTGCGTGAGTCTGACAAATGTATAATACTGTATGTAATTCACTACATCCTATTGATTTTAATATAAAATACACTATATCCTATTGATTTTAATATAATACACTATATCCTATTGATTTTAATATAATACACTATATCCTATTGATTTTAATATAAAATACACTATATCCTATTGATTTTAATATAATATACTATATCCTATTGATTTTAATATAATATACTGTATCCTATTGATTTTAATATATAATACACTATATCCTATTGATTTTAGTATAAAATACACTATATCCTATTGATTTTAATATAATATACTATATCCTATTGATTTTAATATAATATACTATATCCTATTGATTTTAATATAATATACTATATCCTATTGATTTTAATATAATATACTATATCCTATTGATTTTAATATAAAATATACTATATCCTATTGATTTTAGTATAAAATACACTATATCCTATTGATTTCAATATAATACACTGTATGCTATTGATTTTAATATAATATACTATATGCTATTGATTGTATTAATTGGTTTGCACTGTTCATTACAAAGTTCTCTAAACTATCAACATGAGCCAATATAAGGATAATGCTGGAATGATACTAATTGTACTTCGACAGTTCTAGTGGTCGGGTCGGGATGGCATAAGATGGTTTCTTCATTACGCTCATCCATCCACTTGTCCCTTTAATTTGTTTCTCAGCAATGGAAACGGCTCATCCACCATCATCACTAGCCAGTGTTTGATCTTCTGGTAGGATGTACGCATGCGCCCCTCATTGGGTTATCGGAGCTTTCTGGAGTAAGTTGAATGTGCGTTCTCCTCACTCGCATCAAAACTGTTACGATGGGGAAGCTCAGGAAAAACCACTTTGGAATTTTAACGTTTTCGTTCTTTTTTACTTTTATCTGCTGTGCGCAAAGGTAAATTAGAATTTGTGTTATTCAATGACATTGCATGGCATGTATCCTAGGCTATTTAACGCGCCTTCCCGCTGTATCTTGTCTTTAAGTAGGTGTTTGCGTTCCGACCCCTTCTGTTCTGTTTTTCCCCTCAGCGCCAAAGATCTGAGGGATCCCAGTAACATGCCGCTGGTTAAAGACACGGTCGACAGACTGATGAAAGGCTACGACATTCGGTTGAGGCCAGATTTTGGAGGTAGGAAGAAAGACAAAAGGAAAGCAAATCGAGATGATGAATGTCATGTTTGCTGCCATTTATGACGCGCAGTGCTATACATGTTTAATGAATTGCTGCAAAAAACCTCCGGTACAACCCCCCCCCCCCCCCCATGATCAATCTTCCATCCATAGACTAGGCTACCTCTCCAATTACAGGGACATTACAGTGTAATAGCCTACCATCCAAATAATACAGTTTTTCCCCCGTCACCAAAAACCTTTTCCAATGTACCACCTTCAAATGATGAAATAAGACATGCTAGACTATTCTGTGTGAAGAAGAAGGGTCTCTTAACTTGACGATCGATTCTATTCGCAGCTGGTAGCCTATTGAACTTCTGGTTGTCTACCATTCTGTCTGAATGGAACATCATCAAGGGAGTTCCAAATGATGATGCTGATGATTATAGGCATTTTAATTGACGATGATAATCATTAAGACATTGATGAGAGAACGTGGCGATCTATCATTGACAGCAACCTACTGGTAGAATAACGGTACCACATTCTAGAATAACGGTCACCAAATTCTTATTGCTAATTGTTAAATAAATAATCCCCTTCTCCTTTTGTTAATAACCTGTTTTTTCTTCGTATCACAGGTGCGCCGGTGGCAGTGGGGATGAATATAGACATAGCCAGCATAGACATGGTGTCTGAAGTCAATATGGTACGTGCGTTAATATCATCCTCTTTATGTTTCCCAGTATGCCTGGCTGAGTAGATTCGTATAGAGAAACCTATAACGCATTGTCATCCATGTTTGAAAAGGGCACTTAACGCATGTCACGTTCTGCATTGTGGTAAATGATGGTAAACGACGTGGCGGAGTCTGATGATAGTTTGATTCTATAATGGAATCGATTCTCGTGTTGAATAGTGTTCTGTCGTTCAGTGGGCTCAAGCTCCGTCTCAGGCTCTGCATTTACCATTTTTCCGGGCATGGATGGTGGATGTGTGTTGGTTCCCATTTGAATTCAAAACACACGCTCACTGGCGCACTTGTACTGACATCCTTGCGCAGACGGACGGTGGAGGCTGTGGCGTCTTGTCTTTCAGTTACTGGACTGCTATCATTTTATTTGACATGTGGCGCGTTATAACGTCAAGTCAAGAAAACGAAGGGGCAAAATAGCGATATTTCCCAATTTCCCTTTTCTCTCCTAATACAAATTTATTTTCAACGTGATTGCGCCGCGCGCTCCTTTGGGAGAGTTATCTTGCTCGAGCCTCACTTCACTTTGAAGCGAGAGGGGGAGCGCATCATCAGCTACGTAAATTACCCCCCCCCCCTGTCAGATCATGAGTGATGACGTAGACATGTGGTTAATAATGCATGCCTGGACATAGGATGGTAATCACCTGGGTATTTCATCGAGCTCCACTGCACAATGATAAGGTTGCATCCCAAATGACACTCTTCTCCAAAATATAGTGCACTACTTTTTTTAAATTCCATTTACAGTGAACTACTATTGACCAGAGCCCTATGGTTCCCTGGTCAAAAGTAGTGTATTATATAGCGGTCCCAGTTGGGGGGGGGGGGCCTCTGTCTCCATGCTGGAGAAAACCACTAGGTGCACAGACATGGTATGAAGAGGATCTCTCCCTGTATAAGACAGGCATCTTATGTAACACCGTATCAATGGTTTGCTCTGGAGCAGGCTCAGAGGGGACACTTCTGTTCTCCTTATGCAATTGAACTCATATTTGATTCATTGTTGCATTTGACATGGTTTTTGCAGTGGATTTCATTGCAAAGATTACATTTCATTTATCTGAGTGTACATTTTTCCCTAAATAAGATTTGTGTGGTAAGACAGTGCGTTATGTTAGTTGGTTAGATGGCTTGGTTGGTTGCGGCTTGATTCTGTAAGCTCAGTGAGTTGTGTGTTGTTGTGGGGTTTGATTCCTGTGTGGGCCATGTATCCTGAATCACTATAATGCTATAGGTCGGCCTGGATAGAAACATCATCAGCTGAATTACCATAGTACTTCCTGTGAGGAAGGGATGTGGAAGCTAGTTTTGGTTAAAGAGGATGCATCTAGGATGAAAGGGCTGTGGGGGTCCTCTGGGATGTCAACCAGTATTCCTATCCCTCCTCCCCTCTTCACCCCCATCTTCACCTCCCTCCCCCTGTATCTGACCTGGATTTCCATGGAAGCCACCTTCATCTCTCTAAAGGGTGATGTTACATCAAAACTCTGATTTCACATACACTTGCATTCATCAGTAAAAAAAAAACAACAGAACAGAACAGAACAGTAAATTGAGAGAGAGATTGAGAGGGAGAGAGAGTGAGACAGAGAGAGAGAGGGAGAGACACGGAGAGAGAGAAACAGAGAGAGATAGACAGGGAGACAGAGAGACATAGAGAGAGAGAAACAGAGAGAGAGATTGAGAGAGAGACAGAGAGAAAGACACCCCACCCAGATCAGCGAGACACCCTCCCAGACCTGCAGGACCCCCCCTGGACCTACACATAGAGGACCCACGCCAAGAGGAATTACATCCAGACCACCGCACACCCAGACACATCCACACCCCTACCCCAACCAATCAACACCCCCATGTCAAACATGCCCACACCCCATTTAGACCCCATCAGATCAGACCTATGCCACTCCTGCCCACCCCATGCACCCCACCCCCGCAAAGAGGGCCTCAACATGGAAGCCACACATACGCCCAGGTAGTGAGCGGGCAAACAGTCCCAACACCCACTCTCACACTCGCCCAAGCCAATGGCATGTACCAGATGCTCAGCAGGCTCTGCTCACACTTACTGGCCTGAGGCCAAACCACGACCAACAACATTGGACACTTTATGGAACAAAAAGCCTTGACTATTTCATCCTGGAATATCCAAGGCCTGAGGTCATCTGCCTTTGGCCTGAAGAGCAGAAACCCGGACTTCACCAAAGAAATCGGTAATACAGACATTGTCATCCTGCAAGAAACCTGGTATAGAGGAGACAGACCCACTGGATGCCCTCTAGGTTACAGAGAGCTGGTAGTCCCATCCACCAAACTACCAGGTGTGAAACAGGGAAGGGACTCAGGGGGTATGCTAATTTGGTATAGAGCAGACCTAACTCACTCCATTAAATTAATCAAAACAGGAACATTCTACATTTGGCTAGAAATTCAAAAGGAAATTATCCTAACAGAGAAAAATGTCCTCCTGTGTGCTACCTATATCCCCCAACTAGAATCCCCATATTTTAATGAAGACAGCTTCTCCATCCTAGAGGGGGAAATCAATCATTTCCAGGCCCAGGGACATGTACTAGGCTGTGGCGACCTAAATGCCAGAACTGGACAAGAACCTGACACCCTCAGCACACAGGGGGACAAACACCTGCCTGGAGGTGACAGCATTCCCTCCCCCGTATGCCCCCTAGGCACAACTATGACAACATAACCAACAAAAACGGGTCACAACTCCTGCAGCTCTGTCGCACGCTGGGTATGTACATAGTCAATGGTAGGCTTCGAGGGGACTCCTATGGTAGGTACACCTATAGCTCATCTCTTGGCAGTAGTACTGTAGACTACTTTATCACTGACCTCAACCCAGAGTCTCTCAGAGCGTTCACAGTCAGCCCACTGACACCCCTATCAGACCACAGCAAAATCACAGTCTACCTAAACAGAGTAATACTCAATCATGAGGCATCAAAGCCAAAGGAACTGAGTAACATTAAGAAATGCTATAGATGGAAGGATAAACGTTCCACTGTAATAGTGAAGGTGTAAACTTGGCAGTAGAAATCTTAACAGTATATTTGACCTCTCAGCTTCCCTATCAAATCTAAAAATCTCAAATAGAAAACCGAAGAAAATTAACAACAATGACAAATGGTTTGATGAAGAATGCAAAAATCTAAGAAAGAAATTGAGAAACCTGTCCAACCAAAAACATAGAGACCCGGAAAACCTGAGTCTACGCCTTCACTATGGTGAATCACTAAAACAATACAGAAATACACTACGGAAAAAGAAGGAACAGCATGTCAGAAATCAGCTCAATGTAATTGAAGAATCCATAGACTCTAACCACTTCTGGGAAAATTAGAAAACACTAAACAAACAAAAACACGAAGAATTATCTATCCAAAATCGAGATGTATGGGTAAACCACTTCTCCAATCTTTTTGGCTCTATAACAAATAATAAAGAGCAAAAACATATACATGATCAAATACAGATCTTAGAATCAACTATTAAAGACTACCAGAACCCACTGGATTCTCCAATTACATTGAATGAGTTACAGGACAAAATAAAAACCCTCCAACCCAAAAAGGCCTGTGGTGTTGATGGTATCCTCAATGAAATGATCAAATATACAGACAACAAATTCCAATTGGCTATACTAAAACTCTTTAACATCATCCTTAGCTCTGGCATCCTCCCCAATATTTGGAACCAAGGACTGATCACCCCAATCCACAAAAATGGAGACAAATTCAACCCTAATAACTACCGTGGAATATGCATCAACAGTAACCTTGGGAAAATCCTCTGCATTATCATTAACAGCAGACTCGTACACTTCCTCAATGAAAACAATGTACTGAGCAAATGTCAAATTGGCTTTTTACCAAATTACCGTACAACAGACCATGTATTCACCCTGCACACCCTAATTGACAACCAAACAAACCAAAACAAAGGCAAAGTCTTCTCATGCTTTGTTGATTTCAAAAAAAGCCTTTGACTCAATTTGGCATGAGGGTCTGCTATACAAACTGATGGAAAGTGGTGTTGGGGGTAAAACATACGACATCATAAAATCCATGTACACAAACAACAAGTGTGCGGTTAAAATTGGCAAAAAACACACAAATTTCTTCACACGGGGTCATGGGGTTAGACAGGGATGCAGCTTAAGCCCCACCCTCTTCAACATATATATCAACGAACTGGCGCGGGCACTAGAAAAGTCTGCAGCACCCGGCCTCACCCTACTAGAATCTGAAGTCAAATGTCTGCTGTTTGCTGATGATCTGGTGCTTCTGTCACCAACCAAGGAGGGCCTACAGCAGCACCTAGATCTTATGCACAGATTCTGTCAGACCTGGGGCCTGACAGTAAATCTCAGTAAGACCAAAATAATGGTGTTCCAAAAAAGGTCCAGTCACCAGGACCCCCATACAAATTCCATCTAGACACTGTTGCCCTAGAGCACACAAAAAACTATACATACCTTGGCCTAAACATCAGCGCCACAGGTAACTTCCACAAAGCTGTGAACGATCTGAGAGACAAGGCAAGAAGGGCATTCTATGCCATCAAAAGGAACATAAATCTCAACATACCAATTAGGATTTGGCTAAAAATACTTGAATCAGTCATAGAGCCCATTGCAATTTATGGTTGTGAGGTCTGGGGTCCGCTCACCAACCAAGACTTCACAAAATGGGACAAACACCAAATTGAGACTCTGCACGCAGAATTCTGCAAAAATATCCTCCGTGTACAACGTAGAACACCAAATAATGCATGCAGAGCAGAATTAGGCCGATACCCACTAATTATCAAAATCCAGAAAAGAGCTGTTAAATTCTTTAACCACCGAAAAGGAAGCGATTCCCAAACCTTCCACAACAAAGCCATCACCTACAGAGAGATGAACCTGGAGAAGAGTCCCCTAAGCAAGCTGGTCCTGGGGCTCTGTTCACAAACACACCCCACAGAGCCCCATGACAGCAGCACAATTAGACCCAACCAAATCATGAGAAAACAAAAAGATAATTACTTGACACATTGGAAAGAATTAACAAAAAACCAGAGCAAACTAGAATGCTATTTGGCCCTACACAGAGAGTACACAGCGGCAGAATACCTGACCACTGTGACTGACCCAAAATTAAGGAAAGCTTTGACTATGTACAGACTCAGCGAGCATAGCCTTGCTATTGAGAAAGGCCGACGTAGGCAGACATGGCTCTCAAGAGAAGACAGGCTATGTGCTCACTGCCCACAAAATGAGGTGGAAACTGAGCTGCACTTCCTAACCTCCTGCCCAATGTATGACCATATTAGAGAGACATATTTCCCTCAGATTACACAGATCCACAAAGAATTCGAAAACAAATCCAATTTTGAAAAACTCCCATATCTACTGGGTGAAATTCCACAGTGTGCCATCACAGCAGCAATATTTGTGACCTGTTGCCACGAGAAAAGGGCAACCAGTGAAGAACACGCACCATTGTAAATACAACCCATATCTATGCTTAATTATTTTATCCTGTGTCCTTAACCATTTGTACATTGTAAAAACACTGTATATATATAATATGACATTTGTAATGTCTTTATTGTTTTGAAACTTCTGTATGTGTGATGTCTACTGTTCATTTTTATTGTTTATTTCACTTTATATATTATCTACCTTACTGGCTTTGGCAATGTTAACACATGTTACCCATGCCAATAAAGGCCCTTGAATTGAATTGAATTGAAAGAGAAACAGAGAGAGAGAGAGAGAGAGAGAGAGAGAGAGAGAGACACAGAGAGAGAGAGAGAGAGAGAGACACAGAGAAACACAGAGAGAGAGACACAGAGAAACACAGAGAGAGAGAGAGCCAGCCACTCAGAGTGTAACAAAACTGTGCACGACATAATGAACAGAACAGAACAGTGAACGGAGAGAGAGATTGAGAGAGAGAGAGAGAGAGAGCGAGGGAGAGAGAAAGACAGAGACAGAGACAGAGACAGAGAGAGAGAGAGAGAGAGAGAGAGAGAGAGAGACAGGGAGAGGGAGAGAGAGAGAGTGACAGAAGAGCGAGAAAGAGACAGAGAGACAGAAGAGAGAGAGAGAGACAGACAATGAGAGAGAGAGAGAGAGAGAGAGAGAGAGACAGAAGAGAGAGATACAGAAGAGTCCCCTAAGCAAGCTGGTCCTGGGGCTCTGTTCACAAACACAAACAGACCCCACAGTGTCCCAGGACAGCAACACAATTAGACCCAACCAAATTATGAGAAAACAAAAAGATAATTACTTGACACACTGGGAAGAATGAACAAAAAAACAGAGCAAACTAGAATGTTATTTGGCCCTAAACAGAGAGTACAGTGGTAGAATACCTGACCACTGTGACTGACCCAAACTTAAGGAAAGCTTTGACTATGTACAGACTCAGTGAGCATAGCCTTGCTATTGAGAAAGGCCGCTGTAGGCAGACATGGCTCTCAAGAGAAGACAGGCTATGTGCACACTGCCCACAAAATGAGGTGGAAACTGAGCTGCACTTCCTAACCTGCTGTCCAATGTACAGTGGGGAGAACAAGTATTTGATACATTGCCGATTTTGCAGGTTTTCCTACTTACAAAGCATGTAGAGGTCTGTCATTTTTTTATCATAGGTACACTTCAACTGTGAGAGACGTAATCTAAAACAAAAATCCAGAAAATCACATTGTATGATTTTTAAGTAATTAATTAGCATTTTATTGCATGACATAAGTATTTGATACATCAGAAAAGCAAAACTCAATATTTGGTACAGAAACCTTAGTTTGCAATTACAGAGATCATACGTTTCCTGTAGTTCTTGACCAGGTTTGCACACACTGCAGCAGGGATTTTGGCCCACTCTTCCATACAGACCTTCTCCAGATCCTTCAGGTTTCGGGGCTGTCGCGGGGCAATACGGACTTTCAGCTCCCTCCAAAGATTTTCTATTGGGTTCGGTTCTGGAGACTGGCTAGGCCACTCCAGGACCTTGAAATGCTTCTTACGGAGCCACTCCTTAGTTGCCCTGGCTGTGTGTTTCGGGTCGTTGTCATGCTGGAAGACCCAGCCACGACCCATCTTCAATGCTCTTCCTGAGGGAAGGAGGTTGTTGGCCAAGATCTCGCGATACATGGCCTCATCCATCCTCCCCTCAATACGGTGCAGTTGTCCTGTCCCTTTTGCAGAAAAGCATCCCCAAAGAATGATGTTTCCACCTCCATGCTTCACGGTTGAGATGGTGTCTTGGGGTTGTACCCATCCTTCTTCTTCCTCCAAACACGGCGAGTGGAGTTTAGACCAAAAAGCTCTATTTTTGTCTCATCAGACCAAATGACCTCCTCCCATTCCTCCTCTAGATCATCCAGATGGTCATTGGCAAACTTCAGATGGTCCTGGACATGCGCTGGCTTGAGCAGGGGGACCTTGCGTGCGGTGCAGGATTTTAATCTTTCACGGCGTAGTTTGTTACTAATGGTTTTCTTTGAGACTGTAGTCCCAGCTCTCTTCAGGTCATTGACCAGGTCCTGCCGTGTAGTTCTGGGCTGATCCCTCACCTTCCTCATGATCATTGATGCCCCACGAGGTGAGATCTTGCATGGAGCCCCAGACCGAGGTTGATTGACCATCATCTTGAACTTCTTCCATTTTCTAATAATTGCGCCAACAGTTGTTGCCTTCTCACCAGTTGTTGCCTTCTTGCCTATTGTCCTGTAGCCCATCCCAGCCTTGTGCAGGTCTACATTTTTTCCCCTGATGTCCTTACACAGCTCTCTGGTCTTGGCCATTGTGGAGAGGTTGGAGTCCGTCTGATGAGTGTGTGGACAGTTGTCTTTTATACAGGTACCGAGTTCAAGCAGGTGCAGTTAATACAGGTAATGAGTGGAGAACAGGAGGGCTTCTTGTTATGGCTGCAATCCCAATACCGGGATCGATATGACAACTACCAGTGAAAATAGAGGGTGCCAAATTCAAACCACAGAAATTTAATAATTTAATAAAGCACTACAAACGATTATGTTAGGTCTCCACCAAACCACAATAAGCACAGCCATTTTCCAGCGAAATATAGCTTTCACAAAATGCAGAAATAAAGATAAAAGTAATCACTAACCTTGAATTATCTTCATCAGATGACACACATTGGACTTCATGTTACACAATCCATGCATGTTTTGTTTGATAAAGTTCATATTTATGAACTTTTACATTGGCTATTTAGATTCACTAGTTCCAAAAACATCAAGTGATTTTGCATAGCCACTTCGTTTCAACAGAAATACTCATCATAAATGTAGATGATAATACAAGTTATACACATGGAATTATAGATATACCTCTCCTTAATGCAACCGCTGTGTCAGATTTCAAAAAAAGTTTACGGAAAAAGCAACACATGCAATAATCTGAGACGGCGCTCAGAACAGAAGCCAAATTAGCCGCCATGTTGGAGTCAACAGAAACCAGAAAATACATGATAACTGTTTCCTTACCTTTGATGAACTTCACCAGAATGCAGTCCTAGGAATCCCAGGTCCACAATAAATGCTTGATTTGTTCAAAAATGTCCGTTATTTATGTCCAATTAGCTACTTTGTTTAGCGCGTTTGGTAAACAATTCCAAAGTCACAAAGCTCGTCCACTATAACGTGACGAAATGTCCAAAAGTTCCGTAACAGTCAGTAGAAACATATCAAACGATGTACTGAATCAATCTTTAGAATGTTTGTCACGCCTTGGTCTTAGTATTTTGTGTTTTCGTTAATTAGTTGGTCAGGCCAGGGTGTGACATGGGTTTATGTTGTTGTATTTCGTAGTGGGGTTTTTTAGTTATTGGGATTGCGGCTGAGTATGGGTGTTGCATAGGTTTGGCTGCCTGAGGCGGTTCTCAATCAGAGTCAGGTGATTCTCGTTGTCTCTGATTGGGAACCGTATTTAGGTAGCCTGGGTTTCACTTTGTATTTCGTGGGTGATTGTTCCTGTCTCTGTGTAGTGTTCACCAGATAGGCTGTAATTAGGTTTCACGTTCCGTTTTGTTGTTTTTGTATTTGTCTTAGTTATTTCATGTACCGCGATTTCATTTCATTAAAAAACATGAGTAACCAACACGCTGCATTTCGGTCCGACTTTCTTGCGACAAACGAAGAACGCCGTTACAATGTTGTTTACATATATCTTGAATAACGTTCCAACCGGAGAATTAGAATGACTTCAGATGACCAGTGGAACGCAGGCCCATCTCCTGTGAACATGCATGATGAAAGCATGGTCAACTCGTGGCAGTGGTGACTATTTCCTGTCTCATTCGACCCCCCTTCACATTAGAGTCATCAGACAAAGTTCTATTGACTGTTGACATCTAGTGGAAGGCGTAGGAAGTGAAAACTCATCCAATTCTCGCTGTAATTTCAATGAGAGCTTGGTTGAAGATCTGCCACCCCAGAAAAAAAACAGGAAGTGGAATTTCTCCGGTTTTTGCCTGCTATATGAGTTCTGTTATACTCACAGACAAAATTCAAACAGTTTTAGAAACGCCAGAGTGTTTTCTATCCAATACTAATAATACTATGCATATATTAGCAACTGGGACTGAGGAGCAGGCCATTTACAAGGGACACCTTTTCATCCAAGCTACTCAATACTGCCCCTGCAGCCATACAAAGTTAAAGAAAAACTAACATGTCTGTGAGAGCCAGAATTCTTACTGGTTGGTAGGTGATCAAATACTGATGTCATGCAATAAAATGCTAATTAATTACTTAAAAATCATACTGATTTTCTGGATATTTGTTTTAGATTCCGTCTCTCACAGTTGAAGTGTACCTGTGATAAAGATTACAGACCTCTACATGCTTTGTAAGTAGGAAAACCTGCAAAAATGGGCAGTGTATCAAATACTTGTTCTCCCCACTGTATGACTATATTAGAGACACATATTTCCCTCAGATTACACAGATCCACAAAGAATTTGAAAACAAACCCAATTTTGATAAACTCCTATATCTACTGGGTGAAATTTCACAGTGTGCCATCACAGCAGCAAGATTTGTGACCTGTTGCCATAAGAAAAGGGCAACCAGTGAAGAACAAACACCATTGTAAATACAACCCATATTTATGCTTATTTATTTTTATTTATTTTGATTGTTTATTTCACTTTTGTATATTATCTACCTCACTTGCTTTGGCAATGTTAACACATGTTTCCCTTGCCAATAAAGCCCCTTGAATTGAATTGAGAGAGACAGAGAGTGTGACAGATAGAGAGAGAGCGAGAGAGACAGAGAGAGACAGAGAGGGAGAGTGATACAGGAGAGAGGCAGGAGAGAGACAGAGACAGGGAGAGAGAGAGAGAGAGAGAGAGAGAGAGAGAGAGAGAGAGAGAGAGGAGAGAGACGGAGACAGGGAGAGCGAGAGAGACAGAGAGAGAGACAGAGACAGGGAGAGAGAGACATAGACAGGAGAGAGACAGGAGAGAGAGAGCGAGAGAGAGAGACCGAGACAGGGAGAGAGAGACAGAGAGAGATACAGAGACAGGGAGACAGAGACATAGACAGAGAGTGAGAGAGAGACAGGAGAGAGACATAGACAGGAGAGAGACAGGAGAGAGAGAGCGAGAGAGAGAGACCGAGACAGGGAGAGAGAGACAGAGAGAGATACAGAGACAGGGAGACAGAGACATAGACAGAGAGTGAGAGAGAGACAGGAGAGAGACAGAGACAGAGACAGGAGAGAGAGGGACAGAAGAGACAGGGAGAGAGAGAGAGACAGGAGAGAGAGACAGGAGAGAGAGAGACAGGAGAGAGAGACAGGAGAGAGACAGGGAGAGAGAGAGAGAGACAGGAGAGAGAGAGACAGGAGAGAGGCAGGAGAGAGAGAGCGAGAGAGACAGGGAGAGAAAGACAGGAGAGAGAGAGAGACAGACAGAGACAGGGAGAGAGAGACAGAAGAGAGAGACAGGAGAGAGACACGAGAGCGAGAGAGAGACAGAGACAGAGAGAGAGGGAGAGAGAGACAGAGAGAGACAGAGAGAGAGAGAGAGACAGAGAGAGACAGACAGAGAGGGAGAGAGAGACAGAGAGGGAAAGAGAGACAGGAGAGAGACAGGGGAGTGAAAGAGACAGAGAGAGACAGAGACATGGAGAGAAAGACATAGAGGGAGATAGAGAGAGACAGAGACAGAGAGAGACAGAGAGAGAGCCACAGAGAGAGAGAGAGAGAGAGAGAGAGAAAGAGACAGAGACAGAAAGAGTGAGAGAGAGAGAGAGAGAGAGAGAGAGAGAGAGAGAGAGAGAGAGAGAGGGGTGAGGACTGACGTCATGCCAACTCCCTGTAGCTATGAGAACATTCATCTCATTTCCTTTCACGGAGGAGAGAGAATTGGCTTGCAGGGCAGGAGCATGCATCTCCTCTCTTCCGCTCATCCTCTCTTCCAAAACGGCTGCCGACACATTTAGATGAAATGAAAACTGCAAAAAATAATCTCCCTCCCTCCCGCCCTCTATCTCTCTCTGTCTCTGTCTCTCTTTCCTTCCCTCTCCCTCCCTCCCGCCCTCTATCTCTCTCTGTCTCTGTCTCTCTTTCCTTCCCTCTCCCCCCCTCGCGCTCTCTATCTTTCTCTGTCTCTGTCTCTGTCTCTCTTTCCTTCCCTCTCCCTCCCTCCCACCCTCTATCTCTATCTCTCTCTCTCTCTGTCTCCCTTTCCTTCCCTCTCCCTCCCTCCCGCACTCTATCTCTCTCTGTCTCTGTCTCTGTCTCTGTCTCTCTTTCCTTCCCCTCCCTCCCTCCCTCCCCCTCCCTCCCTCCCTCCCTCCCTCCCTCCCTCCCTCCCTCCCTCCCCTCCCTCCCTCCCTCCCTCCCTCCCTCCCTCCCTCCCTCCCTCCCTCCCCCTCCCTCCCTCCCTCCCTCCCTCTATCGCTCTCTGTCTCTGTCTCTCTTTCCTTCCCCCCCTCCCTTCCCTCCCGCCCTCTATCTCTCTCTGTCTCTGTCTCTCTTTCCTTCCCCCTCCCTCCCTCCCTCCCTCCCTCCCTCCCTCCCTCTCCCTCCCTCCCTCCCTCCCTCCCTCCCTCCCTCCCTCCCTCCCTCCCTCCCTCCCTCCCTCCCTCCCTCCCTCTATCTCTATCTCTCTCTGTCTCTGTCTCTCTTTCCTTCCCTCTCCCTCCCTCCCTCCCTCCCTCCCTCCCTCCCTCCCTCCCTCCCTCCCTCCCTCCCTCCCTCCCTCCCTCCCTCCCTCCCTCCCTCTATCTCTCTCTGTCTCTGTCTCTGTCTCTCTTTCCTTCCCTCTCCCTCCCTCCCTCTATCTCTCTCTGTCTCTGTCTCTGTCTCTCTTTTCCTTCCCTCTCCCTCCCTCCCGCCCTCTATCTCTCTCAGTCTCTGTCTCTGTCTCTCTTTCCTTCCCTCTCCCTCCCTCCCGCCATCTATCTCTCTCTGTCTCTGTCTCTGTCTCTCTTTCCTTCCCTCGCCCTCCCTCCCGCCCTCTATCTCTCTCTCTCTCTGTCTCTGTCTCTCTTTCCTTCCCTCTCCCTCCCGCCCGCCCTCTATCTATCTCTGTCTCTGTCTCTCTTTCCTTCCCTCTCCCTCCCTCCCTCCCACCCTCTATCTCTCTCTGTCTCTGTCTCTCTTTCCTTCCCTCTCCCTCCCTCCCTCCCGCCCTCTATCTCTCTCTCTGTCTCTGTCTCTGTCTCTCTTTCCTTCCCTCTCCCTCCCTCCCACCCTCTATCTCTCTCTGTCTCTGTCTCTCTTTCCTTCCCTCTCCCTCCCTCCCGCCCTCTATCTCTCTCTTTCTCTGTCTCTGTCACTCTTTCCTTCCCTCTCCCTCCCTCCCACCCTCTATCTCTCTCTGTCTCAGTCTCTGTCTCTCTTTCCTTCCCTCTCCCTCCCTCCCGCCCTCTATCTCTCTCTGTCTCTGGCTCTGTCTCTCTTTCCTTCCCTCTCCCTCATTCTCCCCTCTCTCTCTCCCTCTCACTTGCCATCGGCCCACACATAGTCATTATTACCTTTTGAATGTGAATCCTCCTCTCATGTTTATGTAACAACCTTCTAACAACAGACAGGTTGGTGATACTGTAGTTTCTCTCTGTCTCATATAACAACAGACAGGTTGTTGGTGGTACCTGTCTGTTACAGGTTGTTGGTGGTACTGGGTTCCAGAGCCAGCTTCAAACAGACAGGTTGTTGGTGGTACTGGGTTCCAGAGCCAGCTTCAAACAGACATGTTGTTGGTGGTACTGGGTTTCAGAGCCAGCTTCAAACAAACATGTTGTTGGTTGTACTGGAGTTCCAGAGCCAGCTTCAGACAGACAGGTTGTTGGTGGTACTGGGTTTCAGAGCCAGCTTCAAACAGACAGGTTGCTGGTGGTACTGGGTTTCAGAGCCAGCTTCAAACAAACAGGTTGTTGGTGGTACTGGGTTTCAGAGCCAGCTTAAAACAGACAGGTTGTTGGTGGTACTGGGTTCCAGAGCCAGATTCAAACAGACAGGTTGTTGGTGGTACTGGGTTTCAGAGCCAGCTTCAGACAGACAGGTTGTTGGTGGTACTGGGTTTCAGAGCCAGCTTCAAACAAACAGGTTGTTGGTGGTACTGGGTTTCAGAGCCAGCTTCAAACAGACAGGTTGTTGGTGGTACTGGGTTTCAGAGCCAGCTTCAAACAGACAGGTTGCTGGTGGTACTGGGTTCCAGAGCCAGCTTCAAACAGACAGGTTGCTGGTGGTACTGGGTTCCAGAGCCAGCTTCAAACAGACAGGTTGTTGGTGGTACTGGGTTTCAGAGCCAGCTTCAAACAGACAGGTTGCTGGTGGTACTGGGTTTCAGAGCCAGCTTCAAACAGACAGGTTGTTGGTGGTACTGGGTTTCAGAGCCAGCTTCAAACAGACAGGTTGCTGGTGGTACTGGGTTTCAGAGCCAGCTTCAAACAGACAGGTTGCTGGTGGTACTGGGTTTCAGAGCCAGCTTCAAACAAACAGGTTGTTGGAGGTACTGGGTTTCAGAGCCAGCTTCAAACAGACAGGTTGTTGGTGGTACTGGGTTCCAGAGCCAGCTTCAAACAGACAGGTTGCTGGTGGCTCCTCTGTCTTTCTCCTTCTCAGATCTCCAGTCTTGAAGACTGAAGCTAAGTTGAGGGTTGGAGTCATGTCCATCTTAATGACATAAAGCAAAACAAATTCCAATTCTACATTTTCCATATTTGAAAGGATTATCCAGCCTAAAAGAAATCAATGGGGCAAGAGTCTGATTAAACATAAGAAACCATATAATCTCTATTGCAACCCCCCTGGGGCGGCAGGGTAGCCTAGTGGTTAGAGCGTTGGACTAGTAACCGGAAGGTACAAATCTGTCGTTCTGCCCCTGACACAGACACATCACTATAATACCCCCCCCCCACCACACAGACACATCACTATAATACCCCCCCCCCCACCACACAGACACATCACTATAATACCCCCCCACCACACAGACACATCACTATAATACCCCCCACCACACAGACACATCACTATAATACCCCCCCCCCCACACAGACACATCACTATAATACCCCCCCCCACACAGACACATCACTATAATACCCCCCCACCACACAGACACATCACTATAATACCCCCCCCCCACCACACAGACACATCACTATAATACCCCCCCCACCACACAGACACATCACTATAATACCCCCCCCCCACCACACAGACACATCACTATAATACCCCCCCACCACCACACAGACACATCACTATAATACCCCCCCCACCACACAGACACATCACTATAATACCCCCCCCACCACACAGACACATCACTATAATACCCCCCCACACAGACACCATACAGACACATCACTATAATACCCCCCCCACCACACAGACACATCACTATAATACCCCCCCCACCACACAGACACATCACTATAATACCCCCCCCCACCACACAGACACATCACTATAATACCCCCCCACCACACAGACACATCACTATAATACCCCCCCCCACCACACAGACACATCACTATAATACCCCCCCCACCACACAGACACATCACTATAATACCCCCCCCACCACACAGACACATCACTATAATACCCCCCCCACCACACAGACACATCACTATAATACCCCCCCCCCACCACACAGACACATCACTATAATACCCCCCCA
>NC_088243.1:84826241-84833741 GCF_036934945.1 Oncorhynchus masou masou
GTTGTAGGGGGGAACGGTTGTAGTGTTGTAGGGTTGTGAGGTTGAACAGTTGTAGGGTTTTGGGGTTTTAAGGGTGAACAGTTTTAGGGTTGTAGGGCTGTGCGTAGAACGGTTGTAGGGTTGTGAGGTTGAATGGTTGTGAGGTTGAATGGTTGTGAGGTGGAAGGGTTGTAGGGTTGTGAGGTTGTAGGGTTGTGAGGTTGAACAGTTGTAGGGTTGTGAGGTTGAACGGTTGTATGGTTGTGAGGTTGTAGGGTTGTAGTGTTTTGAGGTGGAAAGGTTGTAGTGTTGTGAGGTGGAATGGTTGTAGTGTTGTAGGGTTGTGAGGTTGTACGGTTGTAGGGTTGTGGGGTTGTGAGGTGGAACGGTTGTAGGGTTGTAGGGTTGTGAGGTTGTACAGATGTAAGGTGGTGAAGTTGAATGGTTGTGAGGTGGAATGGTTGTAGGGTTGCGAGGTTGTATGGTTGTAGGGTTGTGAGGTTGTATGGTTGTAGGGTTGTGAGGTTGAATGGTTGTGAGGTGGAATGGTTGTAGGGTTGTAGGGTTGTGAGGTTGTAAGGTTGTATGGTTGTGAGGTTGAAAGGTTGTGAGGTAGAACAGTTGTGGGGTTGTGGGGTTGAACACTTGTAGGGTTTTGGGTTTTAAGGTTGAACAGTTGTAGGATTGTAGGGTTGTGCATAGAATGGTTGTAGGGTTGTGAGGTGGAACGGATGTAGGGTTGTAAGGTTGTGAGGTTGTACGGTTGTAGGGTTGTGAGGTTGTAGGGTTGTGAGGTTGTAGGGTTGTAGTGTTTGAGGTGGAAAGGTTGTAGTGTTGTGAGGTGGAATGGTTGTAGTGTTGTAGGGTTGTGAGGTTGTATGGTTGTAGGGTTGTGGGGTTGTGAGGTGGAACGGTTGTAGGGTTGTGAGGTGGAACGGTTGTAGGGTTGTAGGGTTGTGAGGTTGTACAGATGTAAGGTGGTGAAGTTGAATGGTTGTGAGGTGGAATGGTTGTAGTGTTGCGAGGTTGTATGGTTGTAGGGTTTTGAGGTTGTACGGTTGTAGGGTTGTGAGGTTTAATGGTTGTGAGGTGGAATGGTTGTTGGGTTGTAGGGTTGTGAGGTTTAATGGTTGTGAGGTGGAATGGTTGTTGGGCTGTAGGGTTGTGAGGTTGTAAGTTTGTATAGTTGTGAGGTTGAAAGGTTGTGAGGTAGAACAGTTGTGGGGTTGTATGGTTGTGAGGTTGAACACTTGTAGGGTTTTAAGGTTGAACAGTTGTAGGATTGTAGGGTTGTGCGTAGAATGGTTGTAGGGTTGTGAGGTGGAATGGTTGTAGGGTTGTGAGGTTGTGAGGTGGAATGGTTGTGGGGTTGTAGGGTTGTGAGGTTGTACGGTTGTAGGGTTGTATGGTTGTGAGGTTGTACGGTGGAACGGTTGTAGGGTTGTGAGATGGAACGGTTGTGAGGTGGAATGGTTTTAGGGTTGTAGGGTTGTGAGGTTGTATGGTTGTAGGGTTGTGAGGTTGAACGGTTGTGAGGTGGAACGGTTGTAGGGTAGTGAGGTTGTACTGTTGTAGGGTTGTGAGGTCGTGAGGTTGTAGGGTTGTGAGGTGGAATGGTTGTAGTGTTGTAGGGCTGTGTGGTGGAACGGTTGTAGGGATGTTTGGTTGAACATTTGTAGGGTTGAGAGGTTGAACGGTTGTAGGGTTGTGAGGTGGAACGGTTATAGGGTTGTAGTGTTGTGAGGTGGAAAATGTTGGAGGGTTGTGAGGTGGAATGGTTGTAGTGTTGTAGGGTTGTGAGATTGAACAGTTGTAGGGTTGTGAGGTTGTAGGGTTGTGAGATTGAACAGTTGTAGGGTTGTGAGGTTGTAGGGTAGTGAGGTTGAACAGTTGTAGGGTTGTGAGGTTGTAGGGTTGTGAGGGGGAGCGGTTGTAGTGTTGTAGGGTTGTGAGGTGGAATGGTTGTAGGGTTGTGAGTTTGAACAGTTGTAGGGTTGTAGGGTTGTAAGGTTGAACAGTTGTAGGGTTGTGCTTAGAATGGTTGTAGGGTTGTGAGGTAGAACGGATGTCGGGTTGTAGGGTTGTGAGGTTGAACAGTTGTAGGGTTGTAGGGTTGTGAGGTTGAACGGTTTTAGTGTTATGAGGTGGAAAGTTTGTAGGGTTGTGAGGTGGAATGGTTGTAGTGTTGTAGGGTTGTAAGTTTGAACAGTTGTAGGTTTGTGAGGTTGTACGGTTGTAGAGTTGTGAGGTTGAATGGTTGTGAGGTGGAATGGTTGTAGGGTTGTAGGGTTGTGAGGATGTAAGGTTGTATGGTTTTGGGGTTTTAAGGTTGAAGAGTTGTAGGATTGTAGGGTTGTGCGTAGAATGGTTGTAGGGTTGGGAGGTGGAACGGATGTAGGGTTGTAAGGTTGTGAGGTTGTACGGTTGTACGGTTGTAGGGTTGTGAGGTTGTGAGGTGGAACGGTTGTGGGGTTGTAGGGTTGTGAGGTTGTGAGGTTGTACGGTTGTAGGGTTGTGAGGTTGTGAGGTGGAACGGTTGTGGGGTTGTAGGGTTGTGAGGTTGTACGGTTGTAGGGTTGTATGGTTGTGAGGTTGTACGGTGGAACGGTTGTAGGGTTGTGAGATGGAACGGTTGTGAGGTGGAATGGTTTTAGTGTTGTGAGGTTGTATGGTTGTAGGGTTGTGAGGTTTAACGGTTGTGAGGTGGAACGGTTGTAGGGTTGTGAGGTTGTACTGTTGTAGGTTTGTGAGGTTGTGAGGTTGTAGGGTTGTGAGGTGAAATGGTTGTAGTGTTGTAGGGCTGTGTGGTGGAACGGTTGTAGGGATGTTTGGTTGAACATTTGTAGGGTTGAGAGGTTGAACAGTTGTAGGGTTGTGAGGTTGAACGGTTGTAGGGTTGTGAGGTGGAACGGTTATAGGGTTGTAGTGTTGTGAGGTGGAAAATGTTGTAGGGTTGTGAGGTGGAACGGTTGTAGTGTTGTAGGGTCGTGAGGTTGAACGATTGTAGGGTTGTGAGGTTGTAGGGTTGTGAAGTGGAACGGTTGTATGGTTGTGAGGTTGAATGGTTGTGAGGTTGAATGGTTGTGAGGTGGAAGGGTTGTAGGGTTGTGAGGTGGAACATTTGTAGGGTTGTGAGGTTGTAGGGTTGTGAGGTTGAACAGTTGTAGGGTTGTAAGGTGGAACGTTTGTAGGTTTGTGAGGTTGTAGGGTTGTAGGTTTGTGAGGTGGAACGGTTGTAGGGTTGTTTGGTTGAACAGTTGTAGGGTTGTGAGGTTGAACAGTTGTAGGGTTGTGAGGTTGAACAGTTGTAGTGTTGTACGGTTGTAGGGTTGAAGAGTCGTAGGGTTGTGAGTTGGAACGTTGTAGGTTTGTAGGTTTGTGGGGTGGAACGGTTGTACTGTTGTAGGGTTGTGTGCAGTTAATTTGCAAAGTTGATATCAAGGAGGTGTAGAATGAGGTTTTTTTCAGTCTGCCCTCCCCATTGCTCCAAGCTTGCTTTTTTTGTGCTGGGTGTATTTGATGAACAGTTTGTGTGTAAGGGTTATTCCTCTGTCTCTATACTTTCTGTTTAGTTCATTAATTAGGCCTACACGTGGGCTGTCAACTCCTACGGTTGTTGGTTTAGTGGCTGTTAAAATGGACTCCCAGACTGCCTGCACTAAAACCCTGTTAATTAGTGTTCTGTGAATTAACAGATTTAAAGCAAGCAGCGGTGGTTGAGATTAATTAGTGGGGTGTGAATGTTGTGTTCATTACCATCATTACCCTGACAAGCATTATCTCTTTACATCACTTAGTTAGTTAGGAGGGAGGGCTGGGATCTGGCTATGAAGGTCAGACAGATAGTTAGTTAGTTAGTTAGTTAGTTAGTTAGTTAGTTAGTTGGGAGGGAGGGAGGGAGGGAGGCCTGGGATCTGGCTATGAAGGTCAGACAGATAGTTTGTTTGTTAGTTAGATAGATAGTTAGTCAGTTAATTAGTTAGTTAGGAGGGAGGGCTGGGATCTGGCTATGAAGGTCAGACAGATAGTTAGTTAGTTAGTTAACTTAGTTAGTTAGTTAGTTGGGAGGGAGGGAGGGAGGGAGGGAGGGAGGGAGGGAGGGAGGGAGGGAGGGAGGGAGGGAGGGAGGGAGGGAGGGAGGGAGGGAGGGAGGGAGGGAGGGAGGGAGGGAGGGCTGGGAGGGCTGGGAGGGCTGGGATCTGTCTATGAAGGTCAGATAGATATTTAGTTAGTTATTTATTTATTTATTTATTTATTTAGTTAGTTAGTTAGTTAGTTAGTTAGTTAGGAGGGACGGAGGGAGGGCTGGGATCTGGCTATGAAAGTCATACAGAGAGTTAGTTAGTTAGTTAGGAGGGAGGGAGGAACAGAGGGAGGGCTGGGATCTGGCTATGAAGGGCAGACAGATAGTTAGTTAGTTTGTTAGTTAGGAGGGAGGGAGGGAGGGAGGGAGGGAGGGAGGGAGGGAGGGAGGGAGGGAGGGAGGGAGGGAGGGAGGGAGTGAGGGAGGGAGGGAGGGAGGGAGGGCTGGGAGGGCTGGGATCTGGCTATGAAGGTCAGATAGATATTTAGTTAGTTAGTTAGTTAGTTTGTTAGTTAGTTTGTTAGTTAGTTAGTTAGGAGGGAGGAACAGAGGGAGGGCTGGGATCTGGCTATGAAAGTCAGACAGATAGTTACATAGTTACATATTTTGTTCCATAATTAATTACATAGTTACATAATTAATTACATAGTTAGTTACATAGTTAATTACATAGTTACATAATTAATTACATAGTTAGTTACATAATTTGTTACATAGTTACATAGTTAATTACATAGTTACATAATTAATTACATAGTTAGTTACATAATTTGTTACATAGTTAATTACATAGTTACATAATTAATTACATAGTTAGTTACATAATTTGTTACATAGTTACATAGTTAATTACATAGTTACATAATTAATTACATAGTTAGTTACATAATTTGTTACATAGTTAATTACATAATTTGTTACATAGTTAATTACATAGTTACATAGTTAATTACATAGTTAGTTACATAATTTGTTACATAGTTACATAGTTAATTACATAGCCGCAGGAAGTAGGGGTGCTGTTTGTGCTGCAACACCCCCTGATAAATGTAAAATAATAAATAATAATATGTATATATATTTACTAAATCATATTACTCCTGTGTGAAATAGAATCAGGTTGGTTCCCCATGTTCAATACGGATCCTAAATCAGCACTCTATTCAGTTACATACAGCTCCTACCCTGGTCAAAAGCAGTGTACTATATAGGGAATAGGGTGTCATTTGGTACGCAAACCTTAACGTCTAGTGTGTGAATTAGCATCCATTTTGATCATCTTGTTTTGTTCTAACAACCGATTTCTGTTCCATTTTATTTTCAGCTTCTGGTGGGAAAAGTGATCTTGTGATATTTTTACTCGTTGTTGCTATGACAACGCTGCACTATGTTTTCTGGGGGTTTGGTGAATCAAGGAGGGAAGGAGAGCCAAGGAAAAGGAAACAAGATAAGGATTTTTCCCTCCAGAATACAAATGGGTCTTTTTTTTAATTTTCAAGGGTTTTGACCATGTGTAATGCAGGTTAATTAGGTATTTCTTTTAAGGTTTACAAAATGAGGAATCATAAAATATATATTTTTGTGTTTTGCCTTCCTTCATAATTTAACGTCCTTCATGCTATCAGGAATAGTTATGCTTGTGTTTTATATTTACAAATAAGAATAGTTATCTGAAATAATAATTTCTAATTTAACTGACTTGAATTGCTTACTTAATCAAGTGTGTTGATGGTGGAAATAGACTCGATGTCCGAGTTGTAGCTTTACAGTAGCCTGGCCCTAATTCATTTATCAGTGGATTGATTAAGTTAAGCAACTGAAAATCAGTATGTCTTTAGAACAAGCTTTAGAACAAGTCTTTAGAACATCACGCCATTAGAAGCCCTCACCGGAATGTTCTGGATGACTTGTCTAATGGATCTGTCAGCCGTTTGTTTGTCCAGCCAAGTTAAGTATCCAGTTCTACTAACAGTGGCTAGTGTTGTGTTGTGGAAGGCCCCAAGGGTATAGATGACTAGATAACAGTGAGTGGCTAGTGTTGTGTTGTGGAAGGCCCCAAGGGTATAGATGACTAGATAACAGTGAGTGGCTAGTGTTGTGTTGTGGAAGGCCCCAAGGGTATAGATGACTAGATAACAGTGAGTGGCTAGTGTTGTGTTGTGGAAGGCCCCAAGGGTATAGATGACTAGATAACAGTGAGTGGCTAGTGTTGTGTTGTGGAAGGCCCCAAGGGTATAGATGACTAGATAACAGTGAGTGGCTAGTGTTGTGTTCTCCCACGTCACCCCGCTCCTCCGCTCTCTCCACTGGCTTCCAGTTGAAGCTCGCATCCGCTACAAGACCATGGTGCTTGCCTACGGAGCTGTGAGGGGAACGGCACCGCAGTACCTCCAGGCTCTGATCAGGCCCTACACCCAAACAAGGGCACTGCGTTCATCCACCTCTGGCCTGCTCGCCTCCCTACCACTGAGGAAGTACAGTTCCCGCTCAGCCCAGTCAAAACTGTTCGCTGCTCTGGCCCCCCAATGGTGGAACAAACTCCCTCACGACGCCAGGACAGCAGAGTCAATCACCACCTTCCGGAGACACCTGAAACCCCACCTCTTCAAGGAATACCTAGGATAGGATAAGTAATCCTTCTCACCCCCCCCCCCCCCTTAAATGATTTAGATGCACTATTGTAAGTGGCTGTTCCACTGGATGTCAGAAGGTGAATTCACCAATCTGGATAAGAGCGTCTGCTAAATGACTTAAATGTAATGTAATGTAATGTGTTGTGGAAGGCCCCAAGGGTATAGATGACTAGATAACAGTGAGTGGCTAGTGTTGTGTTGTGGAAGGCCCCAAGGGTATAGATGGCTAGATAACAGTGAGTGGCTAGTGTTGTGTTGTGGAAGGCCCCAAGGGTATAGATGGCTAACAGGCAGGCTAGTCTGACAGTTTCATTTGAGACGTATACTTAACCAGTCACCGCGGGCATTCCCTTAGCTCACCAACACAAGGAAATGTGTAACCGCAGCGCATTTAGCTAACCCAGCCCCTCCACCACACCCTCTCTCTCTCGTCTGAGGGGCAGAGAGGAGGTGAGGTAGCTAACCCAGCCCCTCCACCACACGCTCTCTCTCTCATCTGAGGGGCAGAGAGGAGGTGAGGTAGCTAACCCAGCCCCTCCACCACACCCTCTCTCTCTCTCATCTGAGGGGCAGAGAGGAGGTGAGGTAGCTAACCCAGCCCCTCCACCACACTCTCTCTCTCTCATCTGAGGGGGAGAGAGGAGGTGAGGAGAAGGACAGGACAGCAAAGGGACAAGTGACTGGGCTCTGTGTGCAGTACCAAGGGGAAACCAGTCACAGAGTCCCACCTTCTTCACAAAACCCATGGGTCACGAACGGTCATGTCCCAATAGGCTAACAGTACATCAATGGGTTGTTTTTATT
>NC_088243.1:84838741-84846241 GCF_036934945.1 Oncorhynchus masou masou
GGTGAGTCCAATATCGCCGATGCGCGTGACGAGGGGTGGCAGGTGTGCGTAATAGATGATAGGAGTGAGTGATGCAGGGCAGCCTGGCGTCCTCAAGTGCCAGACGGGGGAAGAGCGGGAGCAGACGTGACAGTACCCCCCCCCGCCACCCGGCATCCCGCCTGGGTGAACCGGCCGAGACATAGGCACTGAGCAAGCCGGCTGGGGTGTGGGAGCCCAACGAACCGGCCAGAGCGGAGAGCCTGGCAAGCCGGCTGGGGTGTGGGAGCCCAACGAACCGGCCAGAGCGGAGAGCCTGGCAAGCCGGCTGGGGTGTGGGAGCCCAACGAACCGGCCGGAGCGGAGAGCCTGGCAAGCCGGCTGGGGTGTGGGAGCCCAACGAACCGGCCGGAGCGTGAGAGTCTGGCAAGCCGGCTGGGGTGTGGGAGCCCAACGAACCGGCCAGAGCGGAGAGCCTGGCAAGCCGGCTGGGGTGTGGGAGCCCAACGAACCGGCCAGAGCGGAGAGCCTGGCAAGCCGGCTGGGGTGTGGGAGCCCAACGAACCGGCCGGAGCGTGAGAGCCTGGCAAGCCGGCTGGGGTGTGTGAGCCCAACGAACCGGCCAGAGCGGAGAGCCTGGCAAGCCGGCTGGGGTGTGGGAGCCCAACGAACCGGCCGGAGCGTGAGAGCCTGGCGAGCCGGCTGGGGTGTGGGAGCCCAACGAACCGGCCAGAGCGGAGAGCCTGGCAAGCCGGCTGGGGTGTGGGAGCCCAACGAACCGGCCGGAGCGGAGAGCCTGGCAAGCCGGCTGGGGTGTGGGAGCCCAACGAACCGTCCGGAGCGTGAGAGACTGGCGAGCCGGCTGAGGCAAGACACCTGTAGATCCCGCTGCAGCGAGGAGACGTGATGCAGGGCAACCTGGCGCCCTCGAGCACCAGGGGGGGAAGAGCGGGAGCAGACGTGACATGGGGAGGCTTGCATGCCGAAGAACACCATCCCAACAGTGAAGCATGGGGGTTGCAGCGTCATGTCGTGGGGGTGCTTTGCTGCAGGAGGGACTTGTGCACCTCACAAAATAGATGGAATCATGAGGTAGGAAAATGTGGTGGATATATTGAAGCAACATCTCAAGACATGAGTGAGAAAGTTAAAGCTTGGTCGCAAATGGGTCTTCCAAATGAACAATGACCCTAAGCATACTTCCAAAGTTGTGGCAAAATGGCTTAAGGACAACAAAGTCAAGGTATTGGAGTGGCCATCACAAAGCCCTGACCTCAATTCTATAGAAAAATTGTGGGCAGAAAAAAGTGTGAGTGAGCAAGAAGGCCTACAAACCTGACTCAGTTACTCCAGCTCTGTCAGGAGGAATGAGCCAAAATTCACCCAACTTATTGTGGGAAGCTTGTGGAAGGCTACCCGAAACGTTTGACCCAAATTAAACATTTTAAAGCAATGAGGATTAAATGATTAAACGAGGATTAAATGTCAGGAATTGTAAAAAAAAAAATGAGTTTAAATGTATTTGGCTAAGGTGTATGTAAACTTCTGACTTCAACTGTATGCTGGTTGTCAGTGTTGATGTAATGGTGGTAATGGTACATGGTGGTACTGGTACATGGTGCTAATGGTACATTGTGGTACTGGTACATGGTGATACTGGTACATGATGACACGGGTACATGGTGGTACCGGTACATGACACTAATGGTACATAGTGGTACTGGTACATGATGGTACAGGTACATTGTGGTAATGGTACATGGTGGTAATGGTACATGGTGGTACAGGTGATGGTAGATGGTGCTAATGGTACAAAGTGCTAATGGTACATGGTGGTAATTGTACATGGTGCTAATGGCACATGGTGGAACTGGTACATGGTGGCACAAGTAAATGTTGGTACTGGTACATGGTGTGAATGGTGCTGATGGTACATGATGGTAATGGTAAATGATGGTACTGGTACATGGTGCTCATGGTACATGGTGGTACTTGTACACAGTGATGCTGGTACATGGCTACACCGCTACATGGTGCTAATGGTACATGGTAGTACTGGTACATGGTGATACTTGTACACAGTGATGCTGGTACATGGCTGCACCGCTACATGGTGCTAATGGTACATGGTGTTAATTGTGCGTGGTGCTAATGGTGCATGGTGGTACTGGAACATGGTGGTACATGGTGATAATGGTACATGGTGGTACTGGTACATGGCGGTGCGGGTACATGGTGCTAATGATACATGGTGCTAATGGTACATGGTGCTAATGATACATGGTGCTAATGGTATATGGTGGTATGGGTACATGGTGATACTGGTACTCCAACACTTGGTACATGGTGGTACTCGGATGGTACCACTAGAATACTACATGGTACCACTAGAATGGTGGTACGCCCAATGGTGGTACTGACAATGGTACATGATGGTACTGGTAATGGTAAATGGTGGTACTGGTGCATGGTGGTATTGGTTATGGTACATGGTGGTACTGGGTATGGTGGTAATGGTGCATGGTGGTATTGGTTATGGTACATGGTGGTACTGGGTATGGTGGTAATGGTGCATGGTGGTAATGGTAATGGTGGTAATGGTGCATGGTGTTCATAACAAGCTGAGTCTCATGTATTTCCTGTCATTCTCTCTTTGTTAGCTTGGAAGAAAGGATATGTGTGAATGGGACGGTCGGTATCACTGTGCAACCAACCTCGATGGTCTCAACAAAAGGCGTTGGAGCTTGTTTGTTTAAACACTTTTATATATTCTATGCTGTCATGTTTTATAGAATGTGTCAATCTTTACAATACATTGTACTTCTCTCTCTCTCTTTCCCTTCCCCTATCACTCCCTCTCTCTCTCTTTCCCTTCCCCTATCACTCCCTCTCTCCCTTCTCTCTTTCCCTTCCCCTATCACTCCCTCTCTCTCTTTCCCTTCCCCTATCACTCCCTCTCTCTCTCTTTCCCTTCCCCTATCACTCCCTCTCTCTCTCTCTCTCTCTCTTTCCCTTCCCCTATCACTCCATCTCTCTCTCTCTCTTTCCATTCCCCTATCACTCCCTCTCTCTCTCTCTTTCCCTTCCCCTATCACTCCCTCTCTCTCTCTTTCCCTTCCCCTATCACTCCCTCTCTCTCTTTCCCTTCCCCTATCACTCCCTCTCTCTCTTTCCCTTCCCCTATCACTCCCTCTCTCTCTCTTTCCCTTCCCCTATCACTCCCTCTCTCTCTCTTCCCTTCCCCTATCACTCCCTCTCTCTCTCTCTTTCCCTTCCCCTATCACTCCCTCTCTCTCTCTTTCCCTTCCCCTATCACTCCCTCTCTCCCTTCTCTCTTTCCCTTCCCCTATCACTCCCTCTCTCTCTCTCTCTCTCTCTCTTTCCCTTCCCCTATCACTCCCTCTCTCTCTCTCTCTCTCTCTTTCCATTCCCCTATCACTCCCTCTCCCTCTCTCTTTCCCTTCCCCTATCACTCCCTCTCTCTCTCTTTCCCTTCCCCTATCACTCCCTCTCTCTCTCTCTTTCCCTTCCCCTATCACTCCCTCTCTCTCTCTCTTTCCCTTCCCATATCACTCCCTCTCTCTCTCTCTCTCTTTCCCTTCCCCTATCACTCCCTCTCTCTCTTTCCCTTCCCTATCACTCCCTCTCTCTCTCTCTTTCCCTTCCCCTATCACTCCCTCTCTCTCTCTCTTTCCCTTCCCATATCACTCCCTCTCTCTCTCTCTCTCTCTCTTTCCCTTCCCCTATCACTCCCTCTCTCTCTTTCCCTTCCCTATCACTCCCTCTCTCTCTCTCTTTCCCTTCCCCTATCACTCCCTCTCTCTCTCTCTTTCCCTTCCCCTATCACTCCCTCTCTCTCTCTCTCTCTTTCCCTTCCCCTATCACTCCCTCTCTCTCTCTCTTCCCTTCCCCTATCACTCCCTCTCTCTCTCTCTTTCCCTTCCCCTATCACTCCCTCTCTCTCTCTCTTTCCCTTCCCCTATCACTCCCTCTCTCTCTCTCTTTCCCTTCCCCTATCACTCCCTCTCTCTCTCTCTTTCCCTTCCCCTATCACTCCCTCTCTCTCTCTTTCCCTTCCCCTATCACTCCCTCTCTCTCTCTCTTTCCCTTCCCCTATCACTCCCTCTCTCTCTCTCTTTCCCTTCCCTATCACTCCCTCTCTCTCTCTCTTTCCCTTCCCCTATCACTCCCTCTCTCTCTCTCTTTCCCTTCCCCTATCACTCCCTCTCTCTCTCTCTTTCCCTTCCCCTATCACTCCCGCTCTCTCCCTTCTCTTTGCATCTCTCTCCCTTCTCTTTGCATCTCTCTCCCTTCTCTTTGCATCTCTCTCCCTTCTCTTTGCATCTCTCTCCCTTCTCTTTGCATCTCTCTCCCTTCTCTTTGCATCTCTCTCCCTTCTCTTTGCATCTCTCTCCCTTCTCTTTGCATCTCTCTCCCTTCTCTTTGCATCTCTCTCCCTTCTCTTTGCATCTCTCTCCCTTCTCTTTGCATCTCTCTCCCTCTCTCCCCATCTCTCTCCCTTCTCTTTGCATCTCTCTCCCTTCTCTTTGCATCTCTCTCCCCATCTCTCTCCCTCTCTCCCCATCTCTCTCCCCCTCTCTCTGTGGTGATCAATGTACTCTCAGGGCTTATGCTGCTCTAGTAAAGGATGTGTGACAAGGGTAATGAAGGTCGTATTGTAGTGTGAGACTGATCACACTCTCTGATTGGACACTTTCTCTGTGGCTGGTCATCATGTTGTGGAGATTGTATAGATGCTGAGCTGTCCTTCTCCTTTCCACCAAACCTCTCCTACCTCTCCATCTCCTATGTGACTGGAATATAGGACAGAGGAGAGGAGGGGAGAGGAGGGTGAAGATGATAACATGTGAAATGCTCCAAAATGTATCTCAATCTGGGGTGGCATTAAAGCAAATGTACATTACAGCAATAATATAACCCAGATATAAACACTTGAACCACACAGGAAGGGAGATTATGTTGTGATTAAAGAGAGGAGCACACAAACTGACAGAGTGGTTCAGTTCTGTACCATACATAATCTGCTACATTGACAGAGAGTTTGGTCCTGAGACTAAGGTAGTGAAGGACTAGCTGTGTGTGTGTGTGTGTGTGTGTGTGTGTGTGTGTGTGTGTGTGTGTGTGTGTGTGTGTGTGTGTGTGTGTGTGTGTGTGTGTGTGTGTGTGTGTGTGTGTGTGTGTGTGTGTGTGTGTGTGTGTGTGTGTGTGTGTTTCTGAGCAGAGCTCCATTGATGTCAAAGAATGCTGGTGGAGTGCTGCAAAGATGGTTGTCCCTCTGGAAGGTTCTCTCATCTCCACAGAGGAACTCTGGAGCTCTGTCACAGTGACCATCGGGTTCTTGGTCACCTCCCTGACCAAGGTCCTTCTCGCCCCGATTGCTCAGTTTGACCAGGCGGCCAGCTCTAGGAAGAGTCTTGGTGGCTCCAAACTTATTCCATTTAAGAATGATGGAGGCCACTGTGTTCTTGGGGACCTTCAATGCTACAGAATGTTTTTGGTACCCTTCTCCAGATCTGTGCCTCGACACAATCCTGTCTCAGAGCTCTGCAGACAATTCCTTCGACCTCATGGCTTGGTTTTTGTACTGGCGTACACTGTCAATGGTAGGACCTTATATGGACAGGTGTGTGCCTTTTCAAAGCATGTCCAATCAATTGAAGGATGGCCAAAGGAAACAGGATGCACCTGAGCTCAATTTCAAGTCTCATAGCAAAGGGTCTGAATAATTATGTAAATAAGGTATCTGTTTAAAAAAAAAAAATTATACATTTGCAAAAATGTCTAAAAACCTGTTTTTGCTTTGTCATTATGTGTGTAGATTGATGAGGAACATTAGTTATTGAATCCATTTTAGAATAAGGCTGTAATGTAACAAAATTTGGAAAAAGTCAAGGGGTCTGAATACTTTCCCGAATGCACTGTATATACATTTTTGCAGTGCTCATTATGAACCTTCACTAATATCACAGTGGAGAGAGAGAGAGAGAGAGAGAGAGAGAGAGAGAGAGAGAGAGAGAGAGAGAGAGAGAGAGAGAGAGAGAGATTATTGCTGTCATTGTAAGAACAGAATATTGAAGGGATCAATACTCTCCATCAGATGCTATCCTGTTACTATGGATGTGCTTATAGGGCTTCTGCTGCTGTACAATCTGCTTTACTTTATTTAATTCACTGGACAGAAGACTGTCCAAGTATCAACATTATAGTTGTAGTAACCAAGACTGTATATTTACAGTGAGAGTCCAGCGGTATCATCAGTGTGGACAAGAGAGCATAGAGCTGTAGAGTATAGAGTTGTGGACAGTAGAACATAGAGCTGTGGACAAGAGAACATAGAGCTGTAGAGTATAGAGTTGTGGACAGTAGAACATAGAGCTGTGGACAAGAGAACATAGAGCTGTAGAGTATAGAGTTGTGGACAGTAGAACATAGAGCTGTGGACAAGAGAACATAGAGCTGTAGAGTATAGAGTTGTGGACAGTAGAACATAGAGCTGTGGACAAGAGAACATAGAGCTGTAGAGTATAGAGTTGTGGACAGTAGAACATAGAGCTGTGGACAAGAGAACATAGAGCTGTAGAGTATAGAGTTGTGGACAGTAGAACATAGAGCTGTGGACAAGAGAACATAGAGCTGTAGAGTATAGAGTTGTGGACAGTAGAACATAGAGCTGTGGACAAGAGAACATAGAGCTGTAGAGTATAGAGTTGTGGACAGTAGAACATAGAGCTGTGGACAAGAGCACATAGAGCTGTAGAGTATAGAGTTGTGGACAGTAGAACATAGACCTGTGGACATGAGAACATAGAGCGTAAGAGTATAGAGCTGTGAACAGGAGAACATAGAGCTGTAGAGTATAGAGCTGTGGACAGTAGAACATAGAGCTGTGGACAGGAGAACATAGAGCTGTGGACAGTAGAACATAGAGCTGTGGACAGTAGAACATAGAGCTGTGGACAGGAGAGTATAGAGCTGTGGACAGTAGAACATCGAGCTGTGGACAGTAGAACATAGAGCTGTGGACAGTAGAGTATAGAGCTGTGGAAAGTAGAACATAGAGCTGTGGACAGTAGAACATGGAGCTGTGGACAGCAGAACATAGAGCTGTGGACAGTAGAACATAGAGCTGTGGACAGTAGAACATAGAGCTGTGGACAGTAGAACATAGAGCTGTAGATTGGAGATAACTGCTAGCCTCCCGCAGGAGACACAGAGTAAGATTACGTCCCAAATGGCATCCTATTCCCTTTGTAGTGCACTACTATTGACCCAGGCCCATAGGGCTGAAGTGCACTACTATTGACCCAGGCCCATAGGGCTGTAGTGCACTACTATTGACCCAGGCCCATAGGGCTGTAGTGCACTACAAAGGGAATAGGGTCCCATTTAGGACATGTACTAAGGGTGACAGACACTCGATCCTAAGGTGCCGCTTACACTCCCGAGAGTGGGAGACAGAGGGGGAGAAAGGGGGATTGAGGGAGAGGGAGGGGGATTGAG
>NC_088243.1:84851241-84903741 GCF_036934945.1 Oncorhynchus masou masou
CCAGTAGAGGTCAGTTATAAGCCAGTTAGAGGTCAGTTATAGGCCAGTAGAGGTCAGTTACAGGCCAGTAGAGGTCAGTTATAGGCCAGTAGAGGTCAGTTATAGGCCAGTAGAGGTCAGTTATAGGCCAGTAGAGGTCAGTTATAGGCCAGTTATAGGCCAGTAGAGGTCAGTTATAGGCCAGTAGAGGTCAGTTATAGGCCAGTAGAGGTCAGTTATAGGTCAGTAGAGTTCAGTTATAGGCCAGTTATAGGCCAGTAGAGGTCAGTTATAGGCCAGTAGAGGTCAGTTATAGGCCAGTAGAGGTCAGTTACAGGCCAGTAGAGGTCAGTTATAGGCCAGTTATAGGCCAGTAGAGGTCAGTTATAGGACAGTAGAGGTCAGTTATAGGCCAGTAGAGGTCAGTTATTGGCCAGTAGAGGTCAGTTATAAGCCAGTTATAGGCCAGTTATAGGACAGTAGAGGTCAGTTATAGGCCAGTAGTCAGTTATAGGCCACTTATAGGCCAGTAGAGATCAGTTATAGGCCAGTTATAGGCCAGTAGAGGTCAGTTATAGGCCAGTAGAGGTAAGTTATAGGTCAGTAGAGGTCAGTTATAGGCCAGTAGAGGTCAGTTATAGGCCAGTTATAGGCCAGTAGAGGTCAGTTATAGGGCAGTTATAGGCCAGTAGAGGTCAGTTATAGGCCAGTAGAGGTCAGTTATAGGCCAGTTATAGGCCAGTAGAGGTCAGTTATAGGCCAGTAGAGGCCAGTTATAGGCCAGTTATAAGCCAGTAGAGGTCAGTTATAGGCCAGTAGAGGTCAGTTATAGGCCAGTAGAGGTCAGTTATAGGTCAGTAGAGGTCAGTTATAGGCCAGTAGAGGTCAGTTATAGGCCAGTAGAGGTCAGTTATAGGCCAGTTATAGGCCAGTAGAGGTCAGTTATAGGCCAGTAGAGGTCAGTTATAGGCCAGTTATAGGCCAGTAGAGGTCAGTTATAGGCCAGTAGAGGCCAGTTATAGGCCAGTTATAGGCCAGTAGAGGTCAGTTATAGGCCAGTAGAGGTCAGTTATAGGCCAGTAGAGGTCAGTTATAGGCCAGTAGAGGTCAGTTATAGGTCAGTAGAGGTCAGTTATAGGCCAGTAGAGGTCAGTTATAGGTCAGATATAGGCCAGTTATAGGCCTGTAGAGGTCAGTTATAGGCCAGTAGAGGTCAGTTATAGGCCAGTAGAGGTCAGTTATTGGCCAGTAGAGGTCAGTTATAGGCCAGTAGAGGTCAGTTATAGGCCAGTAGAGGTCAGTTATAGGCCAGTAGAGGTCAGTTATTGGCCAGTAGAGGTCAGTTATAGGCCAGTAGAGGTCAGTTATAGGCCAGTAGAGGTCAGTGCCGTGTTCTACACCAACCATAGATAGATGACCTTCTGCTGTTCAGCTAGACTGTATGGTGAAGGAAAATACCACTCAACCTTCTGCTGTTCAGCTAGACTGTATGGTGAAGGAAAATACCACTAAAAGCTTCTGCTGTTCAGCTAGACTGTATGGTGAAGGAAAATACCACTAAAAGCTTCTGCTGTTCAGCTAGACTGTATGGTGGAGGAAAATACCACTCAACCTTCTGCTGTTCAGCTAGACTGTCACCAAGCAAGCTGAGATCTACAGCTCAGATTTAACCTCATAAAAGCAGCTCTGTAGGAATGAGGTTTATGCAGTGGGCCTGATACACAATCAGAGCATATTGGTTATATGCTTGGCCTGCCAGTAGTGTTAATCTCAGACCATATTATACTTCAAAACTCGAGCTTTGATAACTAAATAGATCAATTGAGAGAAACAGCTGAGCATGAATTGAAATAATTCTCATTTTTTTTATTCTACTGGATGGTACCTGCATCTTACGGTCAAGGTGCTTTCAACACAACTGTGAACTTGAAGAAGAAAAAAACAGAGGTCGAATCATGATATCAGCGATCTTCAGGTCGTAAAGTCGGAGCTGTAGAAAGATGCCCGAGTTTCTGACTTGGAATTCCGAAGCAGGATGAACGTTCAAAACTAGTTTTCCCAGTCGGAGTTCCCAGTTGTTTTGAACACGTCATTAGTCTCAGCGGAGGGAGGGAGGGAGGGAGAGCGCAGCAGAGGGTCCGACTCTCACCGGTCCCTGCTCTTTCCTTCCTTTCCTCCGGTGACACTGACTAGAGAGACGGGACACAGTCGCACCGCATCTGCCTCATACACAAATTCATGTTGTTCCTGTGACCAGAGAAAGTGAACTACTCCTTGATATTAAAATAGACACGACGAGCTGCTAATAATAATAACATTGCAGGGCTGGCTATCAATACACTTGGCTACACATTGCAGCCCAAGTGGAAGTAGGGAGAAGCGCGTTTTATGTTTTGTAATAATAAAAACAGTGTTGACAGTGCTGAATAAAAACGTAGACATGAACTCACTTTTAAAAACAGCTGCTCTTTGCTGTATTCTTTGACAGTCTCTCTGGTCATGGTTTTAAAAGTTATGAAATCTCACGTAGGCTAGTATCACACTTTGCTGTGGAAGCTGCGGGAACTGTGATCTGAGCTATCCGATTGGCTTGCAAAGTAGGTGCACTCGATTTAACCACAGATCTCCCCGTCTGCCGGGTAGGAGGAGTTTGATTTTCCAGACAAATAGTTCAAAATGGGAACCCTTAGCCGACACAGTGAGCAGGGCTTCTGAATCAAGTGAACCACTACCTCAAGGTCTCAGAGCAAGTGACGTCACCGATTGAAACGCTATTTAGCGCGCACCACAGCGAACTAAGCTAGCCGTTTCACATCCTTTACACAGCTACCGGCAACAGCGCATCACAAATAAATACAAAAAATAAATAAGATAAAAGCTTACGCTCCCAAGCTTTTATTGTCTGCTTTTCTACATAAATGTTTGGTGATCGACTTGGAATGCCTTGAAGATCGACCAATCAATTCTGATCGACTGGTTGGTGACCACTGAACTAGACTGTATGTTAATTAAAGGAAAATACCATTCAAAAAACATATTTTGTTATTGATTAGTCCACTATGTCAAAACGCATTAGACATGACACTTTCTGTATTTTTAAAGTTCTTTATCCCCTCAAAAAGTTACATTCACACAGAGTAGCCTACATGAAAGTAATCTAGTGCAGTACTACACATCTATCCTAAGACTAGTTAAAAAAAAAGCCCCAAATTCTGATTTGATAGTCGACTGCGTGACTTTTATGAATTGTATGTGCTGTTGTGCTGCTTGTCACTTTGTGAAGCCTGTAGTGTGATGTACAGTATCTATGTATCTGAATAGATATCTATGTATCCATGTGGATGTGTGGGATGATGTCTGTGCACATGATCTCTCAGTTTAACGGGCTGCATATTTAAAGGGATGAGATTATTGTTGCCAATTCAAGACATGAACTTCGCAGGCAGCGTTCATTCATACATTCATTCCCTCTTTCAATCTATCTCAGAATGTTGTGTTATGAGATGTACAGTCCAGTAGGTTTATCCACTTTTCTCCTCCTCCAGGACTACACGTTGACCATGTCATTTCAGCTACCTATAACATCTATCCCTCTCTCCACTCGTTTACTGACTCGTCTCTTTCCTCCCCCTCTCCTCCAGGACTACACGTTGACCATGTCATTTCAGCTACCTATAACATCTATCCCTCTCTCCACTCGTTTACTGACTCGTCTCTTTCCTCCCCCTCTCCTCCAGGACGACACGTTGACCATGTCATTTCAGCTACCTATAACATCTATCCCTCTCTCCACTCGTTTACTGACTCGTCTCTTTCCTCCCCCTCTCCTCCAGGACGACACGTTGACCATGTCATTTCAGCTACCTATAACATCTATCCCTCTCTCCACTCGTTTACTGACTCGTCTCTTTCCTCCCCCTCTCCTCCAGGACTACACGTTGACCATGTCATTTCAGCTACCTATCCCATCTATCCCTCTCTCCACTCGTTTACTGACTCGTCTCTTTCCTCCCCCTCTCCTCCAGGACGACACGTTGACCATGTCATTTCAGCTACCTATAACATCTATCCCTCTCTCCACTCGTTTACTGACTCGTCTCTTTCCTCCCGCCCTCCTCCAGGACGACACGTTGACCATGTCATTTCAGCTACCTATAACATCTATCCCTCTCTCCACTCGTTTACTGACTCATCTCTTTCCTCCCGCCCTCCTCCAGGACGACACGTTGACCATGTCGTTTCAGCTACCTATAACATCTATCCCTCTCTCCACTCGTTTACTGACTCGTCTCTTTCCTCCCCCTCTCCTCCAGGACGACACGTTGACCATGTCGTTTCAGCTACCTATAACATCTATCCCTCTCTCCACTCGTTTACTGACTCATCTCTTTCCTCCCCCTCTCCTCCAGGACGACACGTTGACCATGTCATTTCAGCTACCTATAACATCTATCCCTCTCTCCACTCGTTTACTGACTCATCCCTTTCCTCCCGCCCTCCTCCAGGATTACACGTTGACCATGTACTTCCAGCAGGCCTGGCGGGACAAGCGTCTGTCCTACTCTGAGATAGCCCTCAACCTGACATTGGATAACAGGGTAGCCGACTCGCTCTGGGTTCCCGACACCTACTTCCTCAACGATAAAAAGTCCTTTGTCCACGGCGTCACGGTCAAGAACAGAATGATCCGACTGCATCCGGACGGCACCGTTCTCTATGGACTCCGGTAAGGGCTTTCATAGCTTTTGATGGTTACCAATTGGTTACCAATATCTGTGTTGGTTTCTCTCAGCCAGTAGGTTGAATGCCCCTCTTTCATTTATTTATTTATTTTATCAAACCTTTATTTAACTAGGCAAGGCAGTTAAGAACAATTTTTTTTCTTCTAATGACTACCTACCAAAAGGCAAAAGGCCTCCTGCAGCGATGGGGGCTGCAGGAGGCAGGAAAAAACACACATCATGACAAGAGAGACAACACAACACTACATAAAGAGAGACCTAAGACAACAATATAGCAAGGCATCAACACATGACAACACAGCATGGTAGCAACACAACATAACAACAACATGGTAGCAACACAACATGGTAGCAACACAACATGGTAGCACAAAACATGGTGCAGACATTATTGGGCACAGACAACAGCACAAAGGGCAAGAAGGTAGAGACAATAATACATCACACAAAGCAGCTACAACTGTCAGTAAGAATGTCCATGATTGAGTCTTTGAATGAAGAGATTGAGATTAAACTGTCCAGTTTGAGTGTTTGTTGCAGCTCGTTCAAATCGCTAGCTGCAGCGAACTGAAAAGAGGAGCGACCCAGGGATGTGTGTGCTTTGAGGACCTTTAACAGAATGTGACTGGCAAAACTAATGTTGTATGTGGAGGATGAGGGCTGCAGTAGATATCTCAGGTAGCGGGGAGTGAGGCCTAAGAGGCTTTTATAAATAAGCATCAACCAGTGGGTCTTGCGATGAGTATAGAGCGATTACTAATTTACAGAGGAGTATAGAGTACATTGATGTGTCCTATAAGGCACATTGGTGGCAAATCTGATGGCTGAATGGTAAAGAACATCGAGCAGCTCGAGAGCACCCTTACCTGCCGATCTATAAATTATGTTTCCGTAATCTAGCATGGGTAAGATGGTCATCTGAATCACGATTAGTTTGGCAGCTGGGGTGAAAGAGGAGCGATTACGATAGATGAAACCAAGTCTAGATTTAACTTTAGCCTGCAGCTTTGATATGTGCTGAGAGAAAGACAGTGTACCATCTAGCCATACTCCCAAGTACTTGTATGAGGTGACTACCTCAAGCTCTAAATCCTCAGAGGTAGTAATAATACCTATGGGAAGAGGAGCATTCTTCTTACCAAACCTCATGACCTTTGTTTTGGAGGTGTTCAGAACGAGGTTGAGGTTAGAGAAAGCTTTTTGGACACTAAGAAAGCTTTGTTGTAGAGCATTTAACACAACATAAGGGGAGAGGCCAGCTGAGAACAAGACTGTATAATCTGCATATAATTGGATGAGAGAGCTTCCTACTGCCTGAGCTATGTTGTTGATGTAAATTGAGAAGAGCGTGGGGCATAGGATCGAGCCTTGGGGTACTCCCTTGGTGACAGGCAGTGGCTGAGACAGCAGATTTTCTGACTGTTTGAGAAAGGTAGTTAGCAAACCAGCCCAAAGACCCCTCAGAGACACCAACACTCCTTAGCCGGCCCACAAGAATGGAATGGTCTACCGTATCAAAGGCTTTGGCCAAGTCAATAAAAATAGCAGCACAACATTGCTTAGAATCAATGGCAATGGTGACATCATTGAGGACCTGTAAGGTTGCGGTGACACATCCATAACCTGAGCGGAAACCAGATTGCATACCCGAGAGAATACTATAGACATCAAGAAAGCCAGTCAGTTGATTATTGACAAGTTTTTCCAACACTTTTGATGAACAGGGCAAAATAGAAATAGGCCTATAACAGTTAGGATCAGCTTGATCTCCCTTTTAAACATAAGATGAACCGTGGCTGCCTTCCAAGCAATGTGAACCTCCCTAGAGAGGAGAGACAGGTTAAAAAGGTTGGAGACCTTATTAAAGAAGAAAGGGTCAAGTTTAAGGATCTCCTTTAGCACCTCGAACTCAGTGACCGCCTACAGGGAGAAATTTGTAGCGGGGCAGAGATCAAGCTGATCCTAAAGAGGGAGAAGCATCAGGGATAGTCGCATTAGAAGGGGTGGGAGATGAGGAAATGTTGGACGGGCAAGGAGGCATGGCTGAGTCAAATAGGAATCTTGACTTAATGAAGTGTTGATTAAAGAGCTCAGCCATGTGCTTCTTGTCTGTAACAACCACATCATCAACATTAAGGGACATGGGCAGCTGTTAGGAGGAGGGTTTATTCTCCAGGTCTTAAACTGTTTTCCAGAACTTATTGGGGTTAGACCCACAGAAAGAAAACTGCTCCTTAAAGTAACTAACTTTGGCCTTCCGGATAGCCTGAGTGCTCTTATTTCTCATTTGCCTGAACGATAGCCAGTCAGCCTGAGTATACGTGTGCCGAGCCTTAAGCCAAATGCAATTATTGAGGTGCAGTAACTCTGCAAGACCACTGTCGAACCAGGGGTTGATCCTGTTTTTAATTCTCATTTTCTTTATGGGGGCGTGTTTGTTAACAATAGCACTGATAAGATCAAAAAAGAAGGTCCAAGTGTCTTCGACAGAGGGGATCAAGCTGATTCTATACCATTTCCCAGAGGCCAGTTCATGAAGGAAGGCTTGCTCATTAAAGTTGTTTAGCAAGCATCTATGACAAATCAGGACACGTCGTCTCACTGAGCAGCCATTACGAACATAGGCTGTAAAACAGTGATCACTAAGGTCATTACAGAAAACACTGATACATATCAGGATTATTTGTTGGGGTCACTCGCCCCAACAGTGCGTGAGTGCTGAGACGAGCGAAAGCTTGGGAGAGAGGGGTGAATGTGGTGGGGTTAACCTGTACCAGACAGGGGGAGACAGGCCAGGGCAGACGGTGAACAGATCGCCAGGTGGAAACCAAGGCAGAAGCCCAACCAGAAACCGTGGATTGATACTGAAAGCACAAACCACTGCTTTTAATCAGGGCAAGGTGACCGGAAACATGACCGAATACAGTGTAGCTATTACCTTCGCAAGGCAATCAAACAAGCTAAGCGTCAGTATAGAGACAAAGTAGAGTCGCAATTCAACAACTCAGACACAAGAGGTATGTGACAGGGTCTACAGTCAATCACGGATTACAAAAAGAAAACCAGCCCCGTCGCGGACCTGGATGTCTTGCTCCCAGACGGACTGAGTCGAGGAAACTGTCACCAAAGTTCATTGGACCGTTTGTGGTGGAGAGAATCATTAACCCTGTTGTGGTCTGACTCAAATTGCCGGCAACGCTTCGAGTACACCCCACCTTTCATGTCTCCTGCCTCAAGCCGGTTCTCCTCAGTCCTCTGTTGCCCCCTCCTCCTCGTATGATCGGAAGTGGTCATGCCTACACGATGCGCCGCATAATGGATTCAAGACGGCGGGGTCGAGGTTTCCAATATCTCGTGGATTGGGAAGGATATGGTCCAGAGGAGAGGAGTTGGATTCCTCGGCGTCAGATCCTTGATGACGACCTGCTTCGTGACTTCTACCGCCTCCACCCTGGCGCTCCAGGTAGTCCGCCCGGTGGCGTTCGTCGGAGGGGGGGGGTACTGTCACGAATCCCGCTTCCTGAGTCTGTGTTTGCCTGTGTTTCTGTCCTGGAGTGTGTTTCCGGTGTCCTGGAACGCACCCTGTCTGGTTGCCGGGCAAATTAGCTTGTTGGGAGATCGATGTTCACCCGCACCTGTATCCCATCAGTAATCTGCACACCTGTCCTGATCATCACCTCTCCCCTTCAAAAGCTCTGACCTGACATCCATTCCCTGCCGGATCGTTAGCCATGAACACCATTCACGCGGAACCCATACCCCATCCCTGTCTGCTCGTCGCCAGTGTGTTGTTATCCATTGGATCTGCCTATCCACTCCCATCAACCCACCTCCGCTGCCCGCTCCTCCACCCGGAACTATCTACCTCCACGTTCTCATTGATTAATAAATACTCACCATCTTTATACTCACCTTGTCCTGGTCTGCTTCTGGGTCGAATTCTGGTAAACCCTGACAGTTATAGGAGAAGAGTTTAGAAAACCTCCAGTTCCAGTTATAGGAGAAGAGTTTAGAACACCTCCAGTTCCAGTTATCGGAGAAGAGTTTAGAACACTCCCAGTTCCAGATATAGGAGAAGAGTTTAGAACACCCCCAGTTCCAGATATAGGAGAAGGGTTTAGAACACCTCCAGCTCCAGTCATAGGAGAAGAGTTTAGAAAACCACCAGTTCCAGTTATAGGAGAAGAGTTTAGAACACCTACAGTTCCAGTCATAGGAGAAGAGTTTAGAACACCTACAGTTCCAGTTCCAGATATAGGAGAAGAGTTTAGAACACCTCCAGTTCCAGTTATAGGAGAAGAGTTTAGGACATCTCCAGTTCCAGTTATAGGAGAAGAGTTTAGAACACCTCCAGTTCCAGTCATAGGAGAAGAGTTTAGAACACTCCCAGTTCCAGATATAGGAGAAGAGTTTAGAAAACCTCCAGTTCCTGATATCGGATAAGAGTTTAGAACACCTCCAGTTCCAGTTATAGGAGAAGAGTTTAGAACACCTCCAGTTCCAGTTAAAAATGAGGGGTTTAGAACACCTACAGTTCCAGTTATAGGAGAATAGTTTAGAACACCTCCAGTTCCAGTTATAAGAGAGGGGTTTAGAACACCTCCAGTTCCAGTCATAGGAGAAGAGTTTAGAACACCTCCAGTTCCTGATATAGGATAAGAGTTTAGAACACCTCCAGTTACAGATATAGGAGAAGAGTTTAGAACACCTCCAGTTCCAGTTATAGGAGAAGAGTTTAGAACACCTCCAATTCCAGACATAGGAGAAGAGTTTAGAACACCTCCAGTTCCAGTTATAGGAGAAGGGTTTAAAACACCTACAGTTCCAGTTATAGGAGAAGAGTTTAGAAAACCTCCAGTTCCAGATATAGGAGAGCAGTTTAGAACACCTCCAGTTCCAGATATAGGAGAAGATGTTAGAACACCTCCAGTTCCAGTTATAGGAGAAGAGTTTAGAACACCTACAGTTCCAGTTACAGTTATAGGAGAAGAGTTTAGAACACCTCCAGTTACAGTTACAGTTATAGGAGAAGAGTTTAGAACACCTACAGTTCCAGTTCCAGTTATAGGAGAAGAGTTTAGAACACCTCCAGTTCCAGTTATAGGAGAAGAGTTTAGAAAACCTCCAGTTCCAGATATAGGTGAACAGTTTAGAACACCACCAGTTACAGATATAGGAGAAGAGTTTAGAACACCTCTAGTTCCAGTTATAGGAGAAGGGTTTAGAACACCTACAGTTACAGTTATAGGAGAAGTGTTTAGAACACCTCCAGTTCCAGTTCCAGTTATAGGAGAAGAGTTTAGAACACCTCCAGTTCCAGATGTAGAAGAAGAGTTTAGAACACCTCTAGTTCCAGATATAGAAGAAGAGTTTAGAACACCTCCTGTTCCAGATATAGAAGAAGAGTTTAGAACACCTCCAGTTCCAGATATAGAAGAAGGGTTTAGAACACCTCCAGTTCCAGTTATTGGAGAAGAGTTTAGAACACCTCCAGTTCCAGTTATCGGAGAAGAGTTTAGAACACCCCCAGTTCCAGATATAGGAGAAGGGTTTAGAACACCTACAGTTACAGTTACAGTCATAGGAGAAGAGTTTAGAACACCTCCAGTTCCAGTTATAAGAGAAGAGTTTAGAAAACCTCCAGTTCCAGATATAGGTGAACAGTTTAAAACACCCCCAGTTACAGATATAGGAGAAGAGTTTAGAACACCTCCAGTTCCAGTTATAGGTGAAGAGTTTAGAACACCTACAGTTCCAGTTATAGGAGAAGGGTTTAGAAAACCTCCAGTTCCAGATATAGGAGAACAGTTTAGAACAACTCCAGATCCAGTTATTGGAGAAGAGTTTAGAACACCTCCAGTTCCAGTTATCGGAGAAGAGTTTAGAACACCTACAGTTCCAGTTACAGTAATAGGAGAAGAGTTTAGAACACCTCCAGTTCCAGATATAGGAGAACAGTTTAGAACACCTCCAGTTCCAGATATAGGAGAACAGTTTAGAACACCTGCAGTTCCAGATATAGGAGAAGATGTTAGAACACCTCCAGTTCCAGTTATAGGAGAAGAGTTTAGAACACCTACAGTTCCAGTTACAGTTATAGGAGAAGAGTTTAGAACACCTCCAGTTCCAGTTACAGTTATAGGAGAAGAGTTTAGAACACCTACAGTTCCAGTTCCAGTTATAGGAGAAGAGTTTAGAACACCTCCAGTTCCAGTTATAGGAGAAGAGTTTAGAAAACCTCCAGTTCCAGATATAGGTGAACAGTTTAGAACACCACCAGTTACAGATATAGGAGAAGAGTTTAGAACACCTCTAGTTCCAGTTATAGGAGAAGGGTTTAGAACACCTACAGTTACAGTTATAGGAGAAGTGTTTAGAACACCTCCAGTTCCAGTTCCAGTTATAGGAGAAGAGTTTAGAACACCTCCAGTTCCAGATGTAGAAGAAGAGTTTAGAACACCTCTAGTTCCAGATATAGAAGAAGAGTTTAGAACACCTCCTGTTCCAGATATAGAAGAAGAGTTTAGAACACCTCCAGTTCCAGATATAGAAGAAGGGTTTAGAACACCTCCAGTTCCAGTTATTGGAGAAGAGTTTAGAACACCTCCAGTTCCAGTTATCGGAGAAGAGTTTAGAACACCCCCAGTTCCAGATATAGGAGAAGGGTTTAGAACACCTACAGTTACAGTTACAGTCATAGGAGAAGAGTTTAGAACACCTCCAGTTCCAGTTATAAGAGAAGAGTTTAGAAAACCTCCAGTTCCAGATATAGGTGAACAGTTTAAAACACCCCCAGTTACAGATATAGGAGAAGAGTTTAGAACACCTCCAGTTCCAGTTATAGGTGAAGAGTTTAGAACACCTACAGTTCCAGTTATAGGAGAAGGGTTTAGAAAACCTCCAGTTCCAGATATAGGAGAACAGTTTAGAACAACTCCAGATCCAGTTATTGGAGAAGAGTTTAGAACACCTCCAGTTCCAGTTATCGGAGAAGAGTTTAGAACACCTACAGTTCCAGTTACAGTAATAGGAGAAGAGTTTAGAACACCTCCAGTTCCAGATATAGGAGAACAGTTTAGAACACCTCCAGTTCCAGATATAGGAGAACAGTTTAGAACACCTGCAGTTCCAGATATAGGAGAAGATGTTAGAACACCTCCAGTTCCAGTTATAGGAGAAGAGTTTAGAACACCTACAGTTCCAGTTACAGTTATAGGAGAAGAGTTTAGAACACCTCCAGTTCCAGTTACAGTTATAGGAGAAGAGTTTAGAACACCTACAGTTCCAGTTACAGTTATAGGAGAAGAGTTTAGAACACCCCCAGTTCCAGTTATAGGAGAAGAGTTTAGAACACCTCCAGTTCCAGTTATCGGAGAAGAGTTTAGAACACTCCCAGTTCCAGATATAGGAGAAGAGTTTAGAACACCCCCAGTTCCAGATATAGGAGAAGGGTTTAGAACACCTCCAGCTCCAGTCATAGGAGAAGAGTTTAGAAAACCACCAGTTCCAGTTATAGGAGAAGAGTTTAGAACACCTACAGTTCCAGTCATAGGAGAAGAGTTTAGAACACCTACAGTTCCAGTTCCAGATATAGGAGAAGAGTTTAGAACACCTCCAGTTCCAGTTATAGGAGAAGAGTTTAGGACATCTCCAGTTCCAGTTATAGGAGAAGAGTTTAGAACACCTCCAGTTCCAGTCATAGGAGAAGAGTTTAGAACACTCCCAGTTCCAGATATAGGAGAAGAGTTTAGAAAACCTCCAGTTCCTGATATCGGATAAGAGTTTAGAACACCTCCAGTTCCAGTTATAGGAGAAGAGTTTAGAACACCTCCAGTTCCAGTTAAAAATGAGGGGTTTAGAACACCTACAGTTCCAGTTATAGGAGAATAGTTTAGAACACCTCCAGTTCCAGTTATAAGAGAGGGGTTTAGAACACCTCCAGTTCCAGTCATAGGAGAAGAGTTTAGAACACCTCCAGTTCCTGATATAGGATAAGAGTTTAGAACACCTCCAGTTACAGATATAGGAGAAGAGTTTAGAACACCTCCAGTTCCAGTTATAGGAGAAGAGTTTAGAACACCTCCAATTCCAGACATAGGAGAAGAGTTTAGAACACCTCCAGTTCCAGTTATAGGAGAAGGGTTTGAAACACCTACAGTTCCAGATATAGGAGAGCAGTTTAGAACACCTCCAGTTCCAGATATAGGAGAAGATGTTAGAACACCTCCAGTTCCAGTTATAGGAGAAGAGTTTAGAACACCTACAGTTCCAGTTACAGTTATAGGAGAAGAGTTTAGAACACCTCCAGTTACAGTTACAGTTATAGGAGAAGAGTTTAGAACACCTACAGTTCCAGTTCCAGTTATAGGAGAAGAGTTTAGAACACCTCCAGTTCCAGTTATAGGAGAAGAGTTTAGAAAACCTCCAGTTCCAGATATAGGTGAACAGTTTAGAACACCCCCAGTTACAGATATAGGAGAAGAGTTTAGAACACCTCTAGTTCCAGTTATAGGAGAAGGGTTTAGAACACCTACAGTTACAGTTATAGGAGAAGTGTTTAGAACACCTCCAGTTCCAGTTCCAGTTATAGGAGAAGAGTTTAGAACACCTCCAGTTCCAGATGTAGAAGAAGAGTTTAGAACACCTCTAGTTCCAGATATAGAAGAAGAGTTTAGAACACCTCCAGTTCCAGTTATTGGAGAAGAGTTTAGAACACCTCCAGTTCCAGTTATCGGAGAAGAGTTTAGAACACCCCCAGTTCCAGATATAGGAGAAGGGTTTAGAACACCTACAGTTACAGTTACAGTCATAGGAGAAGAGTTTAGAACACCTCCAGTTCCAGTTATAAGAGAAGAGTTTAGAAAACCTCCAGTTCCAGATATAGGTGAACAGTTTAAAACACCCCCAGTTACAGATATAGGAGAAGAGTTTAGAACACCTCCAGTTCCAGTTATAGGTGAAGAGTTTAGAACACCTACAGTTCCAGTTATAGGAGAAGGGTTTAGAAAACCTCCAGTTCCAGATATAGGAGAACAGTTTAGAACAACTCCAGATCCAGTTATTGGAGAAGAGTTTAGAACACCTCCAGTTCCAGTTATCGGAGAAGAGTTTAGAACACCTACAGTTCCAGTTACAGTAATAGGAGAAGAGTTTAGAACACCTCCAGTTCCAGATATAGGAGAACAGTTTAGAACACCTCCAGTTCCAGATATAGGAGAACAGTTTAGAACACCTGCAGTTCCAGATATAGGAGAAGATGTTAGAACACCTCCAGTTCCAGTTATAGGAGAAGAGTTTAGAACACCTACAGTTCCAGTTACAGTTATAGGAGAAGAGTTTAGAACACCTCCAGTTCCAGTTACAGTTATAGGAGAAGAGTTTAGAACACCTACAGTTCCAGTTACAGTTATAGGAGAAGAGTTTAGAAAACCTACAGTTCCAGTTATAGGAGAAGAGTTTAGAACACCTCCAGTTCCAGATTTGGGTGAACAGTTTAGAACACCTACAGTTCCAGATATAGGAGAAGAGTTTAGAACACCTCCAGTTCCAGATATAGGTGAACAGTTTAGAACACTCCCAGTTACAGATATAGGAGAAGGGTTTAGAACACCTCCTGTTCCAGATATAGAAGAAGGGTTTAGAACACCTCCAGTTCCAGTTATTGGAGAAGAGTTTAGAACACCTCCAGTTCCAGTTATCGGAGAAGAGTTTAGAACAGCCCCAGTTCCGGATATAGGAGAAGAGTTTAGAACACCCCCAGTTCCAGATATAGGAGAAGAGTTTAGAACACCTACAGTTACAGTTACAGTCATAGGAGAAGAGTTTAGAACACCCCCAGTTCCAGTTATAGGAGAAGAGTTTAGAAAACCTCCAGTTCCAGATATAGGAGAACAGTTTAGAACAGCCCCAGTTCCGGATATAGGAGAAGAGTTTAGAACACCCCCAGTTCCAGATATAGGAGAAGAGTTTAGAACACCTCCAGTTCCAGTTATAGGAGAAGGTTAGAAAACCTCCAGTACCAGATATAGGAGAAGAGTTTAGAACACCTCCAGTTCCACTTATAGGAGAAGAGTATAGAACACCTTCAGTTACAGTTACAGTTATAGGAGAAGAGTTTAGAACACCTCCAGTTTCAGTCATAGGAGAAGAGTTTAGAACACCTTCAGTTACAGTTCCAGTTATAGGAGAAGAGTTTAGAACACCTCCAGTTCCACATATAGGATAAGAGTTTAGAACACCTTCAGTTACAGCTACAGTTATAGGAGAAGAGTTTAGAACACCTCCAGTTCCAGATATAGGAGAAGAGTTTAGAACACCTCCAGTTCCAGTTATAGGAGAAGAGTTTAGAACACCTCCAGTTCCAGATATAGGAGGAGTTTAGAACACCTCCAGTTCCAGATATAGAAGAAGAGTTTAGAACCCCTCCAGTTCCAGATATAGGAGAAGAGTTTAGAACACCTCCAGTTCCAGTTATAGGATAAGGTTTAGAACACCTCCAGTTTCAGATATAGGAGAAGAGTTTAGAACACCTCCAGTTCCAGTCATAGGAGAAGAGTTTAGAACACCTCCAGTTCCAGATATAGGAGAAGAGTTTAGAACACCTCCAGTTCCAGTCATAGGAGAAGAGTTTAGAACACCTCCAGTTCCTGATATAGGATAAGAGTTTAGAACACCTCCAGTTCCTGATATAGGAGAAGAGTTTAGAATACCTCCAGTTCCAGATATAGGAGAACAGTTTAGAACACCTCCAGTTCCAGTCATAGGAGAAGAGTTTAGAACACCTCCAGTTCCTGATATAGGATAAGAGTTTAGAACACCCCCAGTTCCAGTTATAGGAGAAGAGTTTAGAACACCTTCAGTTACAGTTACAGTTATAGGAGAAGAGTTTAGAACACCTCCAGTTCCAGATATAGGAGAAGAGTTTAGAACACCTCCAGTTCCAGATATAGGAGAAGAGTTTAGAACACCTCCAATTCCAGATATAGGAGAAGAGTTTAGAACACCTCCAGTTCCAGTTATAGGAGAAGAGTTTAGAACACATCCAATTCCAGATATAGGAGAAGAGTTTAGAACACCTCCAGGTTCAGTCATAGGAGAAGTGTTTAGAACACCTCCAGTTCCAGTTATAGGAAAAGTGTTTAGAACACCTCCAGTTCCAGTTATAAGAGAAGAGTTTAGAACACCTCCAGTTCCAGTTATAGGAGTAGAATTTAGAACACCTCCAGTTTCAGATATAGGAGAAGAGTTTTGAACACCTTCAGTTACAGTTACATTTATAGGAGAAGAGTTTAGAACACCTCCAGTTCCACTTATATGAGAAGAGTTTAGAACACCTTCAGTTACAGTTACAGTTATAGGAGAAGTGTTTAGAACACCTACAGTTACAGTTATAGGAGAAGAGTTTAGAACACCTCCAGTTCCAGATATAGGAGAATAGTTTAGAACACCTCCAGTTCCAGTTATAGGAGAAGAGTTTAGAACACCTCCAGTTCCAGTCATAGGAGAAGAGTTTAGAACACCTCCAGTTCCTGATATAGGAGAAGATTTTAGAACACCTCCAGTTCCAGATATAGGAGAAGAGTTTAGAACACCTCCAGTTCCAGTCATAGGAGAAGTATTTAGAACACCTCCAGTACCAGATATAGGAGAAGAGTTTAGAACATCTCCAGTTCCAGTTATAGGAGAAGAGTTTAGAACACCTCCAGTTCCTGATATAGGATAAGAGTTTAGAACACCTTCAGTTACAGCTACAGTTATAGGAGAAGAGTTTAGAACACCTCCAGTTCCAGATATAGGAGAAGAGTTTAGAACACCTCCAGTTCCAGATATAGGAGAAGAGTTTAGAACACCTCCAGTTCCAGTTATAGGAGAAGAGTTTAGAATACCTCCAGTTCCAGATATAGAAGAAGGGTTTAGAACACCTCCAGATCCAGTTATTGGAGAAGAGTTTAGAACACCTCCAGTTCCAGTTATCGGAGAAGAGTTTAGAACACCTACAGTTCCAGTTACAGTAATAGGAGAAGAGTTTAGAACACCTCCAGTTCCAGATATAGGAGAACAGTTTAGAACACCTCCAGTTCCAGATATAGGAGAACAGTTTAGAACACCTGCAGTTCCAGATATAGGAGAAGATGTTAGAACACCTCCAGTTCCAGTTATAGGAGAAGAGTTTAGGACACCTACAGTTCCAGTTACAGTTATAGGAGAAGAGTTTAGAACACCTCCAGTTCCAGTTACAGTTATAGGAGAAGAGTTTAGAACACCTACAGTTCCAGTTACAGTTATAGGAGAAGAGTTTAGAAAACCTACAGTTCCAGTTATAGGAGAAGAGTTTAGAACACCTCCAGTTCCAGATTTGGGTGAACAGTTTAGAACACCTACAGTTCCAGATATAGGAGAAGAGTTTAGAACACCTCCAGTTCCAGATATAGGTGAACAGTTTAGAACACTCCCAGTTACAGATATAGGAGAAGGGTTTAGAACACCTCCTGTTCCAGATATAGAAGAAGGGTTTAGAACACCTCCAGATCCAGTTATTGGAGAAGAGTTTAGAACACCTCCAGTTCCAGTTATCGGAGAAGAGTTTAGAACAGCCCCAGTTCCGGATATAGGAGAAGAGTTTTGAACACCCCCAGTTCCAGATATAGGAGAAGAGTTTAGAACACCTACAGTTACAGTTACAGTCATAGGAGAAGAGTTTAGAACACCCCCAGTTCCAGTTATAGGAGAAGAGTTTAGAAAACCTCCAGTTCCAGATATAGGAGAACAGTTTAGAACAGCCCCAGTTCCGGATATAGGAGAAGAGTTTAGAACACCCCCAGTTCCAGATATAGGAGAAGAGTTTAGAACACCTCCAGTTCCAGTTATAGGAGAAGGTTAGAAAACCTCCAGTACCAGATATAGGAGAAGAGTTTAGAACACCTCCAGTTCCACTTATAGGAGAAGAGTATAGAACACCTTCAGTTACAGTTACAGTTATAGGAGAAGAGTTTAGAACACCTCCAGTTTCAGTCATAGGAGAAGAGTTTAGAACACCTTCAGTTACAGTTCCAGTTATAGGAGAAGAGTTTAGAACACCTCCAGTTCCACATATAGGATAAGAGTTTAGAACACCTTCAGTTACAGCTACAGTTATAGGAGAAGAGTTTAGAACACCTCCAGTTCCAGATATAGGAGAAGAGTTTAGAACACCTCCAGTTCCAGTTATAGGAGAAGAGTTTAGAACACCTCCAGTTCCAGATATAGGAGGAGTTTAGAACACCTCCAGTTCCAGATATAGAAGAAGAGTTTAGAACCCCTCCAGTTCCAGATATAGGAGAAGAGTTTAGAACACCTCCAGTTCCAGTTATAGGATAAGGTTTAGAACACCTCCAGTTTCAGATATAGGAGAAGAGTTTAGAACACCTCCAGTTCCAGTCATAGGAGAAGAGTTTAGAACACCTCCAGTTCCAGATATAGGAGAAGAGTTTAGAACACCTCCAGTTCCAGTCATAGGAGAAGAGTTTAGAACACCTCCAGTTCCTGATATAGGATAAGAGTTTAGAACACCTCCAGTTCCTGATATAGGAGAAGAGTTTAGAATACCTCCAGTTCCAGATATAGGAGAACAGTTTAGAACACCTCCAGTTCCAGTCATAGGAGAAGAGTTTAGAACACCTCCAGTTCCTGATATAGGATAAGAGTTTAGAACACCCCCAGTTCCAGTTATAGGAGAAGAGTTTAGAACACCTTCAGTTACAGTTACAGTTATAGGAGAAGAGTTTAGAACACCTCCAGTTCCAGATATAGGAGAAGAGTTTAGAACACCTCCAGTTCCAGATATAGGAGAAGAGTTTAGAACACCTCCAATTCCAGATATAGGAGAAGAGTTTAGAACACCTCCAGTTCCAGTTATAGGAGAAGAGTTTAGAACACATCCAATTCCAGATATAGGAGAAGAGTTTAGAACACCTCCAGGTTCAGTCATAGGAGAAGTGTTTAGAACACCTCCAGTTCCAGTTATAGGAAAAGTGTTTAGAACACCTCCAGTTCCAGTTATAAGAGAAGAGTTTAGAACACCTCCAGTTCCAGTTATAGGAGTAGAATTTAGAACACCTCCAGTTTCAGATATAGGAGAAGAGTTTTGAACACCTTCAGTTACAGTTACATTTATAGGAGAAGAGTTTAGAACACCTCCAGTTCCACTTATATGAGAAGAGTTTAGAACACCTTCAGTTACAGTTACAGTTATAGGAGAAGTGTTTAGAACACCTACAGTTACAGTTATAGGAGAAGAGTTTAGAACACCTCCAGTTCCAGATATAGGAGAATAGTTTAGAACACCTCCAGTTCCAGTTATAGGAGAAGAGTTTAGAACACCTCCAGTTCCAGTCATAGGAGAAGAGTTTAGAACACCTCCAGTTCCTGATATAGGAGAAGATTTTAGAACACCTCCAGTTCCAGATATAGGAGAAGAGTTTAGAACACCTCCAGTTCCAGTCATAGGAGAAGTATTTAGAACACCTCCAGTACCAGATATAGGAGAAGAGTTTAGAACATCTCCAGTTCCAGTTATAGGAGAAGAGTTTAGAACACCTCCAGTTCCTGATATAGGATAAGAGTTTAGAACACCTTCAGTTACAGCTACAGTTATAGGAGAAGAGTTTAGAACACCTCCAGTTCCAGATATAGGAGAAGAGTTTAGAACACCTCCAGTTCCAGATATAGGAGAAGAGTTTAGAACACCTCCAGTTCCAGTTATAGGAGAAGAGTTTAGAATACCTCCAGTTCCAGATATAGAAGAAGGGTTTAGAACACCTCCAGATCCAGTTATTGGAGAAGAGTTTAGAACACCTCCAGTTCCAGTTATCGGAGAAGAGTTTAGAACACCTACAGTTCCAGTTACAGTAATAGGAGAAGAGTTTAGAACACCTCCAGTTCCAGATATAGGAGAACAGTTTAGAACACCTCCAGTTCCAGATATAGGAGAACAGTTTAGAACACCTGCAGTTCCAGATATAGGAGAAGATGTTAGAACACCTCCAGTTCCAGTTATAGGAGAAGAGTTTAGGACACCTACAGTTCCAGTTACAGTTATAGGAGAAGAGTTTAGAACACCTCCAGTTCCAGTTACAGTTATAGGAGAAGAGTTTAGAACACCTACAGTTCCAGTTACAGTTATAGGAGAAGAGTTTAGAAAACCTACAGTTCCAGTTATAGGAGAAGAGTTTAGAACACCTCCAGTTCCAGATTTGGGTGAACAGTTTAGAACACCTACAGTTCCAGATATAGGAGAAGAGTTTAGAACACCTCCAGTTCCAGATATAGGTGAACAGTTTAGAACACTCCCAGTTACAGATATAGGAGAAGGGTTTAGAACACCTCCTGTTCCAGATATAGAAGAAGGGTTTAGAACACCTCCAGATCCAGTTATTGGAGAAGAGTTTAGAACACCTCCAGTTCCAGTTATCGGAGAAGAGTTTAGAACAGCCCCAGTTCCGGATATAGGAGAAGAGTTTTGAACACCCCCAGTTCCAGATATAGGAGAAGAGTTTAGAACACCTACAGTTACAGTTACAGTCATAGGAGAAGAGTTTAGAACACCCCCAGTTCCAGTTATAGGAGAAGAGTTTAGAAAACCTCCAGTTCCAGATATAGGAGAACAGTTTAGAACAGCCCCAGTTCCGGATATAGGAGAAGAGTTTAGAACACCCCAGTTCCAGATATAGGAGAAGAGTTTAGAACACCTCCAGTTCCAGTTATAGGAGAAGGTTAGAAAACCTCCAGTACCAGATATAGGAGAAGAGTTTAGAACACCTCCAGTTCCACTTATAGGAGAAGAGTATAGAACACCTTCAGTTACAGTTACAGTTATAGGAGAAGAGTTTAGAACACCTCCAGTTTCAGTCATAGGAGAAGAGTTTAGAACACCTTCAGTTACAGTTCCAGTTATAGGAGAAGAGTTTAGAACACCTCCAGTTCCACATATAGGATAAGAGTTTAGAACACCTTCAGTTACAGCTACAGTTATAGGAGAAGAGTTTAGAACACCTCCAGTTCCAGATATAGGAGAAGAGTTTAGAACACCTCCAGTTCCAGTTATAGGAGAAGAGTTTAGAACACCTCCAGTTCCAGATATAGGAGGAGTTTAGAACACCTCCAGTTCCAGATATAGAAGAAGAGTTTAGAACCCCTCCAGTTCCAGATATAGGAGAAGAGTTTAGAACACCTCCAGTTCCAGTTATAGGAGAAGGTTTAGAACACCTCCAGTTTCAGATATAGGAGAAGAGTTTAGAACACCTCCAGTTCCAGTCATAGGAGAAAAGTTTAGAACACCTCCAGTTCCAGATATAGGAGAAGAGTTTAGAACACCTCCAGTTCCAGTCATAGGAGAAGAGTTTAGAACACCTCCAGTTCCTGATATAGGATAAGAGTTTAGAACACCTCCAGTTCCTGATATAGGAGAAGAGTTTAGAACACCTTCAGTTACAGTTACAGTTATAGGAGAAGAGTTTAGAACACCTCCAGTTCCAGATATAGGAGAAGAGTTTAGAACACCTCCAGTTCCAGATATAGGAGAAGAGTTTAGAACACCTCCAATTCCAGATATAGGAGAAGAGTTTAGAACACCTCCAGTTCCAGTTATAGGAGAAGAGTTTAGAACACATCCAATTCCAGATATAGGAGAAGAGTTTAGAACACCTCCAGGTTCAGTCATAGGAGAAGTGTTTAGAACACCTCCAGTTCCAGTTATAGGAAAAGTGTTTAGAACACCTCCAGTTCCAGTTATAAGAGAAGAGTTTAGAACACCTCCAGTTCCAGTTATAGGAGTAGAATTTAGAACACCTCCAGTTTCAGATATAGGAGAAGAGTTTTGAACACCTTCAGTTACAGTTACATTTATAGGAGAAGAGTTTAGAACACCTCCAGTTCCACTTATATGAGAAGAGTTTAGAACACCTTCAGTTACAGTTACAGTTATAGGAGAAGTGTTTAGAACACCTACAGTTACAGTTATAGGAGAAGAGTTTAGAACACCTCCAGTTCCAGATATAGGAGAATAGTTTAGAACACCTCCATTTCCAGTTATAGGAGAAGAGTTTAGAACACCTCCAGTTCCAGTCATAGGAGAAGAGTTTAGAACACCTCCAGTTCCTGATATAGGAGAAGATTTTAGAACACCTCCAGTTCCAGATATAGGAGAAGAGTTTAGAACACCTCCAGTTCCAGTCATAGGAGAAGTATTTAGAACACCTCCAGTTCCAGATATAGGAGAAGAGTTTAGAACACCTCCAGTTCCAGTTATAGGAGAAGAGTTTAGAACACCTCCAGTTCCTGATATAGGATAAGAGTTTAGAACACCTTCAGTTACAGCTACAGTTATAGGAGAAGAGTTTAGAACACCTCCAGTTCCAGATATAGGAGAAGAGTTTAGAACACCTCCAGTTCCAGATATAGGAGAAGAGTTTAGAACACCTCCAGTTCCAGTTATAGGAGAAGAGTTTAGAATACCTCCAGTTCCAGATATAGAAGAAGGGTTTAGAACACCTCCAGATCCAGTTATTGGAGAAGAGTTTAGAACACCTCCAGTTCCAGTTATCGGAGAAGAGTTTAGAACACCTACAGTTCCAGTTACAGTAATAGGAGAAGAGTTTAGAACACCTCCAGTTCCAGATATAGGAGAACAGTTTAGAACACCTCCAGTTCCAGATATAGGAGAACAGTTTAGAACACCTGCAGTTCCAGATATAGGAGAAGATGTTAGAACACCTCCAGTTCCAGTTATAGGAGAAGAGTTTAGAACACCTACAGTTACAGTTACAGTCATAGGAGAAGAGTTTAGAACACCCCCAGTTCCAGTTATAGGAGAAGAGTTTAGAACACCTCCTGTTCCAGATATAGAAGAAGGGTTTAGAACACCTCCAGATCCAGTTATTGGAGAAGAGTTTAGAACACCTCCAGTTCCAGTTATCGGAGAAGAGTTTAGAACAGCCCCAGTTCCGGATATAGGAGAAGAGTTTAGAACACCCCCAGTTCCAGATATAGGAGAAGAGTTTAGAACACCTACAGTTACAGTTACAGTCATAGGAGAAGAGTTTAGAACACCCCCAGTTCCAGTTATAGGAGAAGAGTTTAGAAAACCTCCAGTTCCAGATATAGGAGAACAGTTTAGAACAGCCCCAGTTCCGGATATAGGAGAAGAGTTTAGAACACCCCCAGTTCCAGATATAGGAGAAGAGTTTAGAACACCTCCAGTTCCAGTTATAGGAGAAGGTTAGAAAACCTCCAGTACCAGATATAGGAGAAGAGTTTAGAACACCTCCAGTTCCACTTATAGGAGAAGAGTATAGAACACCTCCAGTTCCAGTTATAGGAGTAGAATTTAGAACACCTCCAGTTTCAGATATAGGAGAAGAGTTTTGAACACCTTCAGTTACAGTTACATTTATAGGAGAAGAGTTTAGAACACCTCCAGTTCCACTTATATGAGAAGAGTTTAGAACACCTTCAGTTACAGTTACAGTTATAGGAGAAGTGTTTAGAACACCTACAGTTACAGTCATAGGAGAAGAGTTTAGAACACCTTCAGTTACAGTTCCAGTTATAGGAGAAGAGTTTAGAACACCTCCAGTTCCACATATAGGATAAGAGTTTAGAACACCTTCAGTTACAGCTACAGTTATAGGAGAAGAGTTTAGAACACCTCCAGTTCCAGATATAGGAGAAGAGTTTAGAACACCTCCAGTTCCAGTTATAGGAGAAGAGTTTAGAACACCTCCAGTTCCAGATATAGGAGGAGTTTAGAACACCTCCAGTTCCAGATATAGAAGAAGAGTTTAGAACCCCTCCAGTTCCAGATATAGGAGAAGAGTTTAGAACACCTCCAGTTCCAGTTATAGGAGAAGGTTTAGAACACCTCCAGTTTCAGATATAGGAGAAGAGTTTAGAACACCTCCAGTTCCAGTCATAGGAGAAAAGTTTAGAACACCTCCAGTTCCAGATATAGGAGAAGAGTTTAGAACACCTCCAGTTCCAGTCATAGGAGAAGAGTTTAGAACACCTCCAGTTCCTGATATAGGATAAGAGTTTAGAACACCTCCAGTTCCTGATATAGGAGAAGAGTTTAGAACACCTTCAGTTACAGTTACAGTTATAGGAGAAGAGTTTAGAACACCTCCAGTTCCAGATATAGGAGAAGAGTTTAGAACACCTCCAGTTCCAGATATAGGAGAAGAGTTTAGAACACCTCCAATTCCAGATATAGGAGAAGAGTTTAGAACACCTCCAGTTCCAGTTATAGGAGAAGAGTTTAGAACACATCCAATTCCAGATATAGGAGAAGAGTTTAGAACACCTCCAGGTTCAGTCATAGGAGAAGTGTTTAGAACACCTCCAGTTCCAGTTATAGGAAAAGTGTTTAGAACACCTCCAGTTCCAGTTATAAGAGAAGAGTTTAGAACACCTCCAGTTCCAGTTATAGGAGTAGAATTTAGAACACCTCCAGTTTCAGATATAGGAGAAGAGTTTTGAACACCTTCAGTTACAGTTACATTTATAGGAGAAGAGTTTAGAACACCTCCAGTTCCACTTATATGAGAAGAGTTTAGAACACCTTCAGTTACAGTTACAGTTATAGGAGAAGTGTTTAGAACACCTACAGTTACAGTTATAGGAGAAGAGTTTAGAACACCTCCAGTTCCAGATATAGGAGAATAGTTTAGAACACCTCCAGTTCCAGTTATAGGAGAAGAGTTTAGAACACCTCCAGTTCCAGTCATAGGAGAAGAGTTTAGAACACCTCCAGTTCCTGATATAGGAGAAGATTTTAGAACACCTCCAGTTCCAGATATAGGAGAAGAGTTTAGAACACCTCCAGTTCCAGTCATAGGAGAAGTATTTAGAACACCTCCAGTTCCAGATATAGGAGAAGAGTTTAGAACACCTCCAGTTCCAGTTATAGGAGAAGAGTTTAGAACACCTCCAGTTCCTGATATAGGATAAGAGTTTAGAACACCTTCAGTTACAGCTACAGTTATAGGAGAAGAGTTTAGAACACCTCCAGTTCCAGATATAGGAGAAGAGTTTAGAACACCCCCAGTTCCAGATATAGGAGAAGAGTTTAGAACACCTCCAGTTCCAGATATAAGAGAAGAGTTTAGAACACCTCCAGTTCCAGTTATAGGAGAAGAGTTTAGAATACCTCCAGTTCCAGATATAGAAGAAGGGTTTAGAACACCTCCAGATCCAGTTATTGGAGAAGAGTTTAGAACACCTCCAGTTCCAGATATAGGAGAACAGTTTAGAACACCTCCAGTTCCAGATATAGGAGAACAGTTTAGAACACCTGCAGTTCCAGATATAGGAGAAGATGTTAGAACACCTCCAGTTCCAGTTATAGGAGAAGAGTTTAGAACACCTACAGTTACAGTTACAGTCATAGGAGAAGAGTTTAGAACACCCCCAGTTCCAGTTATAGGAGAAGAGTTTAGAAAACCTCCAGTTCCAGATATAGGAGAACAGTTTAGAACAGCCCCAGTTCCGGATATAGGAGAAGAGTTTAGAACACCCCCAGTTCCAGATATAGGAGAAGAGTTTAGAACACCTCCAGTTCCAGTTATAGGAGAAGGTTAGAACACCTCCAGTTCCAGTCATAGGAGAAAAGTTTAGAACACCTCCAGTTCCAGATATAGGAGAAGAGTTTAGAACACCTCCAGTTCCAGTCATAGGAGAAGAGTTTAGAACACCTCCAGTTCCTGATATAGGATAAGAGTTTAGAACACCTCCAGTTCCTGATATAGGAGAAGAGTTTAGAACACCTTCAGTTACAGTTACAGTTATAGGAGAAGAGTTTAGAACACCTCCAGTTCCAGATATAGGAGAAGAGTTTAGAACACCTCCAGTTCCAGATATAGGAGAAGAGTTTAGAACACCTCCAATTCCAGATATAGGAGAAGAGTTTAGAACACCTCCAGTTCCAGTTATAGGAGAAGAGTTTAGAACACATCCAATTCCAGATATAGGAGAAGAGTTTAGAACACCTCCAGGTTCAGTCATAGGAGAAGTGTTTAGAACACCTCCAGTTCCAGTTATAGGAAAAGTGTTTAGAACACCTCCAGTTCCAGTTATAAGAGAAGAGTTTAGAACACCTCCAGTTCCAGTTATAGGAGTAGAATTTAGAACACCTCCAGTTTCAGATATAGGAGAAGAGTTTTGAACACCTTCAGTTACAGTTACATTTATAGGAGAAGAGTTTAGAACACCTCCAGTTCCACTTATATGAGAAGAGTTTAGAACACCTTCAGTTACAGTTACAGTTATAGGAGAAGTGTTTAGAACACCTACAGTTACAGTTATAGGAGAAGAGTTTAGAACACCTCCAGTTCCAGATATAGGAGAATAGTTTAGAACACCTCCATTTCCAGTTATAGGAGAAGAGTTTAGAACACCTCCAGTTCCAGTCATAGGAGAAGAGTTTAGAACACCTCCAGTTCCTGATATAGGAGAAGATTTTAGAACACCTCCAGTTCCAGATATAGGAGAAGAGTTTAGAACACCTCCAGTTCCAGTCATAGGAGAAGTATTTAGAACACCTCCAGTTCCAGATATAGGAGAAGAGTTTAGAACACCTCCAGTTCCAGTTATAGGAGAAGAGTTTAGAACACCTCCAGTTCCTGATATAGGATAAGAGTTTAGAACACCTTCAGTTACAGCTACAGTTATAGGAGAAGAGTTTAGAACACCTCCAGTTCCAGATATAGGAGAAGAGTTTAGAACACCTCCAGTTCCAGATATAGGAGAAGAGTTTAGAACACCTCCAGTTCCAGTTATAGGAGAAGAGTTTAGAATACCTCCAGTTCCAGATATAGAAGAAGGGTTTAGAACACCTCCAGATCCAGTTATTGGAGAAGAGTTTAGAACACCTCCAGTTCCAGTTATCGGAGAAGAGTTTAGAACACCTACAGTTCCAGTTACAGTAATAGGAGAAGAGTTTAGAACACCTCCAGTTCCAGATATAGGAGAACAGTTTAGAACACCTCCAGTTCCAGATATAGGAGAACAGTTTAGAACACCTGCAGTTCCAGATATAGGAGAAGATGTTAGAACACCTCCAGTTCCAGTTATAGGAGAAGAGTTTAGAACACCTACAGTTACAGTTACAGTCATAGGAGAAGAGTTTAGAACACCCCAGTTCCAGTTATAGGAGAAGAGTTTAGAACACCTCCTGTTCCAGATATAGAAGAAGGGTTTAGAACACCTCCAGATCCAGTTATTGGAGAAGAGTTTAGAACACCTCCAGTTCCAGTTATCGGAGAAGAGTTTAGAACAGCCCCAGTTCCGGATATAGGAGAAGAGTTTAGAACACCCCCAGTTCCAGATATAGGAGAAGAGTTTAGAACACCTACAGTTACAGTTACAGTCATAGGAGAAGAGTTTAGAACACCCCCAGTTCCAGTTATAGGAGAAGAGTTTAGAAAACCTCCAGTTCCAGATATAGGAGAACAGTTTAGAACAGCCCCAGTTCCGGATATAGGAGAAGAGTTTAGAACACCCCCAGTTCCAGATATAGGAGAAGAGTTTAGAACACCTCCAGTTCCAGTTATAGGAGAAGGTTAGAAAACCTCCAGTACCAGATATAGGAGAAGAGTTTAGAACACCTCCAGTTCCACTTATAGGAGAAGAGTATAGAACACCTTCAGTTACAGTTACAGTTATAGGAGAAGAGTTTAGAACACCTCCAGTTTCAGTCATAGGAGAAGAGTTTAGAACACCTTCAGTTACAGTTCCAGTTATAGGAGAAGAGTTTAGAACACCTCCAGTTCCACATATAGGATAAGAGTTTAGAACACCTTCAGTTACAGCTACAGTTATAGGAGAAGAGTTTAGAACACCTCCAGTTCCAGATATAGGAGAAGAGTTTAGAACACCTCCAGTTCCAGTTATAGGAGAAGAGTTTAGAACACCTCCAGTTCCAGATATAGGAGGAGTTTAGAACACCTCCAGTTCCAGATATAGAAGAAGAGTTTAGAACCCCTCCAGTTCCAGATATAGGAGAAGAGTTTAGAACACCTCCAGTTCCAGTTATAGGAGAAGGTTTAGAACACCTCCAGTTTCAGATATAGGAGAAGAGTTTAGAACACCTCCAGTTCCAGTCATAGGAGAAAAGTTTAGAACACCTCCAGTTCCAGATATAGGAGAAGAGTTTAGAACACCTCCAGTTCCAGTCATAGGAGAAGAGTTTAGAACACCTCCAGTTCCTGATATAGGATAAGAGTTTAGAACACCTCCAGTTCCTGATATAGGAGAAGAGTTTAGAACACCTTCAGTTACAGTTACAGTTATAGGAGAAGAGTTTAGAACACCTCCAGTTCCAGATATAGGAGAAGAGTTTAGAACACCTCCAGTTCCAGATATAGGAGAAGAGTTTAGAACACCTCCAATTCCAGATATAGGAGAAGAGTTTAGAACACCTCCAGTTCCAGTTATAGGAGAAGAGTTTAGAACACATCCAATTCCAGATATAGGAGAAGAGTTTAGAACACCTCCAGGTTCAGTCATAGGAGAAGTGTTTAGAACACCTCCAGTTCCAGTTATAGGAAAAGTGTTTAGAACACCTCCAGTTCCAGTTATAAGAGAAGAGTTTAGAACACCTCCAGTTCCAGTTATAGGAGTAGAATTTAGAACACCTCCAGTTTCAGATATAGGAGAAGAGTTTTGAACACCTTCAGTTACAGTTACATTTATAGGAGAAGAGTTTAGAACACCTCCAGTTCCACTTATATGAGAAGAGTTTAGAACACCTTCAGTTACAGTTACAGTTATAGGAGAAGTGTTTAGAACACCTACAGTTACAGTTATAGGAGAAGAGTTTAGAACACCTCCAGTTCCAGATATAGGAGAATAGTTTAGAACACCTCCAGTTCCAGTTATAGGAGAAGAGTTTAGAACACCTCCAGTTCCAGTCATAGGAGAAGAGTTTAGAACACCTCCAGTTCCTGATATAGGAGAAGATTTTAGAACACCTCCAGTTCCAGATATAGGAGAAGAGTTTAGAACACCTCCAGTTCCAGTCATAGGAGAAGTATTTAGAACACCTCCAGTTCCAGATATAGGAGAAGAGTTTAGAACACCTCCAGTTCCAGTTATAGGAGAAGAGTTTAGAACACCTCCAGTTCCTGATATAGGATAAGAGTTTAGAACACCTTCAGTTACAGCTACAGTTATAGGAGAAGAGTTTAGAACACCTCCAGTTCCAGATATAGGAGAAGAGTTTAGAACACCCCCAGTTCCAGATATAGGAGAAGAGTTTAGAACACCTCCAGTTCCAGATATAAGAGAAGAGTTTAGAACACCTCCAGTTCCAGTTATAGGAGAAGAGTTTAGAATACCTCCAGTTCCAGATATAGAAGAAGGGTTTAGAACACCTCCAGATCCAGTTATTGGAGAAGAGTTTAGAACACCTCCAGTTCCAGATATAGGAGAACAGTTTAGAACACCTCCAGTTCCAGATATAGGAGAACAGTTTAGAACACCTGCAGTTCCAGATATAGGAGAAGATGTTAGAACACCTCCAGTTCCAGTTATAGGAGAAGAGTTTAGAACACCTACAGTTACAGTTACAGTCATAGGAGAAGAGTTTAGAACACCCCCAGTTCCAGTTATAGGAGAAGAGTTTAGAAAACCTCCAGTTCCAGATATAGGAGAACAGTTTAGAACAGCCCCAGTTCCGGATATAGGAGAAGAGTTTAGAACACCCCCAGTTCCAGATATAGGAGAAGAGTTTAGAACACCTCCAGTTCCAGTTATAGGAGAAGGTTAGAACACCTCCAGTTCCAGTTATAGGAGTAGAGTTTAGAACACCTCCAGTTTCAGATATAGGAGAAGAGTTTTGAACACCTTCAGTTACAGTTACATTTATAGGAGAAGAGTTTAGAACACCTCCAGTTCCACTTATATGAGAAGAGTTTAGAACACCTTCAGTTACAGTTACAGTTAGAGGAGAAGTGTTTAGAACACCTACAGTTACAGTTATAGGAGAAGAGTTTAGAACACCTCCAGTTCCAGTTATAGGAGTAGAATTTAGAACACCTCCAGTTTCAGATATAGGAGAAGAGTTTTGAACACCTTCAGTTACAGTTACATTTATAGGAGAAGAGTTTAGAACACCTCCAGTTCCACTTATATGAGAAGAGTTTAGAACACCTTCAGTTACAGTTACAGTTATAGGAGAAGTGTTTAGAACACCTACAGTTACAGTTATAGGAGAAGAGTTTAGAACACCTCCAGTTCCAGATATAGGAGAACAGTTTAGAACACCTGCAGTTCCAGATATAGGAGAAGATGTTAGAACACCTCCAGTTCCAGTTATAGGAGAAGAGTTTAGGACACCTACAGTTCCAGTTACAGTTATAGGAGAAGAGTTTAGAACACCTCCAGTTCCAGTTACAGTTATAGGAGAAGAGTTTAGAACACCTACAGTTCCAGTTACAGTTATAGGAGAAGAGTTTAGAAAACCTACAGTTCCAGTTATAGGAGAAGAGTTTAGAACACCTCCAGTTCCAGATTTGGGTGAACAGTTTAGAACACCTACAGTTCCAGATATAGGAGAAGAGTTTAGAACACCTCCAGTTCCAGATATAGGTGAACAGTTTAGAACACTCCCAGTTACAGATATAGGAGAAGGGTTTAGAACACCTCCTGTTCCAGATATAGAAGAAGGGTTTAGAACACCTCCAGATCCAGTTATTGGAGAAGAGTTTAGAACACCTCCAGTTCCAGTTATCGGAGAAGAGTTTAGAACAGCCCCAGTTCCGGATATAGGAGAAGAGTTTAGAACACCCCAGTTCCAGATATAGGAGAAGAGTTTAGAACACCTACAGTTACAGTTACAGTCATAGGAGAAGAGTTTAGAACACCCCCAGTTCCAGTTATAGGAGAAGAGTTTAGAAAACCTCCAGTTCCAGATATAGGAGAACAGTTTAGAACAGCCCCAGTTCCGGATATAGGAGAAGAGTTTAGAACACCCCCAGTTCCAGATATAGGAGAAGAGTTTAGAACACCTCCAGTTCCAGTTATAGGAGAAGGTTAGAAAACCTCCAGTACCAGATATAGGAGAAGAGTTTAGAACACCTCCAGTTCCACTTATAGGAGAAGAGTATAGAACACCTTCAGTTACAGTTACAGTTATAGGAGAAGAGTTTAGAACACCTCCAGTTTCAGTCATAGGAGAAGAGTTTAGAACACCTTCAGTTACAGTTCCAGTTATAGGAGAAGAGTTTAGAACACCTCCAGTTCCACATATAGGATAAGAGTTTAGAACACCTTCAGTTACAGCTACAGTTATAGGAGAAGAGTTTAGAACACCTCCAGTTCCAGATATAGGAGAAGAGTTTAGAACACCTCCAGTTCCAGTTATAGGAGAAGAGTTTAGAACACCTCCAGTTCCAGATATAGGAGGAGTTTAGAACACCTCCAGTTCCAGATATAGAAGAAGAGTTTAGAACCCCTCCAGTTCCAGATATAGGAGAAGAGTTTAGAACACCTCCAGTTCCAGTTATAGGAGAAGGTTTAGAACACCTCCAGTTTCAGATGTAGGAGAAGAGTTTAGAACACCTCCAGTTCCAGTCATAGGAGAAGAGTTTAGAACACCTCCAGTTCCTGATATAGGATAAGAGTTTAGAACACCTCCAGTTCCTGATATAGGAGAAGAGTTTAGAACACCTTCAGTTACAGTTACAGTTATAGGAGAAGAGTTTAGAACACCTCCAGTTCCAGATATAGGAGAAGAGTTTAGAACACCTCCAGTTCCAGATATAGGAGAAGAGTTTAGAACACCTCCAATTCCAGATATAGGAGAAGAGTTTAGAACACCTTCAGTTACAGTTACAGTTATAGGAGAAGAGTTTAGAACACCTCCAGTTCCAGATATAGGAGAAGAGTTTAGAACACCTCCAGTTCCAGATATAGGAGAAGAGTTTAGAACACCTCCAATTCCAGATATAGGAGAAGAGTTTAGAACACCTCCAGTTCCAGTTATAGGAGAAGAGTTTAGAACACATCCAATTCCAGATATAGGAGAAGAGTTTAGAACACCTCCAGGTTCAGTCATAGGAGAAGTGTTTAGAACACCTCCAGTTCCAGTTATAGGAAAAGTGTTTAGAACACCTCCAGTTCCAGTTATAAGAGAAGAGTTTAGAACACCTCCAGTTCCAGTTATAGGAGTAGAATTTAGAACACCTCCAGTTTCAGATATAGGAGAAGAGTTTTGAACACCTTCAGTTACAGTTACATTTATAGGAGAAGTGTTTAGAACACCTCCAGTTACAGTTATAGGAGAAGAGTTTAGAACACCTCCAGTTCCAGATATAGGAGAATAGTTTAGAACACCTCCAGTTCCAGTTATAGGAGAAGAGTTTAGAACACCTCCAGTTCCTGATATAGGAGAAGAGTTTAGAACACCTTCAGTTACAGTTACAGTTATAGGAGAAGAGTTTAGAACACCTCCAGTTCCAGATATAGGAGAAGAGTTTAGAACACCTCCAGTTCCAGATATAGGAGAAGAGTTTAGAACACCTCCAATTCCAGATATAGGAGAAGAGTTTAGAACACCTCCAGTTCCAGTTATAGGAGAAGAGTTTAGAACACATCCAATTCCAGATATAGGAGAAGAGTTTAGAACACCTCCAGGTTCAGTCATAGGAGAAGTGTTTAGAACACCTCCAGTTCCAGTTATAGGAAAAGTGTTTAGAACACCTCCAGTTCCAGTTATAAGAGAAGAGTTTAGAACACCTCCAGTTCCAGTTATAGGAGTAGAGTTTAGAACACCTCCAGTTCCACTTATATGAGAAGAGTTTAGAACACCTTCAGTTACAGTTACAGTTATAGGAGAAGTGTTTAGAACACCTCCAGTTACAGTTATAGGAGAAGAGTTTAGAACACCTCCAGTTCCAGATATAGGAGAATAGTTTAGAACACCTCCAGTTCCAGTTATAGGAGAAGAGTTTAGAACACCTCCAGTTCCAGTCATAGGAGAAGAGTTTAGAACACCTCCAGTTCCTGATATAGGAGAAGATTTTAGAACACCTCCAGTTCCAGATATAGGAGAAGAGTTTAGAACACCTCCAGTTCCAGTCATAGGAGAAGTATTTAGAACACCTCCAGTTCCAGATATAGGAGAAGAGTTTAGAACACCTCCAGTTCCAGTTATAGGAGAAGAGTTTAGAACACCTCCAGTTCCTGATATAGGATAAGAGTTTAGAACACCTTCAGTTACAGCTACAGTTATAGGAGAAGAGTTTAGAACACCTCCAGTTCCAGATATAGGAGAAGAGTTTAGAACACCTCCAGTTCCAGATATAGGAGAAGAGTTTAGAACACCTCCAGTTCCAGTTATAGGAGAAGAGTTTAGAATACCTCCAGTTCCAGATATAGAAGAAGGGTTTAGAACACCTCCAGATCCAGTTATTGGAGAAGAGTTTAGAACACCTCCAGTTCCAGTTATCGGAGAAGAGTTTAGAACACCTACAGTTCCAGTTACAGTAATAGGAGAAGAGTTTAGAACACCTCCAGTTCCAGATATAGGAGAACAGTTTAGAACACCTCCAGTTCCAGATATAGGAGAACAGTTTAGAACACCTGCAGTTCCAGATATAGGAGAAGATGTTAGAACACCTCCAGTTCCAGTTATAGGAGAAGAGTTTAGAACACCTACAGTTACAGTTACAGTCATAGGAGAAGAGTTTAGAACACCCCCAGTTCCAGTTATAGGAGAAGAGTTTAGAACAGCCCCAGTTCCGGATATAGGAGAAGAGTTTAGAACACCCCCAGTTCCAGATATAGGAGAAGAGTTTAGAACACCTACAGTTACAGTTACAGTCATAGGAGAAGAGTTTAGAACACCCCCAGTTCCAGTTATAGGAGAAGAGTTTAGAAAACCTCCAGTTCCAGATATAGGAGAACAGTTTAGAACAGCCCCAGTTCCGGATATAGGAGAAGAGTTTAGAACACCCCCAGTTCCAGATATAGGAGAAGAGTTTAGAACACCTCCAGTTCCAGTTATAGGAGAAGGTTAGAAAACCTCCAGTACCAGATATAGGAGAAGAGTTTAGAACACCTCCAGTTCCACTTATAGGAGAAGAGTATAGAACACCTTCAGTTACAGTTACAGTTATAGGAGAAGAGTTTAGAACACCTCCAGTTTCAGTCATAGGAGAAGAGTTTAGAACACCTTCAGTTACAGTTCCAGTTATAGGAGAAGAGTTTAGAACACCTCCAGTTCCACATATAGGATAAGAGTTTAGAACACCTTCAGTTACAGCTACAGTTATAGGAGAAGAGTTTAGAACACCTCCAGTTCCAGATATAGGAGAAGAGTTTAGAACACCTCCAGTTCCAGTTATAGGAGAAGAGTTTAGAACACCTCCAGTTCCAGATATAGGAGGAGTTTAGAACACCTCCAGTTCCAGATATAGAAGAAGAGTTTAGAACCCTCCAGTTCCAGATATAGGAGAAGAGTTTAGAACACCTCCAGTTCCAGTTATAGGAGAAGGTTTAGAACACCTCCAGTTTCAGATGTAGGAGAAGAGTTTAGAACACCTCCAGTTCCAGTCATAGGAGAAGAGTTTAGAACACCTCCAGTTCCTGATATAGGATAAGAGTTTAGAACACCTCCAGTTCCTGATATAGGAGAAGAGTTTAGAACACCTTCAGTTACAGTTACAGTTATAGGAGAAGAGTTTAGAACACCTCCAGTTCCAGATATAGGAGAAGAGTTTAGAACACCTCCAGTTCCAGATATAGGAGAAGAGTTTAGAACACCTCCAATTCCAGATATAGGAGAAGAGTTTAGAACACCTCCAGTTCCAGTTATAGGAGAAGAGTTTAGAACACATCCAATTCCAGATATAGGAGAAGAGTTTAGAACACCTCCAGGTTCAGTCATAGGAGAAGTGTTTAGAACACCTCCAGTTCCAGTTATAGGAAAAGTGTTTAGAACACCTCCAGTTCCAGTTATAAGAGAAGAGTTTAGAACACCTCCAGTTCCAGTTATAGGAGTAGAATTTAGAACACCTCCAGTTTCAGATATAGGAGAAGAGTTTTGAACACCTTCAGTTACAGTTACATTTATAGGAGAAGAGTTTAGAACACCTCCAGTTCCACTTATATGAGAAGAGTTTAGAACACCTTCAGTTACAGTTACAGTTATAGGAGAAGTGTTTAGAACACCTCCAGTTACAGTTATAGGAGAAGAGTTTAGAACACCTCCAGTTCCAGATATAGGAGAATAGTTTAGAACACCTCCAGTTCCAGTTATAGGAGAAGAGTTTAGAACACCTCCAGTTCCAGTCATAGGAGAAGAGTTTAGAACACCTCCAGTTCCTGATATAGGAGAAGATTTTAGAACACCTCCAGTTCCAGATATAGGAGAAGAGTTTAGAACACCTCCAGTTCCAGTCATAGGAGAAGTATTTAGAACACCTCCAGTTCCAGATATAGGAGAAGAGTTTAGAACACCTCCAGTTCCAGTTATAGGAGAAGAGTTTAGAACACCTCCAGTTCCTGATATAGGATAAGAGTTTAGAACACCTTCAGTTACAGCTACAGTTATAGGAGAAGAGTTTAGAACACCTCCAGTTCCAGATATAGGAGAAGAGTTTAGAACACCTCCAGTTCCAGATATAGGAGAAGAGTTTAGAACACCTCCAGTTCCAGTTATAGGAGAAGAGTTTAGAATACCTCCAGTTCCAGATATAGAAGAAGGGTTTAGAACACCTCCAGATCCAGTTATTGGAGAAGAGTTTAGAACACCTCCAGTTCCAGTTATCGGAGAAGAGTTTAGAACACCTACAGTTCCAGTTACAGTAATAGGAGAAGAGTTTAGAACACCTCCAGTTCCAGATATAGGAGAACAGTTTAGAACACCTCCAGTTCCAGATATAGGAGAACAGTTTAGAACACCTGCAGTTCCAGATATAGGAGAAGATGTTAGAACACCTCCAGTTCCAGTTATAGGAGAAGAGTTTAGAACACCTACAGTTACAGTTACAGTCATAGGAGAAGAGTTTAGAACACCCCCAGTTCCAGTTATAGGAGAAGAGTTTAGAACACCTCCTGTTCCAGATATAGAAGAAGGGTTTAGAACACCTCCAGATCCAGTTATTGGAGAAGAGTTTAGAACACCTCCAGTTCCAGTTATCGGAGAAGAGTTTAGAACAGCCCCAGTTCCGGATATAGGAGAAGAGTTTAGAACACCCCCAGTTCCAGATATAGGAGAAGAGTTTAGAACACCTACAGTTACAGTTACAGTCATAGGAGAAGAGTTTAGAACACCCCCAGTTCCAGTTATAGGAGAAGAGTTTAGAAAACCTCCAGTTCCAGATATAGGAGAACAGTTTAGAACAGCCCCAGTTCCGGATATAGGAGAAGAGTTTAGAACACCCCCAGTTCCAGATATAGGAGAAGAGTTTAGAACACCTCCAGTTCCAGTTATAGGAGAAGGTTAGAAAACCTCCAGTACCAGATATAGGAGAAGAGTTTAGAACACCTCCAGTTCCACTTATAGGAGAAGAGTATAGAACACCTTCAGTTACAGTTACAGTTATAGGAGAAGAGTTTAGAACACCTCCAGTTTCAGTCATAGGAGAAGAGTTTAGAACACCTTCAGTTACAGTTCCAGTTATAGGAGAAGAGTTTAGAACACCTCCAGTTCCACATATAGGATAAGAGTTTAGAACACCTTCAGTTACAGCTACAGTTATAGGAGAAGAGTTTAGAACACCTCCAGTTCCAGATATAGGAGAAGAGTTTAGAACACCTCCAGTTCCAGTTATAGGAGAAGAGTTTAGAACACCTCCAGTTCCAGATATAGGAGGAGTTTAGAACACCTCTCAGTTCCAGATATAGAAGAAGAGTTTAGAACCCCTCCAGTTCCAGATATAGGAGAAGAGTTTAGAACACCTCCAGTTCCAGTTATAGGAGAAGGTTTAGAACACCTCCAGTTTCAGATATAGGAGAAGAGTTTAGAACACCTCCAGTTCCAGTCATAGGAGAAAAGTTTAGAACACCTCCAGTTCCAGATATAGGAGAAGAGTTTAGAACACCTCCAGTTCCAGTCATAGGAGAATAGTTTAGAACACCTCCAGTTCCAGATATAGGAGAAGAGTTTAGAACACCTCCAGTTCCAGTCATAGGAGAAGAGTTTAGAACACCTCCAGTTCCTGATATAGGATAAGAGTTTAGAACACCCCCAGTTCCAGTTATAGGAGAAGAGTTTAGAACACCTTCAGTTACAGTTACAGTTATAGGAGAAGAGTTTAGAACACCTCCAGTTCCAGATATAGGAGAAGAGTTTAGAACACCTCCAGTTCCAGATATAGGAGAAGAGTTTAGAACACCTCCAATTCCAGATATAGGAGAAGAGTTTAGAACACCTCCAGTTCCACATATAGGATAAGAGTTTAGAACACCTTCAGTTACAGCTACAGTTATAGGAGAAGAGTTTAGAACACCTCCAGTTCCAGATATAGGAGAAGAGTTTAGAACACCTCCAGTTCCTGATATAGGATAAGAGTTTAGAACACCTCCAGTTCCTGATATAGGAGAAGAGTTTAGAACACCTCCAGTTCCTGATATAGGAGAATAGTTTAGAACACCTCCAGTTCCAGATATAGGAGAAGAGTTTAGAACACCTCCAGTTCCAGTCATAGGAGAAGAGTTTAGAACACCTCCAGTTCCTGATATAGGATAAGAGTTTAGAACACCCCCAGTTCCAGTTATAGGAGAAGAGTTTAGAACACCTTCAGTTACAGTTACAGTTATAGGAGAAGAGTTTAGAACACCTCCAGTTCCAGATATAGGAGAAGAGTTTAGAACACCTCCAGTTCCAGATATAGGAGAAGAGTTTAGAACACCTCCAATTCCAGATATAGGAGAAGAGTTTAGAACACCTCCAGTTCCAGTTATAGGAGAAGAGTTTAGAACACATCCAATTCCAGATATAGGAGAAGAGTTTAGAACACCTCCAGGTTCTGTCATAGGAGAAGTGTTTAGAACACCTCCAGTTCCAGTTATAGGAAAAGTGTTTAGAACACCTCCAGTTCCAGTTATAAGAGAAGAGTTTAGAACACCTCCAGTTCCAGTTATAGGAGTAGAGTTTAGAACACCTCCAGTTTCAGATATAGGAGAAGAGTTTTGAACACCTTCAGTTACAGTTACATTTATAGGAGAAGAGTTTAGAACACCTCCAGTTCCACTTATATGAGAAGAGTTTAGAACACCTTCAGTTACAGTTACAGTTATAGGAGAAGTGTTTAGAACACCTACAGTTACAGTTATAGGAGAAGAGTTTAGAACACCTCCAGTTCCAGTTATAGGAGTAGAATTTAGAACACCTCCAGTTTCAGATATAGGAGAAGAGTTTAGAACACCTTCAGTTACAGTTACATTTATAGGAGAAGAGTTTAGAACACCTCCAGTTCCACTTATATGAGAAGAGTTTAGAACACCTTCAGTTACAGTTACAGTTATAGGAGAAGTGTTTAGAACACCTACAGTTACAGTTATAGGAGAAGAGTTTAGAACACCTCCAGTTCCAGATATAGGAGAATAGTTTAGAACACCTCCAGTTCCAGTTATAGGAGAAGAGTTTAGAACACCTCCAGTTCCAGTCATAGGAGAAGAGTTTAGAACACCTCCAGTTCCTGATATAGGAGAAGATTTTAGAACACCTCCAGTTCCAGATATAGGAGAAGAGTTTAGAACACCTCCAGTTCCAGTCATAGGAGAAGTATTTAGAACACCTCCAGTTCCAGATATAGGAGAACAGTTTAGAACACCTCCAGTTCCAGTTATAGGAGAAGAGTTTAGAACACCCCCAGTTCCAGTTATAGGATAAGAGTTTAGAACACCTTCAGTTACAGCTACAGTTATAGGAGAAGAGTTTAGAACACCTCCAGTTCCAGATATAGGAGAAGAGTTTAGAACACCTCCAGTTCCAGATATAGGAGAAGAGTTTAGAACACCTCCAGTTCCAGTTATAGGAGAAGAGTTTAGAATACCTCCAGTTCCAGATATAGAAGAAGGGTTTAGAACACCTCCAGATCCAGTTATTGGAGAAGAGTTTAGAACACCTCCAGTTCCAGTTATCGGAGAAGAGTTTAGAACACCTACAGTTCCAGTTACAGTAATAGGAGAAGAGTTTAGAACACCTCCAGTTCCAGATATAGGAGAACAGTTTAGAACACCTCCAGTTCCAGATATAGGAGAACAGTTTAGAACACCTGCAATTCCAGATATAGGAGAAGATGTTAGAACACCTCCAGTTCCAGTTATAGGAGAAGAGTTTAGAACACCTACAGTTCCAGTTACAGTTATAGGAGAAGAGTTTAGAACACCTCCAGTTCCAGTTACAGTTATAGGAGAAGAGTTTAGAACACCTACAGTTCCAGTTACAGTTATAGGAGAAGAGTTTAGAAAACCTACAGTTCCAGTTATAGGAGAAGAGTTTAGAACACCTCCAGTTCCAGATTTGGGTGAACAGTTTAGAACACCTACAGTTCCAGATATAGGAGAAGAGTTTAGAACACCTCCAGTTCCAGATATAGGTGAACAGTTTAGAACACTCCCAGTTACAGATATAGGAGAAGGGTTTAGAACAGCCCCAGTTCCGGATATAGGAGAAGAGTTTAGAACACCTACAGTTACAGTTACAGTCATAGGAGAAGAGTTTAGAACACCCCCAGTTCCAGATATAGAAGAAGGGTTTAGAACACCTCCAGATCCAGTTATTGGAGAAGAGTTTAGAACACCTCCAGTTCCAGTTATCGGAGAAGAGTTTAGAACAGCCCCAGTTCCGGATATAGGAGAAGAGTTTAGAACACCCCAGTTCCAGATATAGGAGAAGAGTTTAGAACACCTACAGTTACAGTTACAGTCATAGGAGAAGAGTTTAGAACACCCCAGTTCCAGTTATAGGAGAAGAGTTTAGAAAACCTCCAGTTCCAGATATAGGAGAACAGTTTAGAACAGCCCCAGTTCCGGATATAGGAGAAGAGTTTAGAACACCTCTAGTTCCAGATATAGGAGAAGAGTTTAGAACACCTCCAGTTCCAGTTATAGGAGAAGGTTAGAAAACCTCCAGTTTCAGATATAGGAGAAGAGTTTAGAACACCTCCAGTTCCAGTCATAGGAGAAGAGTTTAGAACACCTCCAGTTCCAGATATAGGAGAAGAGTTTAGAACACCTCCAGTTCCAGTCATAGGAGAAGAGTTTAGAACACCTCCAGTTCCAGATATAGGAGAAGAGTTTAGAACACCTCCAGTTCCAGTCATAGGAGAAGAGTTTAGAACACCTCCAGTTACAGTTCCAGTTATAGGAGAAGAGTTTAGAACACCTTCAGTTACAGTTACAGTTATAGGAGAAGAGTTTAGAACACCTCCAGTTTCAGTCATAGGAGAAGAGTTTAGAACACCTTCAGTTACAGTTCCAGTTATAGGAGAAGAGTTTAGAACACCTCCAGTTCCACATATAGGATAAGAGTTTAGAACACCTTCAGTTACAGCTACAGTTATAGGAGAAGAGTTTAGAACACCTCCAGTTCCAGATATAGGAGAAGAGTTTAGAACACCTCCAGTTCCAGTTATAGGAGAAGAGTTTAGAACACCTCCAGTTCCAGATATAGGAGGAGTTTAGAACACCTCCAGTTCCAGATATAGAAGAAGAGTTTAGAACCCCTCCAGTTCCAGATATAGGAGAAGAGTTTAGAACACCTCCAGTTCCAGTTATAGGAGAAGGTTTAGAACACCTCCAGTTTCAGATATAGGAGAAGAGTTTAGAACACCTCCAGTTCCAGTCATAGGAGAAGAGTTTAGAACACCTCCAGTTCCAGATACATTTACATTTACATTTAAGTCATTTAGCAGACGCTCTTATCCAGAGCGACTTACAAATTGGTGAATTCACCTTCTGCCATCCAGTGGAACAGCCACTTTACAATAGTGCATCTAAATCATTAAGGGGGGGGGTGGTGAGAAGGATTACTTATCCTATCCTAGGTATTCCTTGAAGAGGTGGGGTTTCAGGTGTCTCCGGAAGGTGGTGATTGACTCCGCTGTCCTGGCGTCGTGAGGGAGTTTGTTCCACCATTGGGGGGCCAGAGCAGCGAACAGTTTTGACTGGGCTGAGCGGGAACTGTACTTCCTCAATGGTAGGGAGGCGAGCAGGCCAGAGGTGGATGAACGCAGTGCCCTTGCTTGGGTGTAGGGCCTGATCAGAGCCTGGAGGTACTGCGGTGCCGTTCCCCTCACAGCTCCGTAGGCAAGCACCATGGTCTTGTAGCGGATGCGAGCTTCAACTGGAAGCCAGTGGAGAGAGCGGAGGAGCGGGGTGACGTGAGAGAACTTGGGAAGGTTGAACACCAGACGGGCTGCGGCGTTCTGGATGAGTTGTAGGGGTTTAATGGCACAGGCAGGGAGCCCAGCCAACAGCGAGTTGCAGTAATCCAGACGGGAGATGACAAGTGCCTGGATTAGGACCTGCGCCGCTTCCTGTGTGAGGCAGGGTCGTACTCTGCGGATGTTGTAGAGCATGAACCTACAGGAACGGGCCACCGCCATGATGTTGGTTGAGAACGACAGGGTGTTGTCCAGGATCACGCCAAGGTTCTTAGCGCTCTGGGAGGAGGACACAATGGAGTTGTCAACCGTGATGGCGAGATCATGGAACGGGCAGTCCTTCCCCGGGAGGAAGAGCAGCTCCGTCTTGCCGAGGTTCAGCTTGAGGTGGTGATCCGTCATCCACACTGATATGTCTGCCAGACATGCAGAGATGCGATTCGCCACCTGGTCACCAGAAGGGGGAAAGGAGAAGATTAATTGTGTGTCGTCTGCATAGCAATGATAGGAGAGACCATGTGAGGTTATGACAGAGCCAAGTGACTTGGTGTATAGCGAGAATAGGAGAGGGCCTAGAACAGAGCCCTGGGGGACACCAGTGGTGAGAGCGCGTGGCGAGGAGACAGATTCTCGCCACGCCACCTGGTAGGAGCGACCTGTCAGGTAGGACGCAATCCAAGCGTGGGCCGCGCCGGAGATGCCCAACTCGGAGAGGGTGGAGAGGAGGATCTGATGGTTCACAGTATCGAAGGCAGCCGATAGGTCTAGAAGGATGAGAGCAGAGGAGAGAGAGTTAGCTTTAGCAGTGCGGAGCGCCTCCGTGATGCAGAGAAGAGCAGTCTCAGTTGAATGACTAGTCTTGAAACCTGACTGATTTGGATCAAGAAGGTCATTCTGAGAGAGATAGCGGGAGAGCTGGCCAAGGACGGCACGTTCAAGAGTTTTGGAGAGAAAAGAAAGAAGGGATACTGGTCTGTAGTTGTTGACATCGGAGGGGTCGAGTGTAGGTTTCTTCAGAAGGGGTGCAACTCTCGCTCTCTTGAAGACGGAAGGGACGTAGCCAGCGGTCAGGGATGAGTTGATGAGCGAGGTGAGGTAAGGGAGAAGGTCCCCGGAAATGGTCTGGAGGAGAGAGGAGGGGATAGGGTCGAGCGGGCAGGTTGTTGGGCGGCCGGCCGTCACAAGAAGCGAGATTTCATCTGGAGAGAGAGGGGAGAAAGAGGTCAGAGCACAGGGTAGGGCAGTGTGAGCAGAACCAGCGGTGTCGTTTGACTTAGCAAACGAGGATCGGATGTCGTCGACCTTCTTTTCAAAATGGTTGACGAAGTCATCTGCAGAGAGGGAGGAGGGGGGGGGTGGGGGAGGAGGATTCAGGAGGGAGGAGAAGGTGGCAAAGAGCTTCCTAGGGTTAGAGGCAGATGCTTGGAATTTAGAGTGGTAGAAAGTGGCTTTAGCAGCAGAGACAGAGGAGGAAAATGTAGAGAGGAGGGAGTGAAAGGATGCCAGGTCCGCAGGGAGGCGAGTTTTCCTCCATTTCCGCTCGGCTGCCCGGAGCTCTGTTCTGTGAGCACGCAATGAGTCATCGAGCCACGGAGCGGGAGGGGAGGACCGAGCCGGCCTGGAGGATAGGGGACATAGAGAGTCAAAGGATGCAGAAAGGGAAGAGAGGAGGGTTGAGGAGGCAGAGTCAGGAGAAAGGTTGGAGAAGGTATGAGCAGAGGGAAGAGGTGAAAGGATGGAAGAGGAAAGAGTAGCGGGGGAGAGAGAGCGAAGGTTGGGACGGCGCGATACCATCCGAGTAGGGGCAGTGTGGGAAGTGTTGGATGAGAGCGAGAGGGAAAAGGATACAAGGTAGTGGTCGGAGACTTGGAGGGGAGTTGCAGTGAGGTTAGTGGAAGAACAGCATCTAGTAAAGATGAGGTCGAGCGTATTGCCTGCCTTGTGAGTAGGGGGGAAGGTGAGAGGGTGAGGTCAAAAGAGGAGAGGAGTGGAAAGAAGGAGGCAGAGAGGAATGAGTCAAAGGTAGACGTGGGGAGGTTAAAGTCGCCCAGGACTGTGAGAGGTGAGCCGTCCTCAGGAAAGGAGCTTATCAAGGCATCAAGCTCATTGATGAACTCTCCGAGGGAACCTGGAGGGCGATAAATGATAAGAATGTTAAGCTTGAAAGGGCTGGTAACTGTGACAGCATGGAATTCAAAGGAGGCGATAGATAGATGGGTAAGGGGAGAGAGAGAGAATGACCACTTGGGAGAGATGAGGATCCCGGTGCCACCACCCCGCTGACCAGAAGCTCTCGGGGTGTGCGAGAACACGTGGGCGGACGAAGAGAGAGCAGTAGGAGTAGCAGTGTTATCTGTGGTGATCCATGTTTCCGTCAGTGCCAGGAAGTCGAGGGACTGGAGGGAGGCATAGGCTGAGATGAACTCTGCCTTGTTGGCCGCAGATCGGCAGTTCCAGAGGCTACCGGAGACCAGGAACTCCACGTGGGTCGTGCGCGCTGGGACCACCAGATTAGGGTGGCCGCGGCCACGCGGTATGGAGCGTTTGTATGGTCTGTGCAGAGAGGAGAGAACAGGGATAGATAGACACATAGTTAACAGGGTACAGAAGAGGCTACGCTAATGCAAAGGAGATTGGAATGACAAGTGGACTACACGTCTCGAATGTTCAGAAAGTTAAGCTTACGTAGCAAGAATCTTATTGACTAAAATGATTGAAATGAAACAGTACTGCTGGAGTAGGCTAGCTGGTAGTGGCTGCGATGTTGACACTACACTAATCAAGTCGTTCCGTCGAGTGTAATAGTTTCTACAGTGCTGCTATTCGGGGCTAGCTGGCTAGCTAGCAAGGTTGATTGCGTTCCGTTACTTTAAAAGAACGACAATAGCTGGCTGGCTAACCTAGAAAATCGCTCTAGGCTACACAATTGTCTTAGATACAAAGACGGCTATGTAGCTAGCTAGCTACGATCAAACAAAACAAACCGTTGTACTGTAATAGTTACTACAGTGCTGCTATTCGGGGCTAGCTGGCTAGCTACGTTAGAAGAACGACAATAGCTGGCCAGCTAACCTAGAAAATCGCTCTAGGCTACACAATTGTCTTAGATACAAAGACGGCTATGTAGCTGGCTAGCTACGATCAAACAAATCAAACCGTTGTACTGTAATGAAGTGAAATGAAAATGTGATACTACCTGTGGAACGACGCGGAATGTTGACCGGGTAGTTGGAGTTCAATTCGGTAGAGGTTGGCTAGCTGTTGGCTAGCTAGCTAGCAGCATTTCCTACGTTAAGGACGACAAATAGCTGGCTAGCTAACCTCGGTAAATTAAGATAATCACTCTAAGTCTACACACTCTAAACTGCACAATTATCTTGGATACGAAGACAACTATGTAGCTAGCTGACACTACACTAATCGAGTCGTTCAGTTGAGTGTAATAGTTTCTACAGTGCTAGTGGACAGTGGATGTTAGCTAGCTGCTTAGCTAGCTGCTGGGCAGATACGTTAGGACGCCGAAATACGATAATTATGCAATTGTCGTTGATACAAAGACGGCTATGTAGCTGGCTAAGAAGAAATTGCTAAGATTAGACAAATCAAACCGTTGTACTATAACGAAATGTAATGAAAAGTTATAAAAAGTTATACTACCTGCGGACCGAAGTGTAGATGCGGCCGCTCGCTCCAACCGGAACCGGAAAAGATATAGGAGATATAGATATAGGAGAAGAGTTTAGAACACCTCCAGTTCCAGTCATAGGAGAAGAGTTTAGAACACCTCCAGTTCCTGATATAGGATAAGAGTTTAGAACACCTCCAGTTCCTGATATAGGAGAAGAGTTTAGAATACCTCCAGTTCCAGATATAGGAGAAGAGTTTAGAACACCTCCAGTTCCAGTCATAGGAGAAGAGTTTAGAACACCTCCAGTTCCTGATATAGGATAAGAGTTTAGAACACCCCCAGTTCCAGTTATAGGAGAAGAGTTTAGAACACCTTCAGTTACAGTTACAGTTATAGGAGAAGAGTTTAGAACACCTCCAGTTCCAGATATAGGAGAAGAGTTTAGAACACCTCCAGTTCCAGATATAGGAGAAGAGTTTAGAACACCTCCAATTCCAGATATAGGAGAAGAGTTTAGAACACATCCAATTCCAGATATAGGAGAAGAGTTTAGAACACCTCCAGGTTCAGTCATAGGAGAAGTGTTTAGAACACCTCAAGTTCCAGTTATAGGAAAAGTGTTTAGAACACCTCCAGTTCCAGTTATAAGAGAAGAGTTTAGAACACCTCCAGTTCCAGTTATAGGAGTAGAGTTTAGAACACCTCCAGTTTCAGATATAGGAGACGAGTTTTGAACACCTTCAGTTACAGTTACATTTATAGGAGAAGAGTTTAGAACACCTCCAGTTCCACTTATATGAGAAGAGTTTAGAACACCTTCAGTTACAGTTACAGTTATAGGAGAAGTGTTTAGAACACCTACAGTTACAGTTATAGGAGAAGAGTTTAGAACACCTCCAGTTCCAGATATAGGAGAATAGTTTAGAACACCTCCAGTTCCAGTTATAGGAGAAGAGTTTAGAACACCTCCAGTTCCAGTCATAGGAGAAGAGTTTAGAACACCTCCAGTTCCTGATATAGGAGAAGATTTTAGAACACCTCCAGTTCCAGATATAGGAGAAGAGTTTAGAACACCTCCAGTTCCAGTCATAGGAGAAGTATTTAGAACACCTCCAGTTCCAGATATAGGAGAACAGTTTAGAACACCTCCAGTTCCAGTTATAGGAGAAGAGTTTAGAACACCCCCAGTTCCAGTTATAGGATAAGAGTTTAGAACACCTTCAGTTACAGCTACAGTTATAGGAGAAGAGTTTAGAACACCTCCAGTTCCAGATATAGGAGAAGAGTTTAGAACACCTCCAGTTCCAGATATAGGAGAAGAGTTTAGAACACCTCCAGTTCCAGTTATAGGAGAAGAGTTTAGAATACCTCCAGTTCCAGATATAGAAGAAGGGTTTAGAACACCTCCAGATCCAGTTATTGGAGAAGAGTTTAGAACACCTCCAGTTCCAGTTATCGGAGAAGAGTTTAGAACACCTACAGTTCCAGTTACAGTAATAGGAGAAGAGTTTAGAACACCTCCAGTTCCAGATATAGGAGAACAGTTTAGAACACCTCCAGTTCCAGATATAGGAGAACAGTTTAGAACACCTGCAATTCCAGATATAGGAGAAGATGTTAGAACACCTCCAGTTCCAGTTATAGGAGAAGAGTTTAGAACACCTACAGTTCCAGTTACAGTTATAGGAGAAGAGTTTAGAACACCTCCAGTTCCAGTTACAGTTATAGGAGAAGAGTTTAGAACACCTACAGTTCCAGTTACAGTTATAGGAGAAGAGTTTAGAAAACCTACAGTTCCAGTTATAGGAGAAGAGTTTAGAACACCTCCAGTTCCAGATTTGGGTGAACAGTTTAGAACACCTACAGTTCCAGATATAGGAGAAGAGTTTAGAACACCTCCAGTTCCAGATATAGGTGAACAGTTTAGAACACTCCCAGTTACAGATATAGGAGAAGGGTTTAGAACAGCCCCAGTTCCGGATATAGGAGAAGAGTTTAGAACACCTACAGTTACAGTTACAGTCATAGGAGAAGGGTTTAGAACACCCCCAGTTCCAGATATAGAAGAAGGGTTTAGAACACCTCCAGATCCAGTTATTGGAGAAGAGTTTAGAACACCTCCAGTTCCAGTTATCGGAGAAGAGTTTAGAACAGCCCCAGTTCCGGATATAGGAGAAGAGTTTAGAACACCCCCAGTTCCAGATATAGGAGAAGAGTTTAGAACACCTACAGTTACAGTTACAGTCATAGGAGAAGAGTTTAGAACACCCCCAGTTCCAGTTATAGGAGAAGAGTTTAGAAAACCTCCAGTTCCAGATATAGGAGAACAGTTTAGAACAGCCCCAGTTCCGGATATAGGAGAAGAGTTTAGAACACCTCTAGTTCCAGATATAGGAGAAGAGTTTAGAACACCTCCAGTTCCAGTTATAGGAGAAGGTTAGAAAACCTCCAGTTTCAGATATAGGAGAAGAGTTTAGAACACCTCCAGTTCCAGTCATAGGAGAAGAGTTTAGAACACCTCCAGTTCCAGATATAGGAGAACAGTTTAGAACACCTCCAGTTCCAGTCATAGGAGAAGAGTTTAGAACACCTCCAGTTCCAGATATAGGAGAAGAGTTTAGAACACCTCCAGTTCCAGTCATAGGAGAAGAGTTTAGAACACCTCCAGTTACAGTTCCAGTTATAGGAGAAGAGTTTAGAACACCTTCAGTTACAGTTACAGTTATAGGAGAAGAGTTTAGAACACCTCCAGTTTCAGTCATAGGAGAAGAGTTTAGAACACCTTCAGTTACAGTTCCAGTTATAGGAGAAGAGTTTAGAACACCTCCAGTTCCACATATAGGATAAGAGTTTAGAACACCTTCAGTTACAGCTACAGTTATAGGAGAAGAGTTTAGAACACCTCCAGTTCCAGATATAGGAGAAGAGTTTAGAACACCTCCAGTTCCAGTTATAGGAGAAGAGTTTAGAACACCTCCAGTTCCAGATATAGGAGGAGTTTAGAACACCTCCAGTTCCAGATATAGAAGAAGAGTTTAGAACCCCTCCAGTTCCAGATATAGGAGAAGAGTTTAGAACACCTCCAGGTCCAGTTATAGGAGAAGAGTTTAGAACACCTCCAGTTCCAGATATAGGAGCAGTTTAGAACACCTCCAGTTCCAGATATAGAAGAAGAGTTTAGAACCCCTCCAGTTCCAGATATAGGAGAAGAGTTTAGAACACCTCCAGTTCCAGTTATAGGAGAAGGTTTAGAACACCTCCAGTTCCTGATATAGGATAAGAGTTTAGAACACCTCCAGTTCCAGTCATAGGAGAAGAGTTTAGAACACCTCCAGTTCCTGATATAGGATAAGAGTTTAGAACACCTCCAGTTCCTGATATAGGAGAAGAGTTTAGAACACCTCCAGTTCCAGATATAGGAGAAGAGTTTAGAACACCTCCAGTTCCAGTCATAGGAGAAGAGTTTAGAACACCTCCAGTTCCTGATATAGGATAAGAGTTTAGAACACCCCCAGTTCCAGTTATAGGAGAAGAGTTTAGAACACCTTCAGTTACAGTTACAGTTATAGGAGAAGAGTTTAGAACACCTCCAGTACCAGATATAGGAGAATAGTTTAGAACACCTCCAGTTCCAGATATAGGAGAAGAGTTTAGAACACCTCCAGTTCCAGATATAGAAGAAGAGTTTAGAACACCTCCAGTTCCAGATATAGGAGAAGAGTTTAGAACACCTCCAATTCCAGATATAGGAGAAGAGTTTAGAACACCTCCAGTTCCAGTTATAGGAGAAGAGTTTAGAACACATCCAATTCCAGATATAGGAGAAGAGTTCAGAACACCTCCAGTTCCCGTTATAGGAGAATAGTTTAAATCACCTACAGTTACAGTTACAGTTATAGGAGAAGAGTTTAGAACACCTCCAGTTCCAGTTATAGGAGAAGAGTTTAGAAAACCTCCAGTTCCAGATATAGGAGAACAGTTTAGAACACCTCCAGTTCCAGTTATAGGAGAAGAGTTTAGAACACCCCCAGTTACAGTTACAGTTATAGGAGAAGAGTTTAGAACACCTCCAGTTCCAGTTATAGGAGAAGAGTTTAGAAAACCTCCAGTTCCAGATATAGGAGAACAGTTTAGAACACATCCAATTCCAGATATAGGAGAAGGGTTTAGAACACATCCAATTCCAGATATAGGAGAAGAGTTTAGAACACCTCCAGTTCCCGTTATAGGAGAATAGTTTAGATCACCTACAGTTACAGTTACAGTTATAGGAGAAGAGGTTTAGAACACCTCCAGTTCCAGTTATAGGAGAATAGTTTAGAAAACCTCCAGTTCCAGATATAGGAGAACAGTTTAGAACACCTCCAGTTCCAGTTATAGGAGAAGAGTTTAGAACACCCCCAGTTCCAGTTATAGGAGAAGAGTTTAGAACACCTTCAGTTACAGTTACAGTTATAGGAGAAGAGTTTAGAACACCTCCAGTTCCAGATATAGGAGAAGAGTTTAGAACACCTCCAGTTCCAGATATAGGAGAAGAGTTTAGAACACCTCCAGTTCCAGTTATAGGAGAAGAGTTTAGAACACCTCCAGTTCCAGTTATAGGAGAAGAGTTTAGAACACCTCCAGTTCCAGTTATAGGAGAAGAGTTTAGAACACCTTCAGTTACAGTTACAGTTATAGGAGAAGAGTTTAGAACACCTCCAGTTCCAGTTATAGGAGAAGAGTTTAGAACACCTCCAGTTCCACTTATAGGAGAAGAGTATAGAACACCTTCAGTTACAGTTACAGTTATAGGAAAAGAGTTTAGAACACCTCCAGTTCCAGTTATAGGAGAAGAGTTTAGAAAACCTCCAGTTCCAGTTATCGGAGAAGAGTTTAGAACACCTACAGTTCCAGATACAGGAGAAGAGTTTCGAACACCTCCAGTTCCAGTTATAGGAGAAGATTTTAGAACACCTCCAGTTCCAGTTATTGGAGAAGAGTTTAGAACACCTTCAGTTACAGTTCCAGATATAGGAGAACAGTTTAGAACACCTCCAGTTCCAGATATAGGAGAAGAGTTTAGAACACCTCCAGTTCCAGTTATTGGAGAAGAGTTTAGAACACATTCAGTTACAGTTCCAGATATAGGAGAACAGTTTAGAACACCTCCAGTTCCAGTTATAGGAGAAGAGTTTAGAAAACCTCCAGTTCCAGTTATCGGAGAAGAGTTTAGAACACCTACAGTTCCAGATACAGGAGAAGAGTTTCGAACACCTCCAGTTCCAGTTATAAGAGAGGGGTTTAGAACACCTCCAGTTCCAGTCATAGGAGAAAAGTTTTGAACACCTCCAGTTCGTGATATGGGATAAGAGTTTAGAACACCTCCAGTTCCAGATATAGGAGAAGAGTTTAGAAAACCTCCAGTTCCAGTTATAGTAGAAAAGTTTAGAACACCTCCAATTCCAGATATAGGAGAAGAGTTTAGAACACCTCCAGTTCCAGTTATAGGAGAAGAGTTTAGAACACCTACAGTTACAGTTACAGTTATAGGAGAAGAGTTTAGAACACCTCCAGTTACAGTTACAGTTATAGGAGAAGAGTTTAGAACACATCCAGTTCCAGTTATAGGAGAAGAGTTTAGAACACCTCCAGTTCCAGTTATAGGAGAAGAGTTTAGAACACCTCCAGTTCCAGTTATAGGAGATGAGTTTAGAACACTTCCAGTTCCAGTTATAGGAGAAGGTTTAGAACACCTCCCCCTCTCCTATCCTCCTCTTCTCTTCTCTTCTCTTCTCTTCTCGTCTCTTCTCTTCTCTTCTCTCCCCTCCTTCCCTCTCCACTCCTCAACTCCCCCTCTCCTATCCCCCTTTTCTCTCCTCTCCCCTCCTTCCCTCTCCACTCCTCAACTCCCCCTCTCCTATCCTCCTCTTCTCTCCTCTCCCCTCCTTCCCTCTCCACTCCTCAACTCCCCCCTCTCCTATCCTCCTCTTCTCTTCTTTTCTCCTCTTCTCTCCTCTCCCCTCCCTTTGCCTCTCCACCTCTCCTCTTCTCTCTTCCCCCTCCACTCCTCTCCTCAACCCTCCTTCCCTATCCCTCCTTTCCTCTCCACTCCCCTCCTCTCCTCCCCTCTCATCCTCTCGTCTCGTCTCCTCTCACCTCCACCCCTTCCCTCCTCTTGTCTTCCCTCGCTTCCTCTCCTCCCTCCCCTCCTCTCCTCTCATCTTCCCTCTACTACCCTCCTCTCCTCCCCTTGTCTTCTCTACTCACCCCGCCCCTCCTCTCATATTCCCTCCCCTCCTCTCCTTACTCCCTTCCTCTCCTCCCTCCCCTCTCATCCTCTCCTTGTCCCTCCACTACCCTCCTCTCCTCTCTTTCTCAGTCAGTCTGTTATTTGATGTTAGTAAGTCCAGACACCCAGTCAACAGGACCAGATGCCAGAATGCTCAGAGCAGTGTGTGTGAGTGTGTGTGTGTGTGTGTGTGTGTGTGTGTGTGTGTGTGTGTGTGTGTGTGTGTGTGTGTGTGTGTGTGTGTGTGTGTGTGTGTGTGTGTGTGTGTGTGTGTGTGTGTGTGTGTGTGTGTGTGTGTGTACCTGTAGATGTGCTGTAGAGACGGCTGGTAGAACAGGCTGGTTAGAACAGCAGGGAGGGTGTGTGTGTGTGTGTGTGTGTGTGTGTGTGTGTGTGTGTGTGTGTGTGTGTGTGTGTGTGTGTGTGTGTGTGTGTGTGCGTGCGTGTGCGTGCGTGCGCGCGTGTGTGTGTGTAGAAGATGGCTAGCCTACGGGAGACAGTCTTCAGTAACACATTGTACTACAGACTGTAAGACACACAGACATATAGTTGTTACCAGTTAAGATACTGGCCACTGCATATCATACATTTATTTTCAAGATTTCAATGGACATATTAATGGACACATTTATTCACTGTTGTTGAAAACCATATAAGAGTCACTGCAATTTTCTCATAGTGTATTCTAGCTCTTTTTGTGAAAGGACAGGATGTATCTCTGTGCTATGGAGACATAAGGCCCTGGTCTTTTGTCAGTAGAAGGAGAGATGGGCTGCCCAGTTCAATAGAAATCATGATAGTGAGAGATGGATAAAAATAACCTTACTTGTTCCTGTCGATATATGAACAGAACAGTTTCACTACTCTCTGAGTAGGCATGACAGATGAGAAGGAGAGAAAGAGAGAGATGGTCACCTAGCTACAACATCCATACTCTGTTCCCCCTCCTTCTGGTCACCTTGCTACAACATCCATACTCTGTTTCCCTCCTTCTGGTCACCTAGCGACAGAGCTAAAGCATCCATACTCTGTTCCCCCTCCTTCTGGTCACCTAGCTACAGAGCTACAGCATCCATACTATGTTCCCCCTCCTTCTGGTCACCTAGCTACAGATCTACAGCATCCATACTCTGTTCCCCCTCCTTCTGGTCACCTAGCTACAGATCTACAGCATCCATACTCTGTTCCCCCTCCTTCTGGTCACCTAGCTACAGCATCCATACTCTGTTCCCCCTCCTTCTGGTCACCTAGCTACAGCATCCATACTATGTTCCCCCACCTTCTGGTCACCTAGCTACAGAGCTACAGCATCCATACTCTGTTCCCCCTCCTTCTGGTCACCTAGCTACAGAGCTACAGCATCCATACTCTGTTCCCCCTCCTTCTGGTCACCTAGCTACAGAGCTACAGCATCCATACTATGTTCCCCCACCTTCTGGTCACCTAGCTACAGATCTACAGCATCCATACTCTGTTCCCCCTCCTTCTGGTCACCTAGCTACAGCATCCATACTC
>NC_088243.1:84908741-84946241 GCF_036934945.1 Oncorhynchus masou masou
GATAGTTAGTGATAGTTAGTGATAGTTAGTGATAGCCACGGCAGGCAGAGAGAGGGGTAAACTAGGACATCCATCCATAGGACTCCTCTGATAACACTCTGGGGCACTTTGGTTCCTTCCTCTCTCTCTCGCTCTTCCTTCCTCCCTGTCTCCCTCCCTCCCTCCCTGCCTTCCTCCCTGCCTCCCTCCCCCTCCCTCCCTGCCTCTCCCCCTGCCTTCCTGCCTTCCTGCCTCCCTGCCTCCCTCCCTCCCTGCCTCCATCCCTGCCTCCATCCCTGCCTCCATCCCTGCCTCCCTCACTCCCTGACTGCCTCCCTCCCTGCCTCCCTCCCTGCCTCCATCCCTGCCTCCCTTCCTGCCTCCCTCCCTGCCTCCCTCCCTGCTTCCCTCCCTCCCTGCTAACTGGCTTGTTACATAATAGAGAAGAATGGAGGGAGGGAAGGGAGGGAGGCAGAGAGGGAGGCAGGGAGGAAGGCAGGGAGGGAGGCAGGGAGGGAGGCAGGGAGGCAGGAAGGCAGGGAGAATGTTGAATGTTTCTATGTCTCTGAAAAATTAAATTCCCCAAACTTGTCTTCAGTGAGACCCAAGGGACCTGAGTGCCTGGGTATTTTTTGCAAATATTTCAAACGAACTTGTGCTGTTTAATAATGAAACACATGTCCACTCTTCCAGATCAGTTTGTACTTATGGTGGAATGGAAAACAATCATTTGTTGTCAGATTTAGGTTACAATCAGCTATTTCAGGTCACTAAAAGTATGTTCAAAATAAAGTTATTTTACAACCAGTATACACCCTGACCATAACATCACAAACAACGTCATAATGACAACCAGTATACAATCTGACCATAACATCACAAACAACGTCATAATGACAACCAGTATACAATCTGACCATAACGTCACAAACAACATCATAATGACAACCAGTATTCAACCTGGCCATAACGTCACAAACAACATCATGATGACAACCAGCATACAACCTGGTCATAGTGTCTTAATGACAACCAGTATACAACCTGGCCATAACGTCACAAACAACGTCATAATGACAACCAGCATACAACCTGGTCATAGTGTCTTAATGACAACCAGTATACAACCTGGCCATAACGTCACAAACAACGTCATAATGACAACCAGCATACAACCTGAACTTAATGTCAGAAACAACATCATAATGACAACCAGCATACAACCTGAACTTAATGTCAGAAACAACATCATAATGACAACCAGCATACAACCTGACCATAACGTCACAAACAACGTTATAATGACTTTTTGGCTGTTGGGGAAAAGTCAAAGATTCTACAAATCATTGATCTCTACTCAACCATTGTTCATTGGGAAATGATTACTTGCCGAAGGGTCTTCCTGCTCCTATCATATCAATCACTTTGTTGTTCTTCCATGAAGACTATGAGAGTAGTGTTGTCTATCTTTTACTGGACACAATCACCAGCTGCATGTGACACACACACACCCGCCCTCCATTTAGCAAATGTTCTATCCTCCTATTTCTATCCTCCTGATTCATGCTTACAAGCAAAAACTAAAGCAGGAAGTACCAGTGATTCGCTCAGTACGGAAGTGGTCAGATGACGCGGCTGCTACACGACAGGACTGTTTTGCTAGCACAGACTGGAATATGTTCCGGGATTCATCCAATGGCATTCAGGAGTATACCACCTCAGTCATCAGCTTCATCAATAAGTGCATCGACAACGTCATCCCCACAGTAATCGTACGTACATATCCCAACCAGAAACCATGGATTACAGGCAACATCCGCATTGAGCTAAAGGCTAGAGCTGCCACTTTCAAGGACCGGGACACTAATCCGGATGCTTATAAGAAATTCTGCTATGCCCTCCGACGAACCATCAAACAAGCAAAGCATCAATACAGGATTAAGATTGAATCCTACTACACCGGCTCTGATGCTCGTCGGATGTGGCAGGACTTGAAAACTATTACAGACTACAAAGGGAAATCCAGACACGAGCTGCCCAGTAACGCAAGCCTACCAGACGAGCTAAATGCCTTTTATGCTCGGTTCGAGGAAAGCAACACTGAAGCATGCACGAGAGCCCCGGCTGTTCTGGATGACTGTGTGATAACGTTCTCGGTAGCCGATGTGAGCAAGACCTTTAAACAGGTCAACATTCACAAAGCCGAGGGGCCAGATGGATTACCAGGACGTGTACTCAAAGCATGCGCGGACCAACTGTCAAGTGTCTTCACTGACATTTTCAACCTATTCCTGACTGAGTCTATAATACCAGTTTCAAGCAGACCACCATAGTCCTTGTGCCTCCCAAGGAAGCGAAGGTAACCTGCCTAAATTATTACCGCCCTGTAGCACTCACGTCGGTAGCCAGGAAGTGCTTTGAAAGGCTGGTCATGGCTCACATCAACAGCATCCTCCCGGATGCACTTCACACTGCCCTTTCCCACCTGACTGAAAAGATTTGGCATGGGTCCCCAGATCCTCAAAAGGTTATACAGAAGCACCACCGAGAGCATCCTGACTGGCTGCATCACCGCCTGGTATGGCAACTGCTCATTGGCTCGTTCCCCCCCTCACCTGTAACTATTCCCCTGGTCGTTGCTGTGAATGGGAATGTGTCCTCAGTCAATTTACCTGGTAAAATATGGATTAAAATGTTGTTGTTTTTTAATGCTGATATGGAGTCTTCCCTATACCTGAAGTCTAACGTTTTTGTCCTGTGTGTGTGTGTGTGTGTGTGTGTGTGTGTGTGTGTGTGTGTGTGTGTGTGTGTGTGTGTGTGTGTGTGTGTGTGTGTGTGTGTGTGTGTGTGTGTGTGTGTGTGTGCGCGTGTGTGTGTGTGTGTGTGTGTGTGTGTGTGTGTGTGTGTGTGTGTGTGTGTGTGTGTGTGTGTGTGTGTGTGTGTGTGTGTGTGTGTGTGTGTTTGTGTGTAGGATCACAACCACAGCAGCCTGTATGATGGATCTGAGGCGGTATCCTCTGGACGAACAGAACTGCACACTGGAGATCGAGAGCTGTGAGTACCACCTTCACCCCTGGTTGCAGAACACTCCCCTCCCATGGAGACGTCACACCCGGACCAATCTATATAGAACACTTCTATCGTAGAAATAGAATTAGTAGGAGATTCATTTCTTTGACCTTTTGTAAGCATTAGACAACTCGTTGTCATGCCAAACATGTATGCCGAAAAGGAAATGAACATGGGACATACTCAAATATACAGTGTAATGTATACATAATGCAGCACAGAGAGAGAGAGAGAGAGAGAGAAAGAGAGAGAGACATTCTCATTTCATTAAAACCTCACCACCCCCCTTAAAAAACACCAAAATATATCCTGTACTGTATGCATGTACCATACTCACCTTTCCCTCTACCACACGATACAAAACAACATCACACATCTCAATAACCAAAACCTCGCCATTTTGACAACCGTATATCCAAAACATCTCCCCCAGCTATACAGACAGCCCCCCAACACACCATATCTCCTGAAACATCCCCACACTTTTTATCATTCTATAGAACTCAAATTGCACCCTAAGGTGCGCAGAGACCATCCCAATAGTTAAGGGTCTGTTATCCCCCCACCTTTGACCCTGTTCCTCCTCGTTAGCCAAATAGCCAACTTTGTCTGAGCAAACAGAAAATTCAACAAAACACGTTTGGCCTTCTCCTTATTTGAATACCCAACAGTAAAAACCATACCCAACCTCTCGCACAGACATTCCAAGAGACATTAATGGCATTAACCTGGTGCACACAGAATACACATGAATCACGGTTTCTCTCATAACACAGAAAGGACCCCCCTGCCCGACTCCCGGTTCAACCCGTACCAACCAAGTGTTAGTGGCCAAGGCTCCATGTAGAACCCTCCACGGGACCTCCATCTAAAAACCCACCATACTCTCCGCCCCACATATCCCCTGGCACTGATGTGCCTTCACTCCTGTTAGGCTCCTAATGTTCCTCATCTTAATGCAGAGGTTGTAGAGAGCTTTACCTCCCACCCCTTCAAACTCCCCCAGGCTCCTAATGTTCCTCAACTTAATGCAGAGGTTGTAGAGAGCTTTACCTCCCACCACTTCAAACTCCCCCAGGCTCAGAGTGTTAAAATCCTCCAGACCCCCTTGCCAGTCCCCAGTCTCTGCCGTCAGCTGCAGTAGCAGAAACATTGGTGTCCCCTCCCCCTTTGGCCGCTCAAACACCCCCCTTACCGGCTCAGACAGTGCCTCCTGGACCTCCTCCAGGAATCTCTCCAGCAGGCTAAGAGACGTTATTCCTGTTTGTTGTGCCAGGATTTCCGGGGTTTTCCACCACTCCTCTCCCAGCAGTCGCTGGTCACCCAGCCTTAGTAAACCCACTGCCATAAGTTACCTCTGCAGGGTGGCCGACTGAACCGATCTCAAAGGGATGGCTGGGTGGTGGAATATAGGCTCCTCCCACACCCACAGCCCAGGCTCCACACTCCCTTCTCATATGGGACTTAGCAGCTGCCAGTGCATGCTGGTTCCCTCCAGCCAACATCAGTATAGTACAGCAGTCTCTGCACCGTCTTTAGTCGGAAAGCAGCCACCTTGCTCTCCAGTTTCACCAGGCCCTGTGCTCCTTCGTGGAGGGTCATGTACAACACTGCCGCCCTCAGCCAGTGATGGCCCGACCAGAAAAAGTCCACCAGCTTGCGTTGCAGGTCTGCGAGTGGGGGGGGTTGAGGACAGCCAGTTTATGCCACAGGGATGCCACCAGGTTGTTTATTATCAGCACCCTCCCTCTATATGACACTTTGGACAGGAGCCACCTCCACCTGGCCAGTCTTGACACCACTGCCTGTAACAGCCCCTCCCAGTTCTTCCTGACCCACCTCTCTGAGCCCAGATACACCCCCAACATTTTAAGCCCTTCACAACCCCACTGCAAGCCCCCTTTCTGACCATCTCAGAAACGTTATCTGCACATGCTGACACTGCTATGCCTGACATCACAACCATGCCTGTCCAGCACACTCCCTGCAATCTCAAATCAAATCAAATTTATTTATATAGCCCTTCGTACATCAACTGATATCTCAAAGTGCTGTACAGAAACCCAGCCTAAAACCACAAACAGCAAGCAATGCAGGTGTAGAAGCACGGTGGCTAGGAAAAACTCCAGAGAAAGGCCAAAACCTAGGAAGAAACCTAGAGAGGAACCAGGCTATGTGGGGTGGCCAGTCCTCTTCTGGCTGTGCCGGGTGGAGATTATAACAGAACATGCCCAAGATGTTCAAATGTTTATAAATGACCAGCATGGTCAATAATAATAAGGCAGAACAGTTGAAACTGGAGCAGCAGCACAGCCAGGTGGACTGGGGACAGCAAGTAGTCATCATGTCAGGTAGTCCTGGGACATGGTCCTAGGGCTCAGGTCCTCCAAGAGAGAGAAAGAAAGAGTGAAGGAGAGAATTAGAGAATGCACACTTAGATTCACACAGGACACTGAATAGGACAGGAGAAGTACTCCAGATATAACAAACTGACCCCAGCCCCCCGACACATAAACTACTGCAGCATAAATACTGGAGGCTGAGACAGGAGGGGTCAGGAGACACTGTAGACCCATCCGAGGACACCCCCGGACAGGAAGGATATAACCCCACCCACTTTGCCAAAGCACAGCCCCCACACCACTAGAGGGATATATTCAACCACCAACTTACCATCCTGAGACAAGGCTGAGTATAGCCCACAAAGATCTCCGCCATGGCACAACCCAAGGGGGGGCGCCAACCCAGACAGGATGACCAAAAAAGGTTCAATGGCTAATGTAGATAACTGCCCCGATAGAGGGCATCCTTGTATAATGCCCCTCACCCAGACTGGCCTATTGAGCCCCCCTCCCACCTTGACCATACATGATGCCCCAGCATACCACATCTTCAGACAGGTCAAAAACCTTTCCCCCAAACACAGACATCACATTAAACAGATACTCATGGTCCACTCTATTAAATGCCTTCTCTTGATCTAAAGAGACCAGTGTAAAGTTCACATTAGAACCTATCGACAAGTCCAACATGTCCCTGATTAAGAAGTTGTCCGTGATTGAGCGTCCCGGTACACAATATGTTTGGTCCTTATGTACTATTGAATCCAGATGGGACTTCAGTCTGTTAGAGAGGACCTTGGCAAATGTCTTGTAGTCTGCACAGAGCAATGCCACAGGCCTCCAGTTCTTAAGTTCACACAAGTCCCCTTTTTTGGGCAGGAGAGTTAGAGCCGCCCAACGGCAGCTCATCGGCAACTCTCCTACCCCGACGCATTCATGCAACACACAAAATAAGTCTAGTCCAATTATCCCCAGAATTTTTTATGAAACTCCACTGGGAGCCCATCGACCCCTGGTGCACGACCAGGGGACATTTTGTTTACGGCCTCTGCCAGTTCAATGGACAACAGAGGAATGTCAATTTCAGAGAACTTAGGGAGTTCTGCGAACAAGACCTGAGCACACATAGGATCACACAGTTCTGCCCTATACAACTCAGTATAAAACTCCAGTTTGCTCCCACATCTCCCCACCACAGAGGTCACCCCCCATCAGACAGCCGTGGAGCAATGCATACCCTTGGCTTCCCCGCTCTGTCTTTCCAAAACAAAGAAGAAGGAGCTAGGAGCATCCATCTCCTTGCGCATGGAGATCCTAGCTCTTACAAGTGCTCCCTTTGCTTTAACCTGGAAAAAACTGCCCAGGTCCCTACGTAATTCCGCTAAATTAGCCTGGAGGCCTACATTTCCTTGCCCCACCATCTCTACCTCCATCTCACTAATACTATGTTCTAGTTCCCCCAATACTCTCCTTGCCTCTGAGGATGAGAAAGATGTATACTGTTGACAGAAAAACTGAATTTGGACTTTCCCCACATCCCACCATTGACTCAGAGACTCATATTCCTCTCTTCGCTGCCCCCACCTTTCCCAAAAAGTCTGCAAACCTGAGCAAGAAGTGACATCTTGTAAGAGCTTTACATTAAACTTCCAATAGGATGCCTGCCGGGGTCCTGGTGAAATAGACAGCTGAGCCATGGTTATATGGTGTTCCAAAAACCCCACCAGGAGAATGGTAGTTCCCAACAGCCTATTGCTCTGATTCCTGGACATGTAAAAACGATCAAGTTGGGCTGCACTCACCCTAGCCCCAAAACCTTCACCCATTATTACTGTCTTGTGTTGGGATGTTTAGTTCTCCAAACATCCACTAGGTCAAACTGATTAATAATGTCCCTTAACACTCCCACTGACCCTGAATGATGATCTTCCCCATTTCTGTCTTTCGTAAAATCCATTGCACAGTTCCAGTCCCCACCGACCACCAGCGTCTCCTCAGGCGCTACCTGTGAGAGTTCCTGTCCCCTCCGACCACCAGTGTCTCCTCAGGCACTACCTGTGAGAGTTCCAGTCCCCGCCGACCACCAGCGTCTCCTCAGGCGCTACCTGTGAGAGTTCCTGTCCCCTCCAACCACCAGCGTCTCTTCAGGCACTACCTGTGAGAGTTCCAGTCTAAGACTCCCAAATAGAACCCCTCTCTCTCTCCCTGTGTTAGGCGCATACACATTTATAAAGACAAAACCCATGTTGGTAATTTCTGCTTCAACAACAAGCAGCCTACCTTTACACACCTCATTTGAGGAGCACATTTTTACAGACAGACCCAATGCAAAAATTACTGCCACCCCTGCACTAACATTTGTCCCATGGCTCGGCACGCCCCTTTCCACCAGAGCCCCCAATCAACTTCATTCACCACATCACTATGCGTCTTCTGCAGAAACAACACCTGTACTTTTTTTGTTTTATATATTCACCCAACACACTCCTCTTTCCCCCATCTCTGGTGCCATTTATATTGAGCGATCCTACCCGAAGAGTCTCCATAAGAAATGGGAGAAAAGCCAGCAAAGAAAGAGACCAATAGCAAAGCTCAAAAAGACACAGTGCCAGAAAGAAACTCTACATCTAAACAGTCTCTGAAGGTAGACCCTTACTCATTGTTGTGACCCACTTCCTCAACCTAAACTGTTTCCTGGATGAGAGGACACTATGCCCCTCATTTTTCATAGCATGTTGAACTGATTTTACAAACTTTCTCGGATCAGAAAAAAAATCCTCAAGATGATCTTTTTTCCCCTTGGTCTCATTCAGGAACCTTGTCAGTTCCCTCACCGTGTACTTTGACCCCTCTGCTTGACTGGCTGTCAGCTCCGGACCCATTGAAGTGGAGTAAAAAAAAACTCCTCATCATCCTCTTCCTCAGACTCACTTTCCTCCTTATCTCCATCTCCCATCCTGACCACCTGCCCTTACTCTCTGGTCAGCCCTCATCTACACCACCCTCCATAACCTGACTAGACCCAGCCTCATCTACACCACCCTCCATAACCTGACTAGACCCAGCCTCATCTACACCACCCTCCATAGCATGACTAGATCCAGCCTCATCTACCCCACCCTCCATAGCATGACTAGACCCAGCCTCATCTACACCACCATCCATAGCCTGACTAGGCCCAGTATCATCTACACCACCCTCCATAGCATGACTAGGCCCAGTATCATCTACACCACCCTCCATAACCTGACTACACCCAGCATCATCTACACCACCCTTAAATACCTGACTAGGCCCAGTATCATCTACACCACCCTCCATAGCATGAGTATGCCCAGCCTCATCTACACCACCCTCCATAGTATGACTAGGCTCAGCCTCATCTACACCACCCTCCATAGCGTGACTAGGCCCAGCCTCATCTACACCACCCTCCATAGCATGAGTATGCCCAGCCTCATCTACACCACCCTCCATAGTATGACTAGGCCCAGCCTCATCTACACCACCCTCCATAGTATGACTAGATCCAGGCTCATCTACACCACCCTCCATAGTATGACTAGGCTCAGCCTCATCTACACCACCCTCCATAGTATGACTAGATCCAGGCTCATCTATACCACCCTCCATAGTATGACTAGGCTCAGCCTCATCTACACCACCCTCCATAGTATGACTAGGCCCAGCCTCATCTACACCACCCTCCATAGTATGACTAGATCCAGCCTCATCTACACCACCCTCCACAGCATGACTAGGCTCAGCCTCATCTACCCCACCATCTCTAGCCTGATGAGGCCCAGCCTCATCTATCTCTCATCCATAACCTGACTAGGCCCAGCCTCATCTATACCTCATCCATAACCTGACTAGGCCCAGCCTCATCTATCTCTCATCCATAACATGACTAGGCTCAGCCTCATCTATCCCTCATCCGTAACCTGACTAGATCCAGCCTCATCTACACCACCATCTATAACCTGACTAGATCCAGCCTCATCTATACCACCCTACAAAGTATGACTAGGCCCAGCCTCATCTATCCCTCATCCATAACCTGACTAGGCCCAGCCTCATCTATACCTCATCCATAACCTGACTAGGCCCAGCCTCATCTATCTCTCATCCATAACATGACTAGGCTCAGCCTCATCTATCCCTCATCCATAACCTGACTAGGCCCAGCCTCATCTATACCACCCTCCATAACCTGACTAGGCTCAGCCTCATCTATCCCTCATCCATAACCTGATTAGGCTCAGTCACATCTACACCACCATCCGTAACCTGACTAGGCCCAGCCTCATCTACACCACCCTCCATAGTATGACTAGATCCAGCCTCATCTACACCACCCTCCACAGCATGACTAGGCTCAGCCTCATCTACCCCACCATCTATAACCTGACTAGATCCAGCCTCATCTACCCCACCATCTATAACCTGACTAGATCCAGCCTCATCTACACCACCCTACAAAGTATGACTAGGCCCAGTCTCATCTATCCCTCATCCGTAACCTGACTAGATCCATCCTCATCTACACCACCCTACATAGCATGACTAGACCCAGCCTCATCTACACCACCCTCAATAGCCTGAGTAGGCCCAGCCTCATCTATACCACCCTCAATAGCCTGAGTAGGCTCAGCCTCATCGACACCACCCTCCATAACCTGACTAGGCCCAGCCTCATCTACCCCACCATTTTTAGCCTGACTAGGCCCAGCCTCATCTACCCCACCATTTTTAGCCTGACTAGGCCCAGCCTCATCTACACCACCATCCCTGGCATGACTAGACCCAGCCTCTGCTGTCTGCGTCTCATGGCCCCCTGCACATTGACTTCGATTTATCCCACTGGCGCTTGTGCCCTCACCTTGTCTACGGCCTTTATGTGGGCACACAAAGCTCTTATGCCCCAAATCCCCACACTCAAAACACTGTAGACTATATGTGCTGGCAAACCCTGTGTAGAGCCCCTCCCCATGCCTCACTTTAAAATGCACATTTAGCTGCTGCTCATTGTTATTCAGAAACATAAACACTTGCCTCCGGAACGAAACAACATGCGACATCTACCTGAAAACCTGCCGACAGTACTCGAAAACCGCTAGCAAACTTACCAAAACGACTCAGCTCTTTCCTGATTTGATCATCTGTAATAAACGGAGGCAAATTTGCAACTACCACCCTGGTCGAATGGGTAAAAAGAGGCGAAATTGGCACCAACACAGCCCTTACAGATATTCCACTAGCAATGAGCCTACCCACCATATTTGCTCTTTTCATGAACACAACCACAGCTTTGTTCATTCTGGAAGCAGAATGTACAAATTCAGCTCCTACCTCTTCGCCGACCGCGAGCAGAACCTCCTCTATCTTAACTCCGTCCTCAGGAACACACCTGAATCCATGACGCATCGACAGCATCTTCTCCGCGTGGCTAAGAAGCCATCTCGCAAACCACACCTTCCAAACCCCAGGAAACTAACTCTGTCCTCTTCCACCCTAACTTTGGAAAACCTGTCTATACCGCTAAAACAAATAGTGCATTAACCCCCCACGATAGAAAATAGCATTTGAAAGAAAACACCAAGGACAAAATCAAGAAAATAAGTTAGGACAGAGCCCTCTACACCTAACACTCAAACTCCTAAAAACTCCCAGCATGCACTGCGAGAGCGAGAGAGAGATAGAGAGGGAGACAGAGACACAGCGAGAGAGAGATACAGAGAGAGAGATATACAGAGAGACAGAGAGATAGAGAGAGAGAGAAAGAGAGAGACAGAGAGTTGCACACACACACACACACACACATGACAAGCATTAAACTGTGGGGTCAGTACTGCTCCACTTTGGTCTTCTACTATCTACCATTTACTATCTACTCTCTACCATCTACTATCTACCATCTACTATATACCATCTCCTCTCTACCATCTACCTTCTACTATTTACTATATACCATCTACTATCTACCATCTACTATATACCATCTACTATCTACTATATACTATATACTATCTACTCTCTACCACCTACTATCTACCATCTACCATCTACTATATACCATCTACTCTCTACCATCCACTATCTACTATCTACCATTTACTATCTACTCTCTACCATCTACTATCTACCATCTACCATCTACTATATACCATCTACTCTCTACCATCTACCATCTACTATATACCATCTACTCTCTACCATCTACTATCTACTATATACCATCTACTCTCTACCATCTACTATATACCATTTACTATCTACTCTCTACCATCTACTATCTACCATCTACCATCTACTATATACCATCTACTCTCTACCATCTACCATCTACTATATACCATCTACTCTCTACCATCTACTATCTACTATATACCATCTACTCTCTACCATCTACTATATACCATTTACTATCTACTCTCTACCATCTACTATCTACCATCTACCATATACCATCTACTCTCTATCATCTAACATCTACTATATACCATCTACCATCTACTATATACCGTCTACCATCTTCTATCTACACTCTACTATCTACCATCTACTATATACCATCTACTGTATACCATCTACTAAAAACCATCTACTATCTACCATCTACTATATACCACCTACGATATACCATCTACCATCTACTGTATACCATCTGCCATTTACTATATACCATCTACTATCTACCATCTACCATCTACTATATACCATCTACCATTTACTATATACCATATACTATATACCATCTACTATATACCATCTACCATCTACTATATACCATCTACCATCTACTATATACCATCTACCATTTACTATCTACCATCTACTATATACGATCTACCATCTACTATATACCATCTACCATCTACTATATACCATCTACCATCTACTATATACCATCTACCATCTACTATATTCCATCTCCTATATACCATCGACACTCTACTATCTACCATCTACTATATACCATCTACTGTATACCATCTACTAAAAACCATCTACTATCTACCATCTACTATATACCACCTACGATATACCATCTACCATCTACTGTATACCATCTGCCATTTACTATATACCATCTACTATCTACCATCTACCATCTACTATATACCATCTACCATTTACTATATACCATCTACTATATACCATCTACCATCTACTATATACATTTACATTTACATTTAAGTCATTTAGCAGACGCTCTTATCCAGAGCGACTTACAAATACCATCTATCATCTACTATATACCATCTACCATCTACTATATACCATCTACCATTTACTATATACCATCTACTATATACCATCTACCATCTACTATATACCATCTACCATCTACTATATACCATCTACCATCTACTATATACCATATACCATCTACCATCTACTATATACCATCAACCATCTACTATATACCACCTATTTCTATCTCTCTATCTCAAAATCAAATAAAATAAAATTTTAGTTGTCACATACACATGGTTAGCAGATGTTAATGCGAGTGTAGCAAAATGCTTGTGCTTCTAGTTCTGACAATGCAGTAATAACCAACGAGTAATCGAACCTAACAATTTCACAACAGCTACCTTATACACACAAGTGTAAAGGGATGAAGAATATGTACATAAAGATATATGAATGAGTGATGGTACAGAACGGCATAGGCAAGATGCAGTAGATGGTATCGAGTACAGTATATACATATGAGATGAGTAATGTAGGGTATGTAAACATTATATTAAGTGGCATTGTTTAAAGTGGCTAGTGATACATGTATTACATAAAGATGGCAAGATGCAGTAGGTGGTATAGAGTTCAGTCTATACATATGAGATGAGTAATGTAGGGTATGTAAACATTATATTAAGTGCATTGTTTAAAGTGGCTAGTGATACATTTTTTACATGTATGGCAGCAGCCACTCAATGTTAGTGATGGCCTTGAGATAGAAGCTGTTTTTCAGTCTCTCGGTCCCTGCTTTGATGCACCTGTACTGACATTTACATTTACATTTAAGTCATTTAGCAGACGCTCTTATCCAGAGCGACTTACAAGTTAATTTTTTACCTTTATTTAACCAGGCAAGTCAGTTAAGAACACATTCTTATTTTTCAATGACGGCCTGACCTCGCCTTCTGGATGATAGCGGGGTGAACAGGCAGTTGCTCGGGTGGTTGTTGTCCTTGATGATCTTTATGGCCTTCCTGTGACATCGGGTGGTGTAGGTGTCCTGGAGGGCAGGTAGTTTGCCCTGGTGATGTGTTGTGCAGACCTCACTGCCCTCTGGAGAGCCTTATGGTTGTGGGTGGAGCAGCTGCCGTACCAGGCGGTGATACAGCCCGACAGGATGCTCTCGATTGTGCATCTGTAAAAGTTTGTGAGTGCTTTTGGTGACAAGCCAAATTTCTTCAGCCTCCTGAGGTTAAAGAGGCGCTGCTGCTCCTTCTTCACCACGCTGTCTGTGTGGGTGGACCATTTCAGTTTGTCCGTGATGTGTACGCAGAGGAACTTAAAACTTTCTACCCTCTCCACTACTGTCCCGGCGATGTGGATAGGGGGCTGCTCCCTCTGCTGTTTCCTGAAGTCCACGATCATCTCCTTTGTTTTGTTGACGTTGAGTGTTAGGTTATTTTCATGACACCACACTTCGAGGGCCCTCACCTCCTCCCTGTAGATCGTCTCGTCATTGTTGGTAATCAAGCCTACCACTGTAGTGTCGTCTGCAAACTTGATGATTGAGTTGGGGGCGTGCATGGCCACGCCGTCGTGGGTGAACAGGGAGTACAGGAGAGGGCTCAGAACGCACCCTTGTGGGGCCCCAGTGTTGAGGATCAGCAGGGTGGAGATGTTGTTACCTACCCTCACCACCTGGGGGCGGCCCGTCAGGAACCCAGTTGCACAGGGCGGGGTCGAGACCCAGGGTCTCGAGCTTAATGACGAGTTTGGAGGGTACTATGGTGTTAAATGCTGAGCTGTAGTCGATGAATAGCAATCTCACATAGGTATTCCTCCTGTCCAAATGGGTTAGGGCCATGTGCTGGGGACACGGCTGGGGATGCTGTCTAGGCCTGCAGCCTTGCGAGGGTTGACACGTTTAAATGCACTGTATTGTCCTCAAAGCGAGCAAAGAAGATGTTTTGTCTGTCTGGGAGCAAGACATCCTGGTCCGCGACGGGGCTGGTTTTCTTTTTTTAATCCGTGATTGACTGTAGACCCTGCCACATACCTCTTGTGTCTGAGCTGTTGAATTGCGACTCTACTTTGTCTCTATACTGACACTTAGCTTGTTTGATAGCCTTGCGGAGGTAAAAGCTACACTGTTTGTATTCGGTCATGTTTCCGGTCACCTTGCCCTGGTTAAAACAGTGGTTTGTGCTTTCAGTTTCGGGCGAATGCTGACATCAATCCACTGGTTTTTGGAATGTTTTAATAGTTGCTGTGGGTACGACATCGCCAATGCACTTGCCAATGCACCCTCTGTCTATCTCTTTGTCTCTGTCTCTCTCTCTCTCTGTATCTGTCTCTATCTCTCTGTATCTGTCTCTGTCTCTCTCTCTGTCTCTCTGTCTCTCTTTCTGTCTCTCTATTTCTCTTTCTCTCCACTATTTCTTTCTCCCTTTCCTGATCTCTCTCTCTCCTACACAGTCCTCTATTTCCTCATCTGTTTCTGTACCACTCTCCCTCTTTAAATCTCTCTCATCTCTTTTCTTTGCCCTGCTCTTCCACCCTCTTTTTTCTACCAGCCTTTGTATATATCTATCGCATACTTTTTTCTCTCTCTTTCTCACACACACACAGCTCACACACACACAGGGCTTGAGTGTAGTTTTGATCAGCCGACAGTAACAGCCCAGTATCTGATTTTCTAGTTCTGGTTTTAACGTGTGAATCACTCTGTGCCAGAGCATGCTATTACATTCACACTAATGAGCCACAGAGAACTCTCACTTCTCTTGATAAACTTGATGCATTTTTTAACAGACATAACTCTCAGAACTACAGATCCCAGACATAACTCTCAGACCAACAGAACCCAGACTTAACTCTCAGAACTACAGAACCCAGACTTAACTCTCAGAACTACAGATCGCAGACATAACTCTCAACACTACAGAACCCAGACATAACTCTCAGAACTACAGAGCCCAGACATAACTCTCAGACCAACAGAACCCAGACTTAACTCTCAGAACTACAGATCCCAGACATAACTCTCAACACTACAGAACCCAGACATAACTCTCAGAACAACAGAGCCCAGACATAACTCTCAGACCAACAGAACCCAGACTTAACTCTCAGAACTACAGATCCCAGACATAACTCTCAGCACTACAGAACCCAGACATAACTCTCAGAACTACAGAGCCCAGAATTAACTCTCAGAACTACAGAACCCAGACATAATTCTCAGAACTACAGAGCCCAGAATTAACTCTCAGAACTACAGAACCCAGACATAATTCTCAGAACTACAGATCCCAGACATAACTCAGAACTACAGAACCCAGACATAACTCTCAGAACTAAAGATCCCATGGTTTATGTTGGGACTGTCTGGCTGGTTACAGATCCCATGGTAGATGATAATACTGTCTAGGTGGCAACAAATCCCGGTAGATGGTAGTACTGTCTGGCTGGTTACAGATCCCATGGTAGATGGTAGTACTGTCTGACTGGCTACAGATCCCATGGTAGATGATAGTACTGTCTGGCTGGTTACAGATCCCATGGTAGGTGATAGTACTGTCTGGCTGGTTACAGATCCCATGGTAGGTGATAGTACTGTCTGGCTGGTTACAGATCCCATGGTAGATGATAGTACTGTCTGGCTGGTTACAGATCTCATCATGGTAGATGGTAGTACTGTCTGGCTGGCTACAGATCCCATGGTAGATGGTAGTACTGTCTGGCTGGATACAGATCCCATGGCAGATGGTAGTACTGTCTGGCTGGTTACAGATCCCATGGTAGATGGTAGTACTGTCTGGCTGGTTACAGATCCCATGGTAGGTGATAGTACTGTCTGGCTGGTTACAGATCCCATGGTAGGTGATAGTACTGTCTGGCTGGTTACAGATCCCATGGTAGATGATAGTACTGTCTGGCTGGTTACAAATCTCATCATGGTAGATGATAGTACTGTCTGGCTGGCTACAGATCCCATGGTAGATGATAGTACTGTCTGGCTGGCTACAGATCTCATCATGGTAGATGGTAGTACTGTCTGGCTGGCTACAGATCTCATCATGGTAGATGATAGTACTGTCTGGCTCGTTACAGATCTCATCATGATAGATGATAGTACTGTCTGGCTGGCTACAGATTGTGTAGTTATCGATGTATTCATCTACTACCCCCTTTGAATACCTTATATACACATACAAAACACACACAACTCTAGATTTTACACAAACACACACAAACAAATGAACATGCATTCTCTCTCTCTCTCTCTCTCTCTCTCTCTCTCTCTCTCTCTCTCTCTTTCTCTCTCTCTCTCTCTCACTCTCTCTCAAACTCTCTATTTCAAACTCTCTCTCTCTCTCTCTCTCTCTCTCTCTCTCCCTGGACTCACATAACATAACAACCACCTCCCTGGACGGACGGACAAGCCCAGTGATGTGATTGGTTGACAGACGTCTGTCCGAGAAGGAGCAGTGTTGAAGATAGAGGACAATGGGCCAGAACTAATAGATCTGATTCAAACTGAGTAACCAACCAGAACCTTCTCTCTCTCCCCCCCCGCCTCGGGCTCTATCTGCCCTTTTCTGACCAGCTACACACATGCACATACACACACATCTACATACACACACACACAAGGCAAGCACGCACACACAGTAGTGATGCGCGGGTCAGCTGTTTGGTCAACTGCACCCACCCACAACCAGCCAGACTATATATGATAAAGTGAAAATCTGAGGCCCACACCCGACCCTAACCCACTAATATAGAACATCTGAGGCCCCACCCGACCCTAACCCACTAATATAGAACATCTGAGGCCCCACCCGACCCTAACCCACTAATGTAGAACATCTGAGGCCCACACCCGACCCTAACCCACTAATATAGATAATCATAGGGCCCCACCCGACCCTAACCCACTAATATAGAACATCTGAGGCCCCACCCGACCCTAACCCACTGATATAGAACATCTGAGGCCCCACCCGACCCTAACCCACTGATATAGAACATCTGAGGCCCCACCCGACCCTAGCCCACTAATACAGAACATATGAGGCCCCACCCGACCCTAACCCACTAATATAGAACATCTGAGGCCCCACCCGACCCTAACCCACTAATGTAGAACATCTGAGGCCCCACCCGACCCTAACCCACTGATATAGAACATCTGAGGCCACACCTGACCCTAACCCACTGATATAGAACATCTGAGGCCCCACCCGACCCTAACCCACTAATATAGAACATCTGAGGCCCCACCCGACCCTAACCCACTAATATAGAACATCATAGGCCCCACCCGACCCTAACCCACTAATAAAGAACATCTGAGGCCCCACCCGACCCTAACCCACTAATAAAGAACATCTGAGGCCCCACCCGACCCTAACCCACTAATATAGAACATCTGAGGCCCACACCCGACCCTAACCCACTAATAAAGAACATCTGAGGCCCCACCCGACCCTAACCCACTAATAAAGAACATCTGAGGCCCCACCCGACCCTAACCCACTAATATAGAACATCTGAGGCCCACACCCAACCCTAACACACTAATATAGAACATCTGAGGCCCCACCCGACCCTAACCCACTAATATAGAACATATGAGGCCCACACCCGACCCTAACCCACTGATATAGAACATCTGAGGCCCACACCCGACCCTAACCCACTAATAAAGAACATATGAGGCCCACACCCGACCCTAACCCACTAATATAGAACATATGAGGCCCACACCCGACCCTAACCCACTGATATAGAACATCTGAGGCCCACACCCGACCCTAACACACTAATATAGAACATCTGAGGCCCCACCCGACCCTAACCCACTAATATAAAACATATGAGGCCCACACCCGACCCTAACCCACTGATATAGAACATCTGAGGCCCACACCCGACCCTAACCCACTAATATAGAACATATGAGGCCCACACCCGACCCTAACCCACTGATATAGAACATCTGAGGCCCACACCCGACCCTAACCCACTAATATAGAACATATGAGGCCCACACCCGACCCTAATCCACTGATATAGAACATCTGAGGCCCAAACCCGACCCTAACCCACTAATATAGAACATCATAGGCCCCACCCGACCCTAACCCACTAATATAGAACATATGAGGCCCACACCCGACCCTAACCCACTGATATAGAACATCATAGGCCCCACCCGACCCTAACCCACTAATATAGAACATCATAGGCCCCACCCGACCCTAACCCACTAATATAGAACATATGAGGCCCACACCCGACCCTAACCCACTAATATAGAACATCTGAGGCCCCACCCGACCCTAACCCACTAATATAGAACATCATAGGCCCCACCCGACCCTAACCCACTAATATAGAACATATGAGGCCCACACCCGACCCTAACCCACTAATATAGAACATATGAGGCCCACACCCGACCCTAACCCACTGATATAGAACATCATAGGCCCCACCCGACCCTAACCCACTAATATAGAACATCATAGGCCCCACCCGACCCTAACCCACTAATATAGAACATATGAGGCCCACACCCAACCCTAACCCACTAATATAGAACATCTGAGGCCCCACCCGACCCTAACCCACTAATATAGAACATCATAGGCCCCACCCGACCCTAACCCACTAATATAGAACATATGAGGCCCACACCCGACCCTAACCCACTAATAAAGAACATCTGAGGCCCCACCCGACCCTAACCCACTAATATAGAACATCTGAGGCCACACCTGACCCTAACCCACTAATATAGAACATCATAGGCCCCACCCGACCCTAACCCACTAATATAGAACATATGTGGCCCACACCCGACCCTAACCCACTAATATAGAACATATGAGGCCCACACCCGACCCTAACCCACTGATATAGAACATCATAGGCCCCACCCGACCCTAACCCACTAATATAGAACATCATAGGCCCCACCCGACCCTAACCCACTAATATAGAACATATGAGGCCCACACCCGACCCTAACCCACTAATATAGAACATCTGAGGCCCCACCCGACCCTAACCCACTAATATAGAACATCTGAGGCCCCACCCGACCCTAACCCACTGATATAGAACATCTGAGGCCCCACCCGACCCTAACCCACTAATATAGAACATCTGAGGCCCCACCCGACCCTAACCCACTGATATAGAACATCTGCTGTTGGCTACAGTCAGAGACGGCATAAATATCTTTTGACAGGGGGTGCAGCATTCTTTTTGTTGTTGCCTGGTTTAGATATGTTTCTGCTTATAATTTCTGACATTTTGGTAGGCTATTTGTTAGTCAACTTACCTATAATTACATAGATGCAGCTTCTCATTACATGTTGCCCTAGAGGACTAAATAAACCCCTGCCCACCAGAATAATGTCAATATAAATTGATAGAATGCTTGAATCTATTGACATCGGTAAAGGTTTCTCTGTCATCTCTGCTTCTTTCGGGGCTGAAAGATGTTTAGTGACCGGGGGGGAATGCAATAACACATTTATTTTTAGATTTTTTTAGATTTTCGATTGACATCAGTTTGACCAGTTGTTGTTTTCAACAACCCAACATGTTGCTGATAAGATTTCACTTTGGCTTGGATGCATAATTATTTTATGTGGTTGAAATACTATCAGCTTTTAACAATGTATTTAACTCAGCAAGTCACTTTTGGACAAATTCTAACGATGGCCTATGATGTCAAATTTACAATGATGGCTTACCCCGGCCAAACCCGGCCTACCCTGGCCAAACCCGGCCAAACCCGGCCAAACGTGCACCGCCCTATGGGATACTCCCAATCATGGCCAGATGTGATACAGCCTGGATTTGAACCAGGGACTGTAGTGTCACCTCTTACACTGCGACGCAGTGCCTTAGAACACGGCGCCACTCGGGAGCTTTGATGATGCTGAAGAGGGACCATCCGTAGAGGTGCTATAACTTCAAATTCACATTCTCTCAAGATGCTGAAAGCAAGAAATCCTATTTCTCCACTCCTTGCCGTGTCAACATTTTGCATACATTTGGTGGATCATTTTACTGCAAGCATTAATTCTGCATGAGTTAATAGTAAGGCTACAGTTGAAGTCGGAAGTTTACATTACATTTACACCTTAGCCAAATACATTAACAATTTTAAACTACATTTTTCACAATTCCTTGCATCAAATCAAAGTTTATTTGTCATGTACGCTGAATACAACAGACCTTACAGTGAAATGCTTACTTAGAGGCTCTAACCAATAGTGCAAAAAAGGTATTAGGTGAACAAAAGGTAGGTAAAGAAATTAAACAACAGTAAAAAGAGGCTACATACAGCCCGGTTAGACAGGCTGATTGAGGTAGTATGTACATGAATGTATAGTTAAAGTGACTATGCATATATGATAAACAGAGAGTAGCAGCAGAGTAAAAAATACATGTTGGGGGGAACACAATGCAAATAATCCGGGTAGCCATTTGATTACCTGTTCAGGAGTCTTATGGCTCGGGGGTAAAAACTGTTGAGAAGCCTTTTTGTCCTAGACTTGGAACTCCGGTACCACTTGCCATGCAGTAGTAGAAAGAACAGTCTATGACTGGGGTGGCTGGGGTCTTTGACCATTTTTAGGGCCTTCCTCTGACACTGCTTGGTGTAGAGGTCCCGGATGGCAGGCAGCTTAGTCCCAGTGAGGTACTGGCCCGTAAAACTGCTGCCATTTCTTCCGGCGACATTTTGAATCATAACATTTAATCCTGTCTAAATTCCCTGTCTGAGGTCAGTTAGAATCACCACTTTATTTTAAGAATGTGAAATGTCAGAATAATAGTAGAGAGAATGATTTATTTCAGCTTTTATTTCTTTCATCACATTCCCAGTGGGTCAGAAGGTTACATACACTTGATTCATGTTTGGTAGATTTAACTTTAAATTGGTTCATTTGGGTCAAACGCTTCATGTAGCCTTCCACAAGCTTCCCACAATAAGTTGGGTGAATTATGGCCCATTCCTCCTGACAGAGCTGGTGTAACTGAGTCAGGTTTGTAGGCCTCCTTGCTCACACAAGCTTTATCAGTCCTGCCCACAAATGTTCTATTGGATTGAGGTCAGGGCTTTGTGATGGCCACTGCAATACCTTCACTTTGTTGTCCTTAAGCAATTTTGCCACAAATGTGGAAGTCTGCTTGGGGTCACTGTCCATTTGGACCAAGCTTTATCTTCCTGACTGATGCCTTCTATATTGAAGATGTTGCTTCAATATATCCATATAATTTTCCATCCTCATGATGCCATCTATATTGTGAAGTGCACCATTCCCTCCTGCAGCAAAGCACCCCCACAACATGATGCTGCCACCCCCGGGCTTCACGGTTGGGATGGTGTTCTTCGGCTTGCAAGCCTCCCCCTTTTTCCTCCAAACATAACAATGATCATTATAGCCAAACAGTTCTATTTTTGTTTCATCAGGCCAGAAGACATTTCTCCCAAAAGTATGATCGTTGTCCCCATGTGCAGTTGCAAACCGTAGTCTGGCTTTTTTTATGGCGGTTTTGGAGCAGTGGCTTCTTACTTGCTGAGCGGCCTTTCAGATTATGTCGATATAGGACTCGTTTTACTATATAGGAGTCGTTTTAGGATATAGAAATCGTTTTACTGTGGATATAGATACTTTTGTACCTGTTTCCTCCAGCATCTTCACAAGTTCCTTTGCTGTTGTTCTGGGATTGATTTGCACTTTACGTTCAAGTACATTCCTCTCTAGGAGACAAAACGCGTCTCCTTCCTGAGCGGTATGACGGCTGCGTGGTCCCATGGTGTTCATACTTGCCCACTATTGTTCGTACAGATGGACGTGGTACCTTCAGGCGTTTGGATAATGCTCCCAAGGATGATCCAGACTTGTGGAGGTCTACAAAAAAAAAATCTGAGGTCTTTGCTGAATTCTTTTGATTTTCCCATGATGTCAAGCAAAGAGGCAGTGAATTTGAAGGTAGGCCTTGAAATACATCTACAGGTACACCTCCAATTGACTCAAATGATGAGTCATGACATAATTTTCTGGAATTTTCCAAGCTGTTTAAAGGCACAGTCAACTTGGGGTATGTAAACTTCTGACCCACTGGAATTGTGATACAGTGAATTATAAGTGAAATAATCTGTCTGTAAACAATTGTTGGAAAAATGACTTGTGTCATGAACAAAGTAGATGTCCTAACCGACTTGCCAAAACTATAGTTTGTTAACAAGACATTTGTGGAGTGGTTGAAAAACGAGTTTTAATGACTCCAACCTCAGTGTATGTAAACCTTTGACTAAACTGTATGTCACTCCAGTGTAAATTGCTAAATTGTAATTACTTTGCCACTATTGGCCTATTTATTGTCTTACCTCCTTACTTCATTTTCACACACTGTATACAGATTTTTCTATTGTATTAGTAACTATATGTTTGTTTTACTCCATGTGTAACTCTGTGTTGTTTTTGTCGCACTGCTTTGCTTTATCTTGGCCAGGTTGCAGTTGTAAATGAGAACGTGTTCTCAACTGGCCTTCCTGGTTAAATAAAGGTGAAAAAACATTGTGCGCTGTTCTTGACATAATATGGACATGGACTTTTACCAAATAGGGCTATCTTCTGTATACTCCCTCTACCTTGTCACAACACATCTGATTGGCTCAAATGCATTAATAAGGAAAGAAATTCTATAAATGTACTTTTAAGGAGGCACACCTGTTAATTGAAATGCATTCCAGGTGATTATCTCATGAAGCTGGTTGAGAGAATGCCAAGAGTGTTCAAAGCTGTCATCACGGCAAAGGGTGGCTATTTGAAGAATCTCAAATATAAAATATATTTTGATTTGTTTAACACTTTTTGATTTCTACATGATTCCATCCATGTGTGTTATTTCATAGTTTTGAAGTCTTCACTATTATACTGCAATGTAGAAAATAGAAAAAAAAGAAAGAAAAATCCTTGAATGAGTTCTAAAACTTTTGACCGGTAGTGTTGCTGCTATCATGCTATTTTACTACTTCACCAAATCTTTCTCAAACATGACTTTTCTGGCCCTGTCTTCTCTTTATCTTCAACTCTCCATTTCACAGCTTTTCTCTTAAATCAATTAAGCTCTGACATTGTCTATTTTGTTTCCGTGGTTCGACTTTAACTTTTTCTGCCCGATCCCAAAAAGCATTTGGTGATTAGGATGGAGGCTCATACAGTTCGGACCTAAGTCTTACTCATAGGTACTAATGCCAGATAGCCTAAAATAATGAAAGAAAAATCTAAATGTAGCCTATAGATATAAATTGCAGAAGAATTATACATTTATGGATTTTTTAAAGGTATTGCGTTCTCTTTATTTCAACCCGCCCTTCATCCACACGATATTTCATAACCCTAAACCCAGCATACACATCGACAAATGCACACGCACACACACATGGCCGACGAGCCGTCCTCCCCTCCCCAGCCTCATAGTCTCTTGGCCGGCCCTGTCCACACTCTGTTGATCGGAAGTCAACAACACATTAGAACCCGCAGCGTGGTGGATGGGGATAGGCTATTTGGGGAGATACTGAGCTGTTCCATTAGTTCTGTGGATACACCGGAGAGACAGATCCTACTGCATAGTACTAGTGGGCTGTAGTTGGTGATGCATGCTTTTACACACGGATTAGCTACAGTACTATGTTTTTGGCTTGGGCTAGGTTGTAGTTTGATACTGGTAGTTTTTCTATTCTGTACCATCTGAGCCTTAGCTGTCAGTGTAGGCATTACAAGTCTCAATGCTAGACACGCCAAAGACAATGACGAGCTGCATTGGTGTCGGAAGTGGGATATGCTGTGTTTTGACAGTGGTAGTGTTTCTATAGTATCTGGTTCTTCATCCATCCCGTCTCATATAGCATTAGATAACTCAATGACTGACTGGCCACACCATTACAATAACCAGCTATAGTGTTATTAATCCTATCACTACTCCTATCTATCCATCTATCCTGTGTCAGAGCGAGGCAGAGGAAGGAATTATGTCTTCATTTTTCAGAAAATCAAAGGCTGAGAGTTTAATTATTCATTGCGTCTAAATAGGTCACTGCCTCTTATTATGAGTGGCAAGCAGAGGAAGTGGTACACAGAGAAGGAGAGTGGGAGAGAGAGAGGGGTTAAACAGATAGAGAGAGAGGGAGAGAGAGAAAGAGTGAGAGGGGTTAAACAGATAGAGAGAGAGGGAGAGAGAGAAAGAGTGAGAGGGGTTAAACAGAGAGAGAGAGAGAGAGAGAGTGAGAGGGGTTAAACAGAGAGAGAGAGAGAGAGAGAGAGAGAGAGAGAGAGGGGTTAAACAAAGAGAGGGAGAGAGAGAGAGGGGTTAAACAGAGAGAGACGAGAGAGAGAGAGAGAGAGAGAGAGAGAGAGAGGGGTTAAACAGAGGGAGAGAGAGAGGGGGGGTTAAACAGAGAGAGAGAGAGAGAGGGGTTAAACAGAGAGAGACGAGAGAGAGAGAGAGAGAGAGAGAGATAGGGGGGGTTAAACAGAGAAAGAGAGAGAGAGAGAGAGAGAGAGAGGGGTTAAAAAGAGAGAGAGAAGAGAGAGAGAGAGAGAGGGGTTGAGAAAGAGGGTGAGAAGAGAGATATGGAGAGAGGGAGATGTAGAAAGAGAGGGAGAGAGATATGGAGGGAGGGAGACGTAGAAAGAGAGGGAGAGTGATATGGAGGGAGACAAAGAGAGAGGGGAAATGCCTACACCGCCTGCATGCTGCCTGTGTTATGATGCTCTATATGACAAAGGGTGAGGCTAACACAACAGAAGAGTTATCAGAATAGAAGAATTATCACAATAGAAGGGTTATCACAATAGAAGGGCTATCACAATAGAAGGGGTATCACAACAGAAGGGTTATCACAACAGAAGAGTTATCTCAATAGAAGAGTTATCACAATAGAAGAGTTATCACAATAGAAGAGTTATCCCAATAGAAAAGTTATCACAACAGAAGGGTTATCACAATAGAATAGTTATCACAACAGAAGGGTTATCGCAATAGAAGAGTTATCGCAATAGAAGGGTTATCACAATAGAAGGGTTATCACAATAGAAGAGTTATCACAATAGAAAGGTTATCACAATAGAAGGGTTATCACAATAGAAGGGTTATCACAATAGAAGAGTTATCACAATAGAAAGGTTATCACAATAGAAGGGTTATCACAATAGAAGAGTTATCACAATAGAAGAGTTATCAGAATAGAAGAGTTATCACAATGGAAGAGTTATCACAACAGAAGAGTTATCACAATAGAAGAGTTATCACAATAGAAGGGTTATCACAATAGAAGGGTTATCACAATAGAAGGGTTATCACAATAGAAGAGTTATCACAATAGAAGGGTTATCCCAATAGAAGGGTTATCACAATAGAAGGGTTATCACAATAGAAGAGTTATCACAATAGAAGGGTTATCACAATAGAAGGTGAAACAGAGGATCTACCCAGTTAGCTGACAGGTTTTGGTCCCCTGAAAGTCCTCTGTAATCTCCATCTCTAATTCTATGTATTATTAAACCAACCATTATGTTCTCTAGTAGCATTTGACAAACCAGAATATAAATAATTGATGTAAATAGTAAGCATTACAGGACCAAGAATAGAACCTTTGAGGAAAACCAGATGTCATCTCAACATGTGCGAGAGCCTTGTGTCCCTGTCTTTTGACATTGACCATAGTCATTTGAGCATTGCTCCCATGTTGGCCCACTAGGTTAGTTTGGCATGTATTCTAAAACTCTAGTACCTGTGTTTGACCCCTGCAGATGGCTACACCACTGATGACATTGAGTTCTACTGGCGAGGGGGAGATGGAGCTGTGTCTGGGGTGGAGAGAATAGAGCTGCCTCAGTTCTCCATCGTGGACTACAAGCTGGTCTCCAAGAACGTGGTCTTCTCTACAGGTGCACAGTGGCGGCCATTTTGATACACTATACCTATGTATATCTACGGTTATACTGTAGATCTTCAGGGGTCGATACACTTATATTCTGTATATTACCTGACTATGCTTTAGAGTTCTTATTCCCTCCACTTCAGGTCATTATTGTACACTACTATGTATTCTCAATGGTTTACCTGGTTAAATAAAGCAAAATAAGAAATAAAATAAAAAAGTTCTGTCTTTTTTCCTCCATGCAGGTTCTTACCCACGTCTGTCTCTGAGCTTCAAGCTGAAGAGGAACATCGGCTACTTCATCCTCCAGACCTACATGCCCTCTATCCTGATTACCATCCTGTCTTGGGTCTCCTTCTGGATCAACTATGATGCCTCCGCTGCCAGAGTGGCTCTGGGTAAGATTGCCCATCGATTCGATCAATGAAGCTGTCGAGATTCATCCGTCAGTCAGTCAATCAATCAATAAAATTAAACTTATACAATATAGCCATGTTTACAAACATTGGTGTCATAGTGTTCGCATTGTTTTGAAATGCCATGTAAAATCTGCATTGTTGTTCATGGGTGACATATAAAAGAAAGAAATGGAGCGTTAATATTCTGCCCTAAACCAGATACGATAGTATTTACATATACTCCTTGCACCTTGATCGTATTGCTATCTAATGACAATTATATTAGTACCGTGAATGATTTGTGAAACCAGGGTTATTGGCCAGGATAAGGTCCTAATGAGTGCCTCAACATGAGCCCAGTCCTGAACATGAGCCCAGTCCTGAACATGAGCCCAGTCCTGAACATGAGCCCTGGTCTGAACATGAGCCCAGTCCTGAACATGAGCCCTGTCCTGAACATGAGCCCTGGTCTGAAAATGAGCCCAATCCTGAACATGACCCCTGTCCTGAACATGAGCCCTGTCCTGTACATGAGCCCTGTCCTGAACATGAGCCCTGTACTGAACATGAGCCCTGTCCTGAACATGAGCCCTGGTCTGAACATGAGCCCAGTCCTGAACATGAGCCCTGTCCTGAACATGAACCCTGGTCTGAACATGAGCCCTGTCCTGAACATATGCCCAGTCCTGAACATATGCCCAGTCCTGAACATGAGCCCTGTGTATTGTTAATTCTAGCTGTAGATGGTATCAGAGGCCGTGGGGAAAGCAGCATGGACAGGCGTAGTTAGCTGTGTGACTGCGTGGCCGATGGATGGCAGAGTTACGTATCATACTTATGAATCTGACCAAATGCAGATTATATAACGCAGAAATCGAACGTATCAAACACAATGGATAGATACAGTGCCTTGCGAAAGTATTCGACCCCCATGAACTTTACGACCTTTTGCCACATTTCAGGCTTCAAACATAAAGATATAAAACTGTATTTTTTTGTGAAGAATCAACAACAAGTGGGACACAATCATGAAGTGGAACAACATTTATTGGATATTTCAAACTTTTTTAACAAATCAAAAACTGAAAAATTGGGCGTGCAAAATTATTCAGCCCCCTTAAGTTAATACTTTGTAGCGCCACCTTTTGCTGCGATTACAGCTGTAAGTAGCTTGGGGTATGTCTCTATCAGTTTTGCACATCGAGAGACTTACATTTTTTCCCATTCCTCCTTGCAAAACAGCTCGAGCTCAGTGAGGTTGGATGGAGAGCATTTGTGAACAGCAGTTTTCAGTTCTTTCCACAGATTCTCGATTGGATTCAGGTCTGGACTTTGACTTGGCCATTCTAACACCTGGATATGTTTATTTTTGAACCATTCCATTGTAGATTTTGCTTTATGTTTTGGATCATTGTCGTGTTGGAAGACAAATCTCCGTCCCAGTCTCAGGTCTTTTGCAGACTCCATCAGGTTTTCTTCCAGACTGGTCCTGTATTTGGCTCCATCCATCTTCCCATCAATTTTAACCATCTTCCCTGTCCCTGCTGAAGAAAAGCAGGCCCAAACCATGATGCTGCCACCACCATGTTTGACAGTGGGGATGGTGTGTTCATGGTGATGAGCTGTGTTGCTTTTACGCCAAACATAACGTTTTGCATTGTTGCCAAAAAGTTCAATTTTGGTTTCATCTGACCAGAGCACCTTCTTCCACATGTTTGGTGTGTCTCCCAGGTGGCTTGTGGCAAACTTTAAACGACAATTTTTATGGATATCTTTCAGAAATGGCTTTCTTCTTGCCACTCTTCCAAAAAGGCCAGATTTGTGCAATATACGACTGATTGTTGTCCTATGGACAGAGTCTCCCACCTCAGCTGTAGATCTCTGCAGTTCACTCCAGAGTGATCATGGGCCTCTTGGCTGCATCTCTGATCAGTCTTCTCCTTGTATGAGCTGAAAGTTTAGAGGGACGGCCAGGTCTTGGTAGATTTGCAGTGGTCTGATACTCCTTCCATTTCAATATTATCGCTTGCACAGTGCTCCTTGGGATGTTTCAAGCTTGGGAAATCTTTTTGTATCCAAATCCGGCTTTAAACTTCTTCACAACAGTATCTCGGACCTGCCTGGTGTGTTCCTTGTTCTTCATGATGCTCTCTGCGCTTTTACATTTACATTTAAGTCATTTAGCAGACGCTCTTATCCAGAGCGACTTACACTTTTAACGGACCTCTGAGACTATCACAGTGCAGGTGCATTTATACGGAGACTTGATTACACACAGGTGGATTGTATTTATCATCATTAGTCATTTAGGTCAACATTGGATCATTCAGAGATCCTCACTGAACTTCTGGAGAGAGTTTGCTGCACTGAAAGTAAAGGGGCTGAATAATTTTGCACGCCCAATTTTTCAGTTTTTGATTTGTTAAAAAAGTTTGAAATATCCAATAAATGTCGTTCCACTTCATGATTGTGTCCCACTTGTTGTTGATTCTTCACAAAAAAATACAGTTTTATATCTTTATGTTTGAAGCCTGAAATGTGGCAAAAGGTCGCAAAATTCAAGGGGCCGAATACTTTCGCAAGGCACTGTAATGCAGGAATCTAACGTATCGAACACAATGGATAGATAATGCAGGAATCTAACGTATCGAACACAATGGATAGATAATGCAGAAATCTAACGTATCAAACACAATGGATAGATAATGAAGAAATCTAACGTATTGAACACAATGGGTGTATTGGGTCTAATAATGCAGAAATCTAACATATCAAACACAATGGATAGATAATGCAGAAATCTAACGTATCGAACACAATGGGTGTATTGGGTCTAATAACGCAGAAATCTAACGTATCAAACACAATGGATAGATAATGCAGAAATATAACGTATCGAACACAATGGATAGATAATGCAGAAATCTAACGTATCAAGCGCAATGGATAGAGAATGCAGAAATCTAACGTATCGAACACAATGGGTGTATTGGGCCTAAAAACACAGGCAAATCGTGCTGTGACTAATACCAGGGTTACATCCCAAATGACACCCTATTCCCTATATAGTGCACTAACCATAGGGATCTGGTAAAAAAAAAGTAGTGCACTACTGCTTTGTAGGGAATAAGGTGTTAAGGGGGGTATCACACTGGGCTGCTTCTTATGTCTACAGACGCATATATGAAATATATATATGATGGCGGCAGAGGAGATGTCTGCCATTTTACGGCCTCCTAACCAATTGTGCTATTGTGTGTGGGTTTTTTTCCGATATTTGTAACTTATTTTGTACATATTGTTTTTCTGCCACCATCTCTTATGACCGATATCAGGACAGCCATTACTCACCTCGTACTGGACAAAACATTTCCTTTAACGAGTCATGGATTTACTTCAGAAACCGGACAAGGCCCGAATCCCCGTCATTCGCATGAAGAAGAGACAGAGATGTTGGGGACGTAGGTCGGGGTGCCTTTGTAAGGATCCAACGACGATTGAGTAATCACCCACTACCATCAGTCCTATTAGTCAACGTGCAATCATTTGATAACAAAATGGATGAGCTCCTATCAAGACTATCCTACCAATGGGACATTAAAAACTGTGATATTTTATGTTTCATTGAGTCGTGGCTGAATGACTACATGGATAACATACAGCTGGCTGGGTTTTTGCTCCATCGGCAAGACAGTACAGCTGCCTCCAGTAAGACAAGGTTGTGGTGGTCTGTGTCTATTTGTAAATAACAGCTGGTGCAAGAAATCTAATATTAAGGAAGTCTCAAGGCTTTCCTCACCTGAGGTAGAGTATCTTATGATAAGCTGTAGACCACACTATTTACCAAGAGAGTTGAAATCTATATTTTTCGTAGCTGTGTATTTACCACCACAGCCGATGCTGGCACTAAGACGACACTCAGCGAGCTGTATAGGGCCATAAGCAAACAAGAAAATGCTCATCCAGAGGCAGCGCTCCTAGTGGCCGGGGACTTAAATGCAGGGAAACTTAAATCCGTTTTGCCTAGTTTCTACCAGCATGTTAAATGTGCAACCAGAGGGAAAAAAACTCTAAACCAACTTTACTCCACACACATAGACACGTACAAAGCTCTCCCTCACTCTCCATTTTGCAAATCTGACCTTAACTCTATCCTCCAGATTCCTGCTTACAAGCAAAACCTAAAGCAGGAAAAGACCAGTGACTCGGTCAATACTGAAGTGGTCCTATGAAGCAGATGCTAAGCTACAGGACTGTTTTGCTATCACAGACTGGAATATGTTTCAGGATTTTTCCGATGGCATTGAGGAGTACACCACATCAGTCACTGGCTTCGTCAATAAGTGCCTCAATGATGTCATACCTCAACCAGAAGCCATGGATTACAGGCAACATCTACGCTGAACTAAAGGGTAGAGCTGCCGCTTTCAATTAGCGGGACTCAAACCCAGAAGCTTATAACAAATCCTGCTATGCCCTCTGACGAACCATCAAACAGGCAAAGCGTCAATACAGGACTACTATTGAATCCTACTACACCGGCTCCGATGCTCGTCGGATGAGGAAGGGCTTGCAAACTATTACGGACTACAAAGGGAAGCACAGCCTCGAGCTGCCCAGTGACACGAGCCTACCAGACGAGCTAAATGCCTTCTATGCTCGCTTCGAGGCAAGCAATACTGAAGCATGCATGAGAGCATCAGCTGTTCCGGACGACTGTGTGATCACGCTCTCCGTAGCCGATGTGATTAAGACCTTTAAACAGGTCAGCATTCACAAGGCCACGTGGCAGAAGGATTACCTGGACTGTACTCTGATCATGTGCTGACCAACAGGCAAGTGTCTTCACTGACATTTTCAACCTGTCCCTGACCAAGTCTGTAATACCAACATGTTTCAAGCAGACCACCATAGTCCGTGTGCCCAAGGAAGCAAAGGTAACCTGCTTAAATGATTACCGCCAACGAGCACTCACGTCAGTAGCCATGAAGTGCTTTGAAAGGCTGATCATGGCTCACATCAACAGCATCCTCTCGGATACACTAGACCCACTCCAATTTGCATACCGCCCCAACAGATCCACAGATGATGCAATCTCTATTGCACTCCACACTGCCCTTTCCCACCTGGACAAGAGGAACACCTGTGTGAGAATGCTATTCATTGACTACAGCTTATCGTTCAACACGTACGGTATACTGCACTTGTTCAGCGCATGTGACAAATAAAATTTGGATTTGATTTCATTTGATTCCTGAACCCTTTGGTTGGTCCCCTGGAATTTGGATAGAGACTCCACACTAACATACACACACACACGTGTGCCCATACACAGCTAGGCGGAAGTGTCATGTAGATGTTTGGGAATGAGGAACCATCTGTCCGTATGGGTTCATTAGGTCTGTAGAATGAGGAACCATCTGTATGGGTTCATTAGGTCTGTAGAATGAGGAACCATCTGTATGGGTTCATTAGGTCTGTAGAATGAGGAACCATCTGTCTGTATGGGTTCATTAGGTCTGTAGAATGAGGAACCATCTGTATGGGTTCATTAGGTCTGTAGAATGAGGAACCATCTGTATGGGTTCATTAGGTCTGTAGAATGAGGAACCATCTGTCCATATGGGTTCATTAGGTCTGTAGAATGAGGAACCATCTGTATGGGTTCATTAGGTCTGTAGAATGAGGAACCATCTGTATGGGTTCATTAGGTCTGTAGAATGAGGAACCATCTGTCTGTATGGATTCATTAGGTCTGTAGAATGAGGAACCATCTGTATGGGTTCATTAGGTCTGTAGAATGAGAAACCATCTGTATGGGTTCATTAGGTCTGTAGAATGAGGAACCATCTGTATGGGTTCATTAGGTCTGTAGAATGAGGAACCATCTGTCCATATGGGTTCATTAGATCTGTAGAATGAGGAACCATCTGTATGGGTTCATTAGGTCTGTAGAATGAGAAACCATCTGTATGGGTTCATTAGGTCTGTAGAATGAGGAACCATCTGTCCATATGGGTTCATTAGGTCTGTAGAATGAGGAACCATCTGTCTGTATGGATTCATTAGGTCTGTAGAATGAGGAACCATCTGTCCATATGGGTTCATTAGGTCTGTAGAATGAGGAACCATCTGTCCGTATGGGTTCATTAGGTCTGTAGAATGAGGAACCATCTGTCTGTATGGGTTCATTAGGTCTGTAGAATGAGGAACCATCTGTATGGGTTCATTAGGTCTGTAGAATGAGGAACCATCTGTATGGGTTCATTAGGTCTGTAGAATGAGGAACCATCTGTCCATATGGGTTCATTAGGTCTGTAGAATGAGGAACCATCTGTATGGGTTCATTAGGTCTGTAGAATGAGGAACCATCTGTATGGGTTCATTAGGTCTGTAGAATGAGGAACCATCTGTATGGGTTCATTAGGTCTGTAGAATGAGGAACCATCTGTCCATATGGGTTCATTAGGTCTGTAGAATGAGGAACCATCTGTATGGGTTCATTAGGTCTGTAGAATGAGGAACCATCTGTCCGTATGGGTTCATTAGGTCTGTATAATGAGGAACCATCTGTCTGTATGGATTCATTAGGTCTGTAGAATGAGGAACCATCTGTATGGATTCATTAGGTCTGTAGAATGAGGAACCATCTGTATGGGTTCATTAGGTCTGTAGAATGAGGAACCATCTGTATGGGTTCATTAGGTCTGTAGAATGAGAAACCATCTGTATGGATTCATTAGGTGTGTAGAATGAGGAACCATCTGTATGGGTTCATTAGGTCTGTAGAATGAGGAACCATCTGTATGGGTTCATTAGGTCTGTAGAATGAGGAACCATCTGTATGGGTTCATTAGGTCTGTAGAATGAGGAACCATCTGTATGGGTTCATTAGGTCTGTAGAATGAGGAACCATCTGTATGGATTCATTAGGTCTGTAGAATGAGGAACCATCTGTCCATATGGGTTCATTAGGTCTGTAGAATGAGGAACCATCTGTATGGGTTCATTAGGTCTGTAGAATGAGGAACCATCTGTATGGGTTCATTAGGTCTGTAGAATGAGGAACCATCTGTATGGGTTCATTAGGTCTGTAGAATGAGGAACCATCTGTATGGGTTCATTAGGTCTGTAGAATGAGGAACCATCTGTATGGGTTCATTAGGTCTGTAGAATGAGGAACCATCTGTATGGGTTCATTAGGTCTGTAGAATGAGGAACCATCTGTATGGGTTCATTAGGTCTGTAGAATGAGAAACCATCTGTATGGATTCATTAGGTCTGTAGAATGAGGAACCATCTGTATGGGTTCATTAGGTCTGTATAATGAGGAACCATCTGTCTGTATGGATTCATTAGGTCTGTAGAATGAGGAACCATCTGTCTGTATGGGTTCATTAGGTCTGTAGAATGAGGAACCATCTGTATGGATTCATTAGGTCTGTAGAATGAGGAACCATCTGTCTGTATGGGTTCATTAGGTCTGTAGAATGAGGAACCATCTGTATGGATTCATTAGGTCTGTAGAATGAGGAACCATCTGTCCGTATGGGTTCATTAGGTCTGTAGAATGAGGAACCATCTGTAGAATGAGGAACCATCTGTCTGTATGGGTTCATTAGGTCTGTAGAATGAGGAACCATCTGTATGGATTCATTAGGTCTGTAGAATGAGGAACCATCTGTATGGGTTCATTAGGTCTGTAGAATGAGGAACCATCTGTATGGGTTCATTAGGTCTGTAGAATGAGGAACCATCTGTCTGTATGGGTTCATTAGGTCTGTAGAATGAGAAACCATCTGTATGGATTCATTAGGTCTGTAGAATGAGGAACCATCTGTATGGGTTCATTAGGTCTGTAGAATGAGGAACCATCTGTCTGTATGGGTTCATTAGGTCTGTAGAATGAGGAACCATCTGTATGGGTTCATTAGGTCTGTAGAATGAGGAACCATCTGTCTGTATGGGTTCATTAGGTCTGTAGAATGAGGAACCATCTGTATGGATTCATTAGGTCTGTAGAATGAGGAACCATCTGTCTGTATGGGTTCATTTGGTCTGTAGAATGAGGAACCATCTGTATGGGTTCATTAGGTCTGTAGAATGAGGAACCATCTGTCTGTATGGGTTCATTAGGTCTGTAGAATGAGGAACCATCTGTATGGGTTCATTAGGTCTGTAGAATGAGGAACCATCTGTCTGTATGGGTTCATTAGGTCTGTAGAATGAGGAACCATCTGTATGGATTCATTAGGTCTGTAGAATGAGGAACCATCTGTATGGGTTCATTAGGTCTGTAGAATGAGGAACCATCTGTCCGTATGGGTTCATTAGGTCTGTAAGGGTGCCAAACTACTACACTCTATGGACTTGTTTACTACTCATATCCCTGTTGGCTGTTTCCCGACCCCGTTTCCCGACCCTGTACCAGGAGGTCACAGGATTATTCTGGTCCTTTATCACATACAGAGTCAGATATAAACCAGCTGATCTCCTTTGAAAACACACACCTGACACCCATTTCACGTTTAGGGTTTTTGGATTCGATTGAAAGCACAATTGAAAAACAATAATGAAAAACTGTTTATTTTCTGGTCAGCAGATGAGGACAGTAAACGTTGAAAACACTAGTTTGATAATTAATCTTCTTAATTGTTTGTTTACGACTAAATTCTCTTTCCAATGATCTCCAGTGTTTTTTGATAACTATTATAAAAGCTGACTTGTTTATGACATTATTTTTGGTGAATGCTGTGATTGTAAAGGTAAAATGTGATCTCCAGGTATCACCACGGTGTTGACCATGACCACCATCAACACCCATCTGAGAGAGACGCTCCCTAAGATCCCCTACGTCAAGGCCATAGACATGTACCTGATGGGCTGCTTCGTGTTCGTCTTCCTGGCCCTGCTGGAGTACGCCTTCGTCAACTACATCTTCTTCGGACGGGGGCCCCAGAGGCAGAAGAGGGCCGCGGAGAAACTAGCCGTCGTCAACAACGAGAAACTCCGACCCGACCCCAATAAGGTAGGTGTCTCCGGATAGGAAGGGAGTAGGGACAGATGGTTCTAGAGAGGTTGTGTTGATGGTGTAATGTGGTGTCCGATGCAGTAGGAGAACACAGGCTATTATTTCTCTCAAGGTTTATGTGATGCTTCTGTGATCAACTGTTGACTTGATGTCCTTTACTAGGGTTCTCTCTGCACTAGGACTCAACTACACCTCCATGTCCCATTGGTGTAGCCATGTGTATCTGTCAACCACAGTTCAATGAAAATACATCTTTATTAGTTAGACCAGGATTTGACAACATCTGACAGCAAGCTGCGATTTCTCCATGGTAACAGTGCTGATTTTGTATGCTTGCAGTGGATGGTGGGAAATGTAGTTCAGAGAGATGATGCTCTGTATGCCAGAATGAAACAGAGGGAAATTGACGCGTATGACACGATGTGGGATCCCATCTTTGTGGACGATGCCGCATTAGGACTAGGCGAGCAAAGAAATAAGGTACTGGAAGGTTTTGAAAGTCAAAACTTTAACAAATGTCATCAATCTGAATCAACCCCCCCGATCAGAGGAAAATACTGTAGTATTTTTGTGCATTCCTTTAATTTGATTCTATAGATTTTTAAAGGCAACTTTAATCATCACTTCCCACCATTGTGTTTTTTTCTCTTGATTTGCTCTTCATGCATTTTCCTGACAAACACGTCATTGTAGTGGTTGAATAAATTACAAGCATAGTTTGAAAGCTGCGTTCCAAATGGCACCATATTCTCTATTTAGTGCATTACTTTTGACCAGGGCCAATATAGGGAATAGGGTGCCATTTGGTACAGAGTCTACTTCTCAGTGAAGATATTATACACCTTTAATTGAGGGGAAACCTATAAAATGGGGGGACAGGAAATGCTGGTTGTAATTACAAACTATTCCAAAGCTAATGTTGGTATGACAGAAAAATGAATATCTGAGGTAAATTGACAACTCTCCCAAATAACAAGTGAAGCAATTGAAAGGAAATGAGATGGTTAGTGGCATATTATCACTCAGCCTTACAGAGAAGAAAAAGACAAAAGATTATTTCTCCTTCTGAGTTTTGCCAACTGAGTGGCCTTGGAACAGAGTATAAACAACAGATATCATTGATTTTTTTTTCTTTCAACTATTAAGTTGAAAATCTTTTTGATTTAGAGATGTTTTGTTTGATTCTGAAGTCAGGCTATGGGATGAAGAAACTTATGATCCACTTCCTCAGTCCTCACAGCGTCTCTCCTAACCTAAACCTAACTTTGACCCCTGAACCTTCAACCTTAACCTCTCCTTCATCTTAGCAATATTTCCTTATTACTGTTTCTCTCAACCTTTTATCACATTTCTTCCTTTTGTTTACGTTGTTTGTTTACTTGGTTTGTTTACTTGTTCTGACTAGACAGAATGTTAACCACATGCTGGCTGAAATTATGACATGACAATGAAGATAATTTCGCCATGAGAATTTATTTATATATATATATATATATATATATATATATATATATATAT
>NC_088243.1:84951241-84971241 GCF_036934945.1 Oncorhynchus masou masou
TGATGTGACTGGGAGAGACTGTACCCAATGCATGATGTGACTGGGAGAGAATGTACCCAATGCATGATGTGACTGGGAGAGACTGTACCCAATGCATGATGTGACTGGGAGAGACTGTACCCAATGCATGATGTGACTGGGAGAGAATGTACCCAATGCATGATGTGACTGGGAGAGACTGTACCCAATGCATGATGTGACTGGGAGAGACTGTACCCAATGCATGATGTGACTGGGAGAGACTGTACCCAATGCATGATGTGACTGGGAGAGACTGTACCCAATGCACGATGTGACTGGGAGAGACTGTACCCAATGCATGATGTGACTGGGAGAGAATGTACCCAATGCATGATGTGACTGGGAGAGACTGTACCCAATGCATGATGTGACTGGGAGAGAATGTACCCAATGCATGATGTGACTGGGAGAGACTGTACCCAATGCATGATGTGACTGGGAGAGACTGTACCCAATGCATGATGTGACTGGGAGAGAATGTACCCAATGCATGATGTGACTGGGAGAGACTGTACCCAATGCATGATGTGACTGGGAGAGACTGTACCCAATGCATGATGTGACTGGGAGAGACTGTACCCAATGCATGATGTGACTGGGAGAGACTGTACCCAATGCACGATGTGACTGGGAGAGACTGTACCCAATGCATGATGTGACTGGGAGAGACTGTACCCAATGCATGATGTGACTGGGAGAGACTGTACCCAATGCATGATGTGACTGGGAGAGACTGTGTGTATACAGAGGCTCTGAGCGGGAACAGGCAAACGAGCCACAGATATAGGGTTGCAGATGTAATCTCTCTCTCTCTCTCTCTCTCTCTCTCTCTCTCTATCTCTGTCTTCATAATGGGTTCAGAACACAGCAGTGCATCCATTTCTATGGTGAAGTATTAGTGGGGTTGTTATGGTGTGGCGCCAATCAGCCATCCTGCCAGTCAGCCAATCAGCCATCCCCAGCCATCCTGCCAGTCAGCCATCCCCAGGGATATCATCATATCTGTCCCTACTCCCTTCCTATCATGGAGACGAGAGAGAGCGAGAGAGAGAGAGAGAGAGAGAGAGAGAGAGAGAGAGAATAAAACCTCACTCACAACAAGCCAACAGTAGAGAATAGAGAGATCCCCCTGACTCAGCCTCACTCTCTCACACACTCACTGGATTCTTCCACACCCACCACCACTCAAAATGGATTCTTCCACACCCACCACAACTCAAAATGGATTCTTCCACACCCACCACCACTCAAAATGGATTCTTCCACACCCACCACCACTCAAAATGGATTCTTCCACACCCACCACCACTCAAACTGGATTCTTCCACACCCACCACCAATCAAAATGGATTCTTCCACACCCACCACCACTCAAAATGGATTCTTCCACACCCACCACCACTCAAAATGGATTCTTCCACACCCACCACCACTCAAAATGGATTCTTCCACACCCACCACCACTCAAACTGGATTCTTCCACACCCACCACCAATCAAAATGGATTCTTCCACACCCACCAACACTCAAACTGGATTATTCCACACCCAACACCACTCAAACTAGATTCTTCCACACCCACCAACACTCAAACTGGATTCTTCCACACCCACCAACACTCAAAATGGATTCTTTCACACCCACCACCACTCAAAATGAATTCTTCCACACCCACCAACACTCAAACTGGATTCTTCCACACCCACCAACACTCAAAATGGATTCTTCCACACCCACCAACACTCAAAATGGATTCTTCCACACCCACCACCACTCAAAATGGATTCTTCCACACCCACCACCACTCAAAATGGATTCTTCCACACCCACCAACACTCAAACTGGATTCTTCCACACCCACCAACACTCAAACTGGATTCTTCCACACCCACCAACACTCAAAATGGATTCTTCCACACCCACCACCACTCAAACTGGATTCTTCCACACCCACCACCACTCAAACTGGATTATTCCACACCCACCAACACTCAAAATGGATTCTTCCACACCCACCACCACTCAAAATGGATTCTTCCACACCCACCACCACTCAAACTGGATTCTTCCACACCCACCACCACTCAAACTGGATTCTTCCACACCCAACACCACTCAAAATGGATTCTTCCACACCCACCAACACTCAAACTGGATTATTCCACACCCAACACCACTCAAACTAGATTCTTCCGCACCCACCAACACTCAAACTGGATTCTTCCACACCCACCAACACTCAAAATGGATTCTTTCACACCCACCAACACTCAAACTGGATTCTTCCACACCCACCAACACTCAAAATGGATTCTTTCACACCCACCACCACTCAAAATGAATTCTTCCACACCCACCAACACTCAAACTGGATTCTTCCACACCCACCAACACTCAAAATGGATTCTTCCACACCCACCAACACTCAAAATGGATTCTTCCACACCCACCACCACTCAAAATGGATTCTTCCACACCCACCACCACTCAAAATGGATTCTTCCACACCCACCAACACTCAAACTGGATTCTTCCACACCCACCAACACTCAAACTGGATTCTTCCACACCCACCAACACTCAAAATGGATTCTTCCACACCCACCACCACTCAAACTGGATTCTTCCACACCCACCACCACTCAAACTGGATTCTTCCACACCCACCAACACTCAAAATGGATTCTTCCACACCCACCACCACTCAAAATGGATTCTTCCACACCCACCACCACTCAAACTGGATTCTTCCACACCCACCACCACTCAAACTGGATTCTTCCACACCCAACACCACTCAAAATGGATTCTTCCACACCCACCAACACTCAAACTGGATTATTCCACACCCAACACCACTCAAACTAGATTCTTCCGCACCCACCAACACTCAAACTGGATTCTTCCACACCCACCAACACTCAAAATGGATTCTTTCACACCCACCACCACTCAAACTGGATTCTTCCACACCCACCAACACTCAAACTGGATTCTTCCACACCCACCACCACTCAAAATGGATTCTTCCACACCCACCACCACTCAAAATGAATTCTTCCACACCCACCACCACTCAAAATGGATTCTTCCACACCCACCACCACTCACAATGGATTCTTCCACACCCACCAACACTCAAAATGAATTCTTCCACACCCACCACCACTCAAAATGGATTCTTCCACACCCACCACCACTCAAAATGGATCAGTCCATTCCCTCTCCTCCCTACTTCTGATATGACAACTACTGTTGCGGAAACGGCTGCATTTAAATACTTAATGTTGGACAGCGCTGAATAGTTAATGTTTTAAAAAGTGACTGTGGTTATTATTTATGACTAGTGATCATCATGCCTGTTTACACTGCTGGGACAAATAGGAGGAGAAGGATGTTGTTTTTACTTGTTCAGTCCCAGGCCTATTCATTTAGAGGGAGATTTAGACTCGTGTTAAGCACATGTAACATCATTCACTGTTTATGTACTTTTCTCTCTACACATATTCTGTACTTGAATTTAAGAATGAGAATAGTATGCCATTCACCTTCTATATACGTTGACATGAAGGTTTGGAGGAGGTTTGTCTACAGACAAGCTGTATTCTGAACTTTACTTAATGTTACCACCTTTATGAGACGATGAGACGACCAGTAAGATCCAACGACCTGTCGGTTCCAAGTGGAACAACATCAACACCAAGTGGAACAACATCAACACCAAGTGGAACAACTTTCTTCCCGATAGAAATAATACCATTTTCCATGCAGTGTAATTTACAAATTGATAAGAGCCACTGATAAGTCCTAGGTAAATGTTTGGATAAGGGGATTGTAAATATAAATTACAATTGCTTTATATTTATTTTACCTTATGATCGCTGGAGACAAATGTGAAACGAGTCATTCTAGGAATCATAAATCAACTGGGAAGATTTGGTGCTATACTGTCCATTTGGGTTTTCAAATTTCTTCCCTGCAAGTTACAAGGCATTTCATAATCTTCACTGTTGAAAGTAGACAGGTTGATATGCTTAAATTTGATGCCACATTTAATTATACAGCTGCAGTTGGAAGTTTACATACACTTAGGTTGGAGTCATTAAAACTCGTTTTTCAACCACTCCACAAATTTCTTGTAGAAAAACTATAGTTTTGGCAAGTCAGTTAGGACATCTACTTTGTGCATGACACAAGTAATTTTTCCAACAATTGTTTACAGACAGATTATTTCACGGTGTCAAATCAAATAAATTTTATTTATAAAGCCCTTCGTACATCAGCTGATATCTCAAAGTGCTGTACAGAAACCCAGCCTAAAACCCCAAACAGCAAGCAATGCAGGTGTAGAAGCACGGTGGCTAGGAAAAACTCCCTAGAAAGGCCAAAACCCAGGAAGAAACCTAGAGAGGAACCAGGCTATGTGGGGTGGCCAGTCCTCTTCTGGCTGTGCCGGGTGGAGATTATAACAGAACATGGCCAAGATGTTCAAATGTTCATAAATGACCAGCATGGTCAAATAATAATAATCACAGGCAGAACAGTTTAAACTGGAGCAGCAGCACGGCCAGGTGGACTGGGGACAGCAAGTAGTCATCATGCCAGGTAGTCCTGAGGCATGGTCCTAGGAATCTGGTCCTCCGATAGAGAGAAAGAAAGAGAGAAAGAGGGAATTAGAGAGAGCATACTTAAATTCACACAGGACACTGTATAGGACAGGAGAAGTACTCCAGATATAACAAACTGACCCTAGCCCTTCGACACAAATTAGTGCAGCATAAATACTGGAGGCTGAGACAGGAGGGGTCAGGAGACTCTGTGGCCCCATCCGATGACACCCCCAGACAGGGCCAAACAGGAAGGATATAACCCCACCCACTTTACCAAAGCACAGCCCCCACACCACTAGAGGGATATCTTCAAGCACCAACTTACCATCCTGAGACAAGGCCGAGATCTCCGCCACGGCACAACCCAAGAGGGGGCGCCAACTCAGACAGGAAGATCACATCAGTGACTCAACCCACTCAAGTGACGCACCCCTCCTAGGGACGGTATGAAAGGTCTGCATCTCTGACATGGGTAGGCAGACCATTCCATAAAAATGGAGCTCTATAGGAGAAAGCGCTGCCTCCAGCTGTTTGCTTAGAAATTCTAGGGACAATTAGGAGGCCTGCGTCTTGTGACCGTAGCGTACGTGTAGGTATGTACGGCAGGACCAAATCAGAGAGATAGGTAGGAGCAAGCCCATGTAATGCTTAGTAGGTTAGCAGTAAAACCTTGAAATCTGCCCTTGCCTTGACAGGAAGCCAGTGTAGGGAGGCTAGCACTGGAGTAATATGATCAAATTTTGGGGTTCTAGTCAGGATTCTAGCAGCCGTATTTAGCACTAACTGAAGTTTATTTAGTGCTTTATCCGGGTAGCCGGAAAGTAGAACATTGCAGTAGTCTAACCTAGAAGACACAAAAGCATGGATAAATTTTTCTGTTTAATTTTTGGACAAAAAGTTTCTGATTTTTGCATTGTTACATAGATGGAAAAAAAGATGTCTTTGAAACAGTCTTGATAAAGAGAGATCAGGGTCCAGAGTAACGCCGAGGTCCTTCACAGTTTTATTTGAGACGACTGTACAACCATTAAGATTAATTGTCAGATTCAACAGAAGATCTCTTTGTTTCTTGGGACCTAGAACAAGCATCTCTGTTTTGTCCGAGAAAGTTTGCAGCCATCCACTTCCTTATGTCTGAAACACAAGCTTCCAGCGAGGGCAATTTTGGGGCTTCACCATGTTTCATTGAAATGTACAGCTGTGTGTCATCCACATAGCAGTGAAAGTTAACATTATGTTTTCGAATGACATCCCCAAGAGGTAAAATATAAAGTGAAAACAATAGTGGTCCTAAAACGGAACCTTGAGGAACACCGAAATTTACAGTTGATTCATCAGAGGACAAACCATTCACAGAGACAAACTGATATCTTTCCGACAGATAAGATCTAAACCAGGCCAGAACTTGTCCGTGTAGACCAATTTGGGTTTCCAATCTCTCCAAAAGAATGTGGTGATCGATGGTATCAAAAGCAGCACTAAGGTCTAGGAGCACGAGGACAGATGCAGAGCCTCGGTCTATCACAATTCCAGTGGGTCAGAAGTTTACATACACTAAGTTGACTGTGCCTTTAAACAGCTTGGAAAATTCCAGAAAATTATGTCATGGCTTTAGAATCTTCTGATATGCTAATTGACATCATTTGAGTCAATTGGAGGTGTACCTGTGGATGAATTTGAAGGCCTACCTTCAAATTCAGTGCCTCTTTGCTTGACATCATGGGAAAAAAAGAAATGATAAAAGACCTCAGAAAAAAATTGTAGACCTCTACAAGTCTGGATCATCCTTGGGAGCAATTTCCATATGCCTGAAGGTACCATGTTCATCTGTACGAACAATAGTATGCAAGTATAAACACCATGGGACCAGTAAAACGACCCCTATATTGACATAACCTGAAAGGTCGCTCAGCAAGGAAGAAGCCACTGCTCCAAAACTGCCATAAAAAAAGCCAGACTACAGTTTGTAACTGCACATAGGGACAACGATCATACTTTTTGGAGAAATGTCCTCTGGTCTCATGAAACAAAAAAGAACTGTTTGGCCATAATGACCATTTTTATGTTTGGAGGAAAAAGGGGGAGGCTTGCAAGCCGAAGAACACCATCCCAACCGTGATACACGGAGGTGGCAGCATCATGTTGTGGGGGTGCTTTACTGCAGGAGGGATTGGTGCACTTCACAAAATAGATGGCGTCATGAGGTAGGAAAATGATGTGGATATATTGAAGCAACATCTCAAGGCATCAGTCAGGAAGTTAAAGCTTGGTCGCAAATGGGTCTTCCAAATGGACAATGACCCCAAGCATACTTCCAAAGTTGTGGCAAAATGGCTTAAGGACAACAAAGTCAAGGTATTGGAATGGCCGTCACAAAGCCCTGACCTCAATCCTATAGAAGATTTGTGGGCAGAACTGAAAAAGTGTGTGCGAGCAAGGAGGCCTACAAACCTGACTCATTCTCTCTACTATTATTCTGACATTTCAGAATAAATGAATAAATCCAGGTATTTTTACTAGGATTAAATGTCAGAAATTGTGAAAAACTGAGTTTAAATGTATTTGGCTAAGGTGTATGTAAACTTCCCACTTCAACTGTATGCCCAGATTTTCATTGTATTTAAAAACATATGTAACATGTTAAATATTGGCCACTGTTGATAGCCACCATCAGTTTATAACCACATACATTTATAACTGTCACTTTAGTGTTGGTTTACTTACATTTTGCATTACATTGTTAGTTTACCTTTCTTTCCTCTTTCCTCTGCTAGCAATAGTGGATCATATTAGGTTCATGTACATTATATATAAAAAGTATGTGGACACACCTTCAAATTAGTGGATTCGGCAATTTCAGCCACACACGTTGATGACAGGTGTATAAAACCAAGCACACAGCCTTGCAATCTCCATAGACAAACATTGGCAGTAGAATGGCCTTACTGAAGAGCTCAGTGGCTTTCAACGTGGCACCATCACAGGATGCCACCTTTCCAACTAGTCAGTTCATCAAATTTAACTGTAAGTGCTTTTATTTTGAAGTTAAAGCATCTAGGAGCAACCACGACTCAGCCGCAAAGTGGAAGGCCGCACAAGCTCACGGAACGGGACCGCCGAGTGCTGAAGCGTGTAGCGTGTAAACGTTGTCTGTCTTCAGTTGTAACCCTGACTACCGAGTTCCAAACTGCCTCTGGAAGCAACGTCAGCACAATAACTTGTTTGTCGGGAGATTTATGAAAGCTGGAGTGTTGTAAATCTCGCCGCCATTGGACTCTGGAGCGATGAATCATGCTTCACCATCTGGCAGTCCGACAGGCAAATCTGGGTTTGTGGATGTCTGGAGAACGCAACATTCCCAAATGCATATTGGGACCTCAAACCCTTTGGGATGAATTGGAATGCTGACTGCAAGCTCGACCTAATCGCCCGACATCAGTGCCTGACCTCACTAATGCTCTTGTTGCTGAATGGAAGTAAGTCCCGGCAGCAATGTTCCAACATCTAGTGGAAAGCCTTCCCAGAAGAGTAGAGGCTGTTATAGCAGCAATGTTCCAACATCTAGTGGAAAACCTTCCCAGAAGAGTAGAGGCTGTTATAGCAGCAATGTTCCAACATCTAGTGGAAAACCTTCCCAGAAGAGTAGAGGCTGTTATAGCAGCAATGTTCCAACATCTAGTGGAAAGCCTTCCCAGAAGAGTAGAGGCTGTTATAGCAGCAATGTTCCAACATCTAGTGGAAAGCCTTCCCAGAAGAGTAGAGGCTGTTATAGCAGCAATGTTCCAACATCTAGTGGAAAGCCTTCCCAGAAGAGTGGAGGCTGTTATAGCAGCAATGTTCCAACATCTAGTGGAAAGCCTTCCCAGAAGAGTAGAGGCTGTTATAGCAGCAATGTTCCAACATCTAGTGGAAAGCCTTCCCAGAAGAGTAGAGGCTGTTATAGCAGCAATGTTCCAACATCTAATGGAAAGCCTTCCCAGAAGAGTAGAGGCTGTTACAGCAGCAATGTTCCAACATCTAATGGAAAGCCTTCCCAGAAGAGTGGAGGTTGTTATAGCAGCAATGTTCCAACATTTTTTTTATTTTTTTTTATTTAACCTTTATTTAACCAGGTAGGCTAGTTGAGAACAAGTTCTCATTTACAACTGTGACCTGGCCAAGATAAAGCATAGCAGTATGAACAGACAACACAGAGTTACACATGAAGTAAACAATTAACAAGTCAATAACACAGTTGAAAAAAAGGGGAGTCTATATACAATGTGTGCAAAAGGCATGAGGAGGTAGGCGAATAATTACAATATTGCAGATTAACACTGGATTGATAAATGGTCATGTACAGGTAGAGATATTGGTGTGCAAAACAGCAGAAAAGTAAATAAATAAAAACTGTGGGGATGAGGTAGGTGAAAATGGGTGGGCTATTTACCAATAGATTATGTACAGCTGCAGCGATCGGTTAGCTGCTCAGATAGCTGATGTTTGAAGTTGGTGAGGGAGATAAAGGTCTCCAACTTCAACGATTTTTGCAATTCGTTCCAGTCACAGGCAGCAGAGTACTGGAACGAAAGGCGGCCGAATGAGGTGTTGGCTTTAGGGATGATCAGTGAGATACACCTGCTGGAGCGCGTGCTACGGATGGGTGTTGCCATCGTGAACAGTGAACTGAGATAAGGCGGAGCTTTACCTAGCATGGCCTTGTAGACGACCTGGAGCCAGTGGGTCTTGCGACGAATATGTAGCGAAAACAGAACATCTAGTGGAAAGCCTTCCCAGAAGAGTAGAGGCTGTTACAGCAGCAATGTTCCAACATCTCGTGGAAAGCCTTCCCAGAAGAGTAGAGGCTGTTACAGCAGCAATGTTCCAACATCTAGTGGAAAGCCTTCCCAGAAGAGTAGAGGCTGTTATAGCAGCAATGTTCCAAAATCTAGTGGAAAGCCTTCCCAGAAGAGTAGAGGCTGTTATAGCAGCAATGTTCCAACATCTAGTAGAAAGCCTTCCCAGAAGAGTAGAGGCTGTTATAGCAGCAATGTTCCATCATCTAGTAGAAAGCCTTCCCAGAAGAGTAGAGGCTGTTATAGCAGCAAAGGGGGAACCAACTCCATATTAATTGGTAGGATTTTGGAATTAAATGTTTGATGAGCAGGTGTCCACATACTTTTCACAATGTAGTGTATTCAAATCAAATCAAATTTTATTTGTCACATGCACCGAATACGACAGGTGTTGTATACCTTACAGTGAAATGTTTACTTACAAGCCCTAAACCAACAATGCTTTTAAGAAAAAATAAATGTTAAGAAAGTATTTACTAAATAAACTGAAGTAAACAATAAATAAATAAAGATTTAAAAAAAATACAAAAATAACAAGTAACAAATAATTAAAGAGCAACAATAAAATAACAGTAACGAGACCATCTACAGGGAGTACAGGTACAGGTGTGGGGGCACAGGTTAGTCAAGGTAATTGAGGTAATATGTAGATGTAGGTGGAGGAAAAGGGACATTGATAATAAACAGAGAGTAAAAATGGGTTGAAAAGGGAAAGGAGGATACTGAAATGTGTCTTCCACATTTAACCCCACGCCTCAGAATCAGAGAGGTGCGGGGGGCTGCCTTAATCCACATCCACAGAGAGGTGCGGGGGGCTGCCTTAATCCACATCCACAGAGAGGTGCGGGGGGCTGCCTTAATCCACATCCACAGAGAGGTGCGGGGGCTGCCTTAATCCACATCCACAGAGAGGTGCGGGGGCTGCCTTAATCCACATCCACAGAGAGGTGCGGGGGGCTGCCTTAATCCACATCCACAGAGAGGTGCGGGGGGCTGCCTTAATCCACATCCACAGAGAGGTGCGGGGGGCTGCCTTAATCCACATCCACAGAGAGGTGCGGGGGGCTGCCTTAATCCACATCCACAGAGAGGTGCGGGGGCTGCCTTAATCCACATCCACAGAGAGGTGCGGGGGCTGCCTTAATCCACATCCACAGAGAGGTGCGGGGGCTGCCTTAATCCACATCCACAGAGAGGTGCGGGGGCTGCCTTAATCCACATCCACAGAGAGGTGCGGGGGGCTGCCTTAATCCACATCCACAGAGAGGTGCGGGGGGCTGCCTTAATCCACATCCACAGAGAGTTGCGGGGGGCTGCCTTAATCCACATCCACATCTTCAGCGACCGGGGAACAGTGGGTTAGCTGCCTTGCTTAGGGGCAGAACGACACATTTTTATCTGGTAGCTATTTAGTTAGCTGTTCAGGAGTCTTATGGCTTGGGGGTAGAAGCTGTTAAGAAGCCTTCTGGACCAAGATTTGGAGCTCTGGTATTGCTTGCCGTGCAGAGAAGTCTATGACATGGGTGGCTGGCGTCTTTGGCAATATTTAGGGCCTTCCTCTGACACCGCCTGGTATGGAGGTCCTGGATGGCAGGCAGCTTTACCCCAGTAATCCGTCATCCACACTCCATATCAGTGTGGATGACGGATCACCACCTCAAGCTGAACCTCGGCAAGACGGAGCTGCTCTTCCTCCCGGGGAAGGACTGCCCGTTCCATGATCTCGCCATCACGGTTGACAACTCCATTGTGTCCTCCTCCCAGAGCGCTAAGAACCTTGGCGTGATCCTGGACAACACCCTGTCGTTCTCAACCAACATCATGGCGGTGGCCCGTTCCTGTAGGTTCATGCTCTACAACATCCGCAGAGTACGACCCTGCCTCACACAGGAAGCGGCGCAGGTCCTAATCCAGGCACTTGTCATCTCCCGTCTGGATTACTGCAACTCGCTGTTGGCTGGGCTCCCTGCCTGTGCCATTAAACCCCTACAACTCATCCAGAACGCCGCAGCCCGTCTGGTGTTCAACCTTCCCAAGTTCTCTCACGTCACCCCGCTCCTCCGCTCTCTCCACTGGCTTCCAGTTGAAGCTCGCATCCGCTACAAGACCATGGTGCTTGCCTACGGAGCTGTGAGGGGAACGGCACCGCAGTACCTCCAGGCTCTGATCAGGCCCTACACCCAAACAAGGGCACTGCGTTCATCCACCTCTGGCCTGCTCGCCTCCCTACCACTGAGGAAGTACAGTTCCCGCTCAGCCCAGTCAAAACTGTTCGCTGCTCTGGCCCCCCAATGATGGAACAAACTCCCTCACGACGCCAGGACAGCGGAGTCAATCACCACCTTCCGGAGACACCTGAAACCCCACCTCTTCAAGGAATACCTAGGATAGGATAAGTAATCCTTCTCACCCCCCCTTAAATGATTTAGATGCACTATTGTAAAGTGGCTGTTCCACTGGATGTCAGAAGGTTTATTCACCAATTTGTAAGTCGCTCTGGATAAGAGCGTCTGCTAAATGACTTAAATGTAAATGTAAATGTAATGTATTGGACCGTATGCACTACCCTCTGTAGTGGCTTGAGGTTGGAGGCCAAGCAGATGCCATCATCAGACGGATTCTCTTGATGGTAAAGCTGTAGAACCTTTTGAGGATCTGAGGACCCATGCCAAATCTTTTCAGTCTCCGGAGGGGGAATAGGCAATGTCGTGCCCTCTTCACGACTGTCTTGGTGTGTTTGGAACATGACAGTTCATTGGTGAAGTGGACACCGTTGATGAGAATGGGGGCATGCTCGACCCTCCTTTTTATGTAGTCCACAATCATCTCCTTTGCCTTGATCACGTTGAGGGAGAGGTTGTTATCCTGGCACCACACTACCAGGTCTCTGACCTCCTCCCTATAGGCTGTCTCATCGTTGTCGGTGATCAGGCCTACCACTGTTGTGTTGTCGGAATGATGGTGTTGGAGTCGTGCTTGGCCATGCAGTCATGGGTGAACAGGGAGTACAGGAGGGGACTGAGCACGCACCCCTGAGGGGCCCCAATGTTGAGGATCAGCGTGGCGGATGTGTTGTACCTACTCTTACCACCGGGGAGGGGCCCCTCAGGAAGTCCAGGATCCAGTTGCAGAGGGGTTTCCTTTGTCCAGGTGGGAAAAGGCCGTGTGGAGTGCAATAGAGATTGCGTCATCTGTGGATCTGTTGGGGCGGTATGCAAATTGGAGTGGGTCTAGGGTTTCTGGGATAATAATGTTGATGTGAGCCATGACCAGCCTTTCAAATCACTTCATGACTACAGACGTGAGTGCCATGGGTCAGTAGTCATTTAGGCAGGTTACATTGGTGTTTTTAGGCATAGGGACTATGGTGGTCTGCTTAAAACATGTTGGTATTACAGACTCTGTCAGGGACAGATTGAAAATGTCAGTGAAGACACTTGTCAGTTGGTCAGTGCATTCAAAAGTATTCAGACCCCTTGACTTTTTCCACCTTTTGTTACGCTACAGCCTTTTTCTAAAATGGATTAAATAGTTTTTTCCCCATCAATCTACACACATTACCCCATCATGACATCACAATACCCCATCATGACATCACAATACCCCATCATGACAAAGCAAAAACAGTTTTATTAGAATGTTTGCAAAGTTTCTTTAAAAACAACAACTGAAATATTTCATTTACATAAGCATTCAGACCCTTTACTCAGTACTTCGCTGATGCACCTTTGGAAGCTTTTATAGCCTCGAGTCTTCTTGGGTATGACGCTACAAGCTTGGCACACCTGCATTTGGGGAGTGTCTACAATTATTTTCTGCAGATCCTCTCAAGCTCTGTCAGGTTGGAAGGGGAGCGTCACTGCACAGCTATTTTCAGGTCTCTCCAGAGATGCTCCGGGACACATTCCTGTTCCGGAGCTCTACGGACAATTCCTTCATCCTCATGGCTTGTTTTTTCCTCTGACATGCACTGTCAACTGTGGGACCTTATATAGACAGGTGTGTGCCCTTTCCAAATCATGTCCAATCACTTGAATTTATCACAAGTGGACTCCAATCAAGTTGGAGAAACTTCTCAAGGATGATCAATAGAAACAGGATGCACCTGAGCTCAATTTCGAGTCTCATAGCAAAAGGTCTGAATACCTATGTACAGTGGGGCAAAAAAGTATTTAGTCAGCCACCAATTGTGCAAGTTCTCCCACTTAAAAAGATGAGAGAGGTCTGTAATTTTCATCATAGCTACACTTCAACTATGACAGACAAATTGATAAAAAAAATCAAGAAAATCCCATTGTACGATTTTTTATTAATTTATTTGCAAATTGTGGTGGAAAATAAGTATTAGGTCAATAACAAAAGTTTATCTCTATACTTTGTTATATACCCTTTGTTGGCAATGACAGAGGTCAAATGTTTTCTGTAAGTCTTCACAAGATTTTCACACAATATTGCTGGTATTTTGGCCCATTCCTCCATGCAGATCTCCTCTAGAGCAGTGATGTTTTGGGGCTGTTGCTGGGCAACACAGACTTTCAACCCCCTCCAAAGATGTTCTATGGGGTTGAGATCTGTAGATTGGCTAGGCCACTCCAGGACCTTGAAATGCTTCTTGCGAAGCCACTCCTTCATTGCCCGTGCGGTGTCTTTGGGATCATTGTCATGCTGAAAGACCCAGCCACGTTTAATCTTCAATGCCCTTGCTGATGGAAGGAGGTTTTCACTCAAAATCTCACGATACATGGCCCCATTCATTCTTTCCTTTACACGGATCAGTTGTCCTGGTCCTTTTGCAGAAAAACAGCCCCAAAGCATGATGTTTCCACCCCCATGCTTCACAGTAGGTATGGTGTTCTTTGGATGCAACTCAGCATTCTTTGTCCTCCAAACACGACGAGTTGAGTTTTTACCAAAAAGTTATATTTTGGTTTCATCTGACCATATGACATTCTCCCAATCTTCTTCTGGATCATATAAATGCTCTCCAGCAAACTTCAGATGGGCCTGGACATGTACTGGCTTAAGCAGGGGGACATGTCTGGCACTGCAGGATTTGAGTCCCTGGCGGCTCTGGTCCCAGCTCTCTGCAGGTCATTCACTAGGTACCCCCGTGTGGTTCTGGGATTTTTGCTCACCGTTCTTGTGATCATTTTGACCCCACGGGGTGAGATCTTGCGTGGAGCCCCAGATCGAGGGAGATGGTCTTCAGTGGTCAGTGGTCTTGTATGTCTTCCATTTCCTAATAATTGCTCCAACAGTTGATTTCTTCAAACCAAGCAGCTTACCTATTGCAGATTCAGTCTTCCCAGCCTGGTGCAGGTCTACAATTTTGTTTCTGGTGTCCTTTGACAGCTCTTTGGTCTTGGCCATAGTGGAGTTTGGAGTGTGACTTTTTCAGGTTGTGGACAGGTGTCTTTGATACTGATAACAAGTTCAAACAGGTGCCATTAATACAGGTAATGAGTGGAGGACAGAGGAGCCTCTTAAAGAAGTTACAGGTCTTTGAGAGCCAGAAATCTTGCTTGTTTGTAGGTGACCAAATACTTATTTTCCACCATAAATTGCAAAAAAAAACTGGACGTTTTTCTTCTCATTTTGTCTGTCATAGTTGAAGTGTACCTATGATAAAATTTACAGGCCTCTCTCATCTTTTTAAGTGGGAGAACTTGCACAATTGGTGGCTGACTAAATACTTTTTTGCCCCACTGTAAATAAGGTATTTCTGTTTTTTATTTTTAATAAATAAATAATAAATACATGTATTTTAATCGCTTTGTCATTATGGGGGTATAGCTTGATGATAATTGTTTTTAATTTAATCAATTTTAGAATAAGGCTGTAATGTAACAAAATGTGGAAAAACTCGAGGTGTTTGAATACTTTCCGAATGCATTGTTCATGGAGAACAAAGCTCCACGGCAGTGGAGTCTGTCTGTCTGTCTGTCTGTAGCTAACAGCCCAGTCCCAGGGCAGTGGAGTCTGTCTGTCTGTAGCTAACAGCCCAGTCCCAGGGCAGTGGAGTCTGTCTATCTGTAGCTAACAGCCCAGTCCCAGGGTAGTGGAGTCTGTCTATCTGTAGCTAACAGCCCAGTCCCAGGGCAGTGGAGTCTGTCTGTAGCTAACAGCCCAGTCCCAGGGCAGTGGAGTCTGTCTGTCTGTAGCTCACAGCCCAGTCCCAGGGCAGTGGAGTCTGTCTGTCTGTAGCTAACAGCCCAGTCCCAGGGTAGTGGAGTCTGTCTATCTGTAGCCAACAGCCCAGTCCCAGGGCAGTGGAGTCTGTCTGTAGCTAACAGCTCAGTCCCAGGGCAGTGGAGTCTGTCTGTCTGTAGCTAACAGCCCAGTCCCAGGGCAGTGGAGTCTGTCTGTAGCTAACAGCCCAGTCCCAGGGCAGTGGAGTCTGTCTGTCTGTAGCTAACAGCCCAGTCCCAGGGCAGTGGAGTCTGTCTGTAGCCAACAGCCCAGTCCCAGGGCAGTGGAGTCTGTCTGTAGCCAACAGCCCAGTCCCAGGGCAGTGGAGTCTGTCTGTAGCTAACAGCCCAGTCCCAGGGCAGTGGAGTCTGTCTGTCTGTAGCTAACAGCCCAGTCCCAGGGCAGTGGAGTCTGTCTGTAGCTAACAGCCCAGTCCCAAGGCAGTGGAGTCTGTCTGTCTGTAGCTAACAGCCCAGTCCCAGGGCAGTGGAGTCTGTCTGTAGCCAACAGCCCAGTCCCAGGGCAGTGGAGTCTGTCTGTAGCCAACAGCCCAGTCCCAGGGCAGTGGAGTCTGTCTGTCTGTAGCTAACAGCCCAGTCCCAGGGCAGTGGAGTCTGTCTGTCTGTAGCCAACAGCCCAGTCCCAGGGCAGTGGAGTCTGTCTGTAGCTAACAGCCCAGTCCCAAGGCAGTGGAGTCTGTCTGTCTGTAGCTAACAGCCCAGTCCCAGGGCATTGGAGTCTGTCTGTAGCTAACAGCCAAGTCCCAGGGCAGTGGAGTCTGTCTGTAGCTAACAGCCCAGTCCCAAGGCAGTGGAGTCTGTCTGTAGCTAACAGCCCAGTCCCAAGGCAGTGGAGTCTGTCTGTCTGTAGCTAACAGCCCAGTCCCAGGGCAGTGGAGTCTGTCTGTCTGTAGCTAACAGCCCAGTCCCAGGGCAGTGGAGTCTGTCTGTACCCAACAGCCCAGTCCCAGGGCAGTGGAGTCTGTCTGTCTGTAGCTAACAGCCCAGTCCCAGGGCAGTGGAGTCTGTCTGTCTGTAGCTAACAGCCCAGTCCCAGGGCAGTGGAGTCTGTCTGTAGCCAACAGCCCAGTCCCAGGGCAGTGGAGTCTGTCTGTAGCCAACAGCCCAGTCCCAGGGCAGTGGAGTCTGTCTGTAGCTAACAGCCCAGTCCCAGGGCAGTGGAGTCTGTCTGTCTGTAGCTAACAGCCCAGTCCCAGGGCAGTGGAGTCTGTCTGTAGCTAACAGCCCAGTCCCAAGGCAGTGGAGTCTGTCTGTCTGTAGCTAACAGCCCAGTCCCAGGGCAGTGGAGTCTGTCTGTAGCCAACAGCCCAGTCCCAGGGCAGTGGAGTCTGTCTGTAGCCAACAGCCCAGTCCCAGGGCAGTGGAGTCTGTCTGTCTGTAGCTAACAGCCCAGTCCCAGGGCAGTGGAGTCTGTCTGTCTGTAGCCAACAGCCCAGTCCCAGGGCAGTGGAGTCTGTCTGTAGCTAACAGCCCAGTCCCAAGGCAGTGGAGTCTGTCTGTCTGTAGCTAACAGCCCAGTCCCAGGGCATTGGAGTCTGTCTGTAGCTAACAGCCAAGTCCCAGGGCAGTGGAGTCTGTCTGTAGCTAACAGCCCAGTCCCAAGGCAGTGGAGTCTGTCTGTAGCTAACAGCCCAGTCCCAAGGCAGTGGAGTCTGTCTGTCTGTAGCTAACAGCCCAGTCCCAGGGCAGTGGAGTCTGTCTGTCTGTAGCTAACAGCCCAGTCCCAGGGCAGTGGAGTCTGTCTGTACCCAACAGCCCAGTCCCAGGGCAGTGGAGTCTGTCTGTCTGTAGCTAACAGCCCAGTCCCAGGGCAGTGGAGTCTGTCAGTAGCTAACTGCCCAGTCCCAGGGCAGTGGAGTCTGTCTGTCTGTAGCCAACAGCCCAGTCCCAGGGCAGTGGAGTCTGTCTGTCTGTAGCTAAAAGCCCAGTCCCAGGGCAGTGGAGCCTGTCTGTCTGTAGCCAACAGCCCAGTCCCAGGGCAGTGGAGTCTGTCTGTAGCTAACAGCCAAGTCCCAGGGCAGTGGAGTCTGTCTGTAGCTAACAGCCCAGTCCCAAGGCAGTGGAGTCTGTCTGTCTGTAGCTAACAGCCCAGTCCCAGGGCAGTGGAGTCTGTCTGTAGCTAACAGCCCAGTCCCAGGGCAGTGGAGTCTGTCTGTAGCTAACAGCCCAGTCCCAGGGCAGTGGAGTCTGTCTGTAGCTAACAGCCCAGTCCCAGGGCAGTGGAGTCTGTCTGTAGCTAACAGCCCAGTCCCAGGGCAGTGGAGTCTGTCTGTCTGTAGCCAACAGCCCAGTCCCAGGGCAGTGGAGTCTGTCTGTAGCTAACAGCCCAGTCCCAAGGCAGTGGAGTCTGTCTGTCTGTAGCTAACAGCCCAGTCCCAGGGCAGTGGAGTCTGTCTGTAGCTAACAGCCCAGTCCCAGGGCAGTGGAGTCTGTCTGTAGCTAACAGCCCAGTCCCAGGGCAGTGGAGTCTGTCTGTCTGTAGCTAACAGCCCAGTCCCAAGGCAGTGGAGTCTGTCTGTAGCTAACAGCCCAGTCCCAGGGCAGTGGAGTCTGTCTGTAGCTAACAGCCCAGTCCCAGGGCAGTGGAGTCTGTCTGTCTGTAGCTAACAGCCCAGTCCCAGGGCAGTGGAGTCTGTCTGTAGCTATCAGCCCAGTCCCAGGGCAGTGGAGTCTGTCTGTCTGTAGCTAACAGCCCAGTCCCAGGGCAGTGGAGTCTGTCTGTCTGTAGCTAACAGCCAAGTCCCAGGGCAGTGGAGTCTGTCTGTAGCTAACAGCCCAGTCCCAGGGCAGTGGAGTCTGTCTGTAGCTAACAGCCCAGTCCCAGGGCAGTGGAGTCTGTCTGTAGCTAACAGCCAAGTCCCAAGGCAGTGGAGTCTGTCTGTAGCTAACAGCCCAGTCCCAGGGCAGTGGAGTCTGTCTGTAGCTAACAGCCCAGTCCCAGGGCAGTGGAGTCTGTCTGTCTGTAGCTAACAGCCAAGTCCCAGGGCAGTGGAGTCTGTCAGTAGCTAACTGCCCAGTCCCAGGGCAGTGGAGTCTGTCTGTAGCTAACAGCCCAGTCCCAGGGCAGTGGAGTCTGTCTGTAGCTAACAGCCCAGTCCCAGGGCAGTGGAGTCTGTCTGTAGCTAACAGCCCAGTCCCAGGGCAGTGGAGTCTGTCTGTAGCTAACAGCCCAGTCCCAGGGCAGTGGAGTCTGTCTGTAGCTAACAGCCCAGTCCCAGGGCAGTGGAGTCTGTCTGTCTGTAGCTAAAAGCCCAGTCCCAGGGCAGTGGAGTCTGTCTGTCTGTAGCCAACAGCCCAGTCCCAGGGCAGTGGAGTCTGTCTGTAGCCAACAGCCCAGTCCCAGGGCAGTGGAGTCTGTCTGTCTGTAGCCAACAGCCCAGTCCCAGGGCAGTGGAGTCTGTCTGTCTGTAGCTAACAGCCCAGTCCCAGGGCAGTGGAGTCTGTCTGTCTGTAGCTAACAGCCCAGTCCCAGGGCAGTGGAGTCTGTCTGTAGCTAACAGCCTAGTCCCAGGGCAGTGGAGTCTGTCTGTAGCTAACAGCCCAGTCCCAGGGCAGTGGAGTCTGTCTGTCTGTAGCTAACAGCCCAGTCCCAGGGCAGTGGAGTCTGTCTGTAGCTAACAGCCCAGTCCCAGGGCAGTGGAGTCTGTCTGTCTGTAGCTAACAGCCAAGTCCCAGGGCAGTGGAGTCTGTCTGTCTGTAGCTAACAGCCCAGTCCCAGGGCAGTGGAGTCTGTCTGTCTGTAGCCAACAGCCCAGTCCCAGGGCAGTGGAGTCTGTCTATAGCCAACAGCCCAGTCCCAGGGCAGTGGAGTCTGTCTGTCTGTAGCTAACAGCCCAGTCCCAGGGCAGTGGAGTCTGTCTGTAGCTAACAGCCCAGTCCCAGGGCAGTGGAGTCTGTCTGTAGCTAACAGCCCAGTCCCAGGGCAGTGGAGTCTGTCTGTCTGTAGCTAACAGCCCAGTCCCAGGGCAGTGGAGTCTGTCTGTAGCTAACAGCCCAGTCCCAAGGCAGTGGAGTCTGTCTGTCTGTAGCTAACAGCCCAGTCCCAGGGCAGTGGAGTCTGTCTGTAGCCAACAGCCCAGTCCCAGGGCAGTGGAGTCTGTCTGTAGCCAACAGCCCAGTCCCAGGGCAGTGGAGTCTGTCTGTCTGTAGCTAACAGCCCAGTCCCAGGGCAGTGGAGTCTGTCTGTCTGTAGCCAACAGCCCAGTCCCAGGGCAGTGGAGTCTGTCTGTAGCTAACAGCCCAGTCCCAAGGCAGTGGAGTCTGTCTGTCTGTAGCTAACAGCCCAGTCCCAGGGCATTGGAGTCTGTCTGTAGCTAACAGCCAAG
>NC_088243.1:84976241-85073741 GCF_036934945.1 Oncorhynchus masou masou
GAGAGCCAAAACACCACCTGTCCTGGGAGAGCCAAGGCAAAACACCATCTGTCCTGGGAGAGCCAGGGCCAAACACCATCTGTCCTGGGAGAGCCAAGACAAAACACCATCTGTCCTGGGAGAGCCAAGGCAAAACACCATCTGTCCTGGGAGAGCCAAGGCAAAACACCATCTGTCCTGGGAGAGCCAAAACACCATCTGTCCTGGGAGAGCCAAGGCAAAACACCATCTGTCCTGGGAGAGCCAAGGCAAAACACCATCTGTCCTGGGAGAGCCAAGGCAAAACACCATCTGTCCTGGGAGAGCCAAGGCAAAACACCATCTGTTCTGGGAGAGCCAAGGCAAAACACCATATGTCCTGGGAGAGCCAAGGAAAAACACCATCTGTCCTGGGAGAGCCAAGGCAAAACACCATCTGTTCTGGGAGAGCCAAGGCAAAACACCATCTGTCCTGGGAGAGCCAAGGCAAAACACCATCTGTCCTGGGAGAGCCAAGGCAAAACACCATCTGTCCTGGGAGAGCCAAGGCAAAACACCATCTGTCCTGGGAGAGCCAGGGCCAAACACCATCTGTTCTGGGAGAGCCAAGGCAAAACACCATCTGTCCTGGGAGGGAGAGCCAAGGCAAAACACCATCTGTCCTGGGAGAGCCAAGGCAAAACACCATCTGTCCTGGGAGAGCCAAGGCAAAACACCATCTGTCCTGGGAGAGCCAAGGCAAAACACCATCTGTCCTGGGAGAGCCTAGGCAAAACACCATCTGTCCTAGGAGAGCCAAGGCAAAACACCATCTGTTCTGGGAGAGCCAAGGCAAAACACCATCTGTCCTGGGAGGGAGAGCCAAGGCAAAACACCATCTGTCCTGGGAGAGCCAAGGCAAAACACCATCTGTCCTGGGAGAGCCAAGGCAAAACACCATCTGTCCTGGGAGAGCCAAGGCAAAACACCATCTGTCCTGGGAGAGCCAAGGCAAAACACCATCTGTCCTGGGAGAGCCAAGGCAAAACACCATCTGTCCTGGGAGAGCCAAGGCAAAACACCATCTGTCCTGGGAGAGCCAAGGCAAAACACCATCTGTCCTGGGAGAGCCAAGGCAAAACACCATCTGTCCTGGGAGAGCCAAGGCAAAACACCATCTGTCCTGTGAGAGCCAAGGCAAAACACCATCTGTCCTGGGAGAACCAAGGCAAAACACCATCTGTTCTGGGAGAGCCAAAACACCATCTGTCCTGGGAGAGCCAGGGCAAAACACCATCTGTCCTGGGAGAGCCAAAACACCATCTGTTCTGGGAGAGCCAAGGTAAAACACCATCTGTCCTGGGAGAGCCAAAGCAAAACACCATCTGTTCTGGGAGAGCCAAAACACCATCTGTCCTGGGAGAGCCAGGCCAAAACACCATCTGTTCTGGGAGAGCCAAGGCAAAACACCATCTGTCCTGTGAGAGCCAAGGCAAAACACCATCTGTCCTGGGAGAGCCAAGGCAAAACACCATCTGTTCTGGGAGAGCCAAAACACCATCTGTCCTGGGAGAGCCAGGGCCAAACACCATCTGTTCTGGGAGAGCCAAGGCAAAACACCATCTGTCCTGGGAGAGCCAAGGCAAAACACCATCTGTTCTGGGAGAGCCAAGGTAAAACACCATCTGTCCTGGGAGAGCCAAAACACCATCTGTCCTGGGAGAGCCAAGGCAAAACACCATCTGTTCTGGGAGAGCCAAGACAAAACACCATCTGTCCTGGGAGAGCCAAGGCAAAACACCATATGTCCTGGGAGAGCCAAAACACCACCTGTCCTGGGAGAGCCAAGGCAAAACACCATCTGTCCTGGGAGAGCCAGGGCCAAACACCATCTGTCCTGGGAGAGCCAAGACAAAACACCATCTGTCCTGGGAGAGCCAAGGCAAAACACCATCTGTCCTGGGAGAGCCAAGGCAAAACACCATCTGTCCTGGGAGAGCCAAAACACCATCTGTCCCGGGAGAGCCAAGGCAAAACACCATCTGTCCTGGGAGAGCCAAGGCAAAACACCATCTGTCCTGGGAGAGCCAAGGCAAAACACCATCTGTCCTGGGAGAGCCAAGGCAAAACACCATCTGTTCTGGGAGAGCCAAGGCAAAACACCATATGTCCTGGGAGAGCCAAGGCAAAACACCATCTGTCCTGGGAGAGCCAAGGCAAAACACCATCTGTTCTGGGAGAGCCAAGGCAAAACACCATCTGTCCTGGGAGAGCCAAGGCAAAACACCATCTGTCCTGGGAGAGCCAAGGCAAAACACCATCTGTCCTGGGAGAGCCAAGGCAAAACACCATCTGTCCTGGGAGAGCCAGGGCCAAACACCATCTGTTCTGGGAGAGCCAAGGCAAAACACCATCTGTCCTGGGAGGGAGAGCCAAGGCAAAACACCATCTGTCCTGGGAGAGCCAAGGCAAAACACCATCTGTCCTGGGAGAGCCAAGGCAAAACACCATCTGTCCTGGGAGAGCCAAGGCAAAACACCATCTGTCCTGGGAGAGCCTAGGCAAAACACCATCTGTCCTAGGAGAGCCAAGGCAAAACACCATCTGTTCTGGGAGAGCCAAGGCAAAACACCATCTGTCCTGGGAGGGAGAGCCAAGGCAAAACACCATCTGTCCTGGGAGAGCCAAGGCAAAACACCATCTGTCCTGGGAGAGCCAAGGCAAAACACCATCTGTCCTGGGAGAGCCAAGGCAAAACACCATCTGTCCTGGGAGAGCCAAGGCAAAACACCATCTGTCCTGGGAGAGCCAAGGCAAAACACCATCTGTCCTGGGAGAGCCAAGGCAAAACACCATCTGTCCTGGGAGAGCCAAGGCAAAACACCATCTGTCCTGGGAGAGCCAAGGCAAAACACCATCTGTCCTGGGAGAGCCAAGGCAAAACACCATCTGTCCTGTGAGAGCCAAGGCAAAACACCATCTGTCCTGGGAGAACCAAGGCAAAACACCATCTGTTCTGGGAGAGCCAAAACACCATCTGTCCTGGGAGAGCCAGGGCAAAACACCATCTGTCCTGGGAGAGCCAAAACACCATCTGTTCTGGGAGAGCCAAGGTAAAACACCATCTGTCCTGGGAGAGCCAAAGCAAAACACCATCTGTTCTGGGAGAGCCAAAACACCATCTGTCCTGGGAGAGCCAGGCCAAAACACCATCTGTTCTGGGAGAGCCAAGGCAAAACACCATCTGTCCTGTGAGAGCCAAGGCAAAACACCATCTGTCCTGGGAGAGCCAAGGCAAAACACCATCTGTTCTGGGAGAGCCAAAACACCATCTGTCCTGGGAGAGCCAGGGCAAAACACCATCTGTCCTGGGAGAGCCAAAACACCATCTGTTCTGGGAGAGCCAAGGTAAAACACCATCTGTCCTGGGAGAGCCAAGGCAAAACACCATCTGTTCTGGGAGAGCCAAAACACCATCTGTCCTGGGAGAGCCAAGGCAAAACACCATCTGTCCACACCACTGTTTTAAAATTTGGCAATGTAGAAGACTATACAAAGGTATATGCCTGCTACACACATTCTGCTCCCTACTAAAGTACTGTATATACATTCTGCTCCCTGCTAAAGTACTGTGTATACATTCTGCTACATACTACAGTACTGTATATACATTCTGCTACATACTACAGTACTGTGTATACATTCTGCTACATACTACAGTACTGTATACACATTCTGCTCCCTACTAAAGTACTGTATATACATTCTGCTACATACTACAGTACTGTGTATACATTCTGCTACATACTACAGTACTGTATACACATTCTGCTCCTTGCTAAAGTACTGAATATACATTCTGCTCAATACTACAGTACTGTATACACATTCTGCTCCATACTACAGTACTGTATATACATTCTGCTACATACTACAGTACTGTATACACATTCTGCTCCATACTACAGTACTGTATATACATTCTGCTCCATACTACAGTACTGTATATACATTCTGCTCCATACTACAGTACTGTATATACATTCTGCTCCATACTACAGTACTGTATATACATTCTGCTACATACTACAGTACTGTATACACATTCTGCTCCATACTACAGTACTGTATATACATTCTGCTCCATACTACAGTACTGTATATACATTCTGCTACATACTACAGTACTGTATATACATTCTGCTCCATACTACAGTACTGTGTATACATTCTGCTCCATACTACAGTACTCTGTATACATTCAGCTACATACTACAGTACTATATATACATTCTGCTACATACTACAGTACTGTATATACATTCTGCTCCATACTACAGTACTGTGTATACATTCTGCTCCATACTACAGGATACACACTGATCTGTACCTTTAGAAAATATACCCCCACACATCCTTGCTCATCAGGCTTCTGCTTCGACAACTGCAGTTTGAATTCTAGCCCACACTATTCACAGGCTATAAGCCTATGCTTCCACACATTAAACACAGCCTACAGTACGTACACATTCATATAGGATCCCATCTTGTTGATTCAAACCTCTTCCTAATTCAATGTAGTGATTCTTTAGTTTGCAAACGGTGGTGTTAGGCTATGAGCCAATCTAATGTTGTGACGTTCGTCTTCTTCTTCTTCTGATGAGAAGAGAGATCAGACCAATTTGCTGCATGGTAAGTGTCCATTTCAATAAGACAAACTGAACACTACAAAAATACAAAAATAACAAAACGGTCCCGTGTGGTAACAAACACTAACACGGAAAATAATCACCCACAACTCAACAGTGAAACCAGGCTACCTAAATATGGTTCTCAATCAGGGACAACGATAAACAGCTGCCTCTGATTGAGAACCATACCAGGCCAAACACAGAAATAGCAAATCATAGAAAAACTAACATACACAACCCACCCAACTCACACCATGACCATACTAAAACAAAGACCTAATAAAAAAACTAAGGTCAGAACGTGACAGTACCCCCCCCCCCAAAGGTGCGGACTCCGGCCGCAAAACCTGAACCTATAGGGGAGGGTCTGGGTGGGTGTCTGTCCGCGGTGGCGGTTCTGGCGCGTGATGTGGACCCCACTCCAACATAGTCCTTCTCCGCCTCTTTACCCGCCTCCGTGGCCTCTTTAACGCGGCGACCCTAGCCGCCGGCCTCGGACTGGGGACCCAAGCCACGGGTCCCGAATGGATGGGAGACTCCGGCAGCTCCGGAGTGAAGGGCAATTCTGGCAGCTGCTGACTGATGGGCGGCTCTGGCAGCTGCTGACTGATGGGCGGCTCTGGCAGCTCCTGACTGACCGCCGGCTCTCTCCAGTCCGGATCTGCCAGAGTCTCCCTCCAGTCCGGATCCACCAGAGTTTCCCTCCAGTCCGGATCCACCAGAGTTTCCTTCCAGTTCGTATCCGTCAGAATCTCCCTCCAATCTAGAGGTGCCACTCACTCCAGACTCGACCATCAGTCCAGTGGCGTCCTCTAGGCTGTGGTTGGCGGTGAGGGTTCCAGCTCCAGAGACATTAAGTAAGGGTGAAGTGGAGCGGGGTCCACGTCCCGAGCCAGAACCGCCACCTCGGATTTATGCCCACCCAGACCCTCCCATATAGGCTTAGTATTCTTTGTTTTCTTTATTATTTTGGTTAGGTCAGGGTGTGACACGGGTGATGTATGTGTTTTTGCTCCTGTCTAGGGGTTTTGTATATCTAAGGGTGTTCACTAGTCTAGGTGTTATGTATGTCTATGGTTGCCTAGATTGGTTCTCAATTAGTGGCAGCTGTTTATCGTTGCCTCTGATTGGGAACCATATTTAGGCAGCCGTATTTTGTGGGTTATTGTCTATGTATAGTTGCATGTCAGCACTCGTGTTTATAGTGTCATGTTTGTTTTGTTGTTTTGTATAGTTTGTTAAGTGTTCTTCGTTAAATAAATAGAAGAATGTATTCACATCTCGCTGTGCCTTGGTCTCCTCCATTCAACGAACGTGACAAATGTAGAATGTAATGCAGTTAAGAGTAATGTTGTTTCAGAACCACTAATGATGCTGGAGTAATGTTGTTTCAGAACCACTAATGATAATGGAGTAATGTTGTTTCAGAACCACTAATGGTAATGGATTAAAGTTGTTTCAAAACCAGTAATGATAATGGAGTAATGTTGTTTCAGAACGACTAATGATAATGGAGTAATGTTGTTTCAGAACCACTAATGATAATGGAGTAATGTCGTTTCAGAACCACTAATGATAATGGAGTACTGCTGTTTCAGAACGACTAATGATAATGGAGTAATGTTGTTTCGGAACCACTAATGATAATGGAGTAATGTTGTTTCAGAACGACTAATGATAATGGAGTAATGTTGTTTCAGAACGACTAATGATAATGGAGTAATGTTGTTTCAGAACCACTAATGATAATGGAGTAATGTTGTTTCAGAACCACTAATGATAATGGAGTAATGTTGTTCCAGAACCACTAATGATAATGGAGTAATGTTGTTTCAGAACCACTAATGATAATGGAGTAATGTTGTTTCAGAACCACTAATGATAATGGAGTAATGTTGTTTCAGAACGACGAATGATAATGGAGTAATGTTGTTTCAGAACCACCAATGATAATGGAGTAATGTTGTTTCAGAACGACTAATGATAATGGAGTAATGTTGTTTCAGAACCACTCACTCCAGACTCGACCATGGCGGAGGCAGAGATCTTTGTGGGCTATACTCAGCCTTGTCTCAGGATGGTAAGTTGGTGGTTGAAGATATCCCTCTAGTGGTGTGGGGGCTGTGCTTTGGCAAAGTGGGTGGGGTTATATCCTTCCTGTTTGGCCCTGTCCTCGGATGGGGCCACAGTGTCTCCTGACCCCTCCTGTCTCAGCCTCCAGTATTTATGCTGCGGTAGATTATGTGTCGAGGGGCTAGGGTCAGTTTGTTATATCTGGAGTACTTCTCCTGTCCTATTCGGTGTCCTGTGTGAATTTAAGTGTGCTCTCTCTAATTCTCTCTTTCTCTCTTTCTTTCTCTCTCTCGGAGGACCTGAGCCCTAGGACCATGCCTCAGGACTACCTGACATGATGACTACTTGCTGTCCCCAGTCCACCTGGCCGTGCTGCTGCTCCAGTTTCAACTGTTCTGCCTTATTATTATTGGACCATGTTGGTAATTTTATGAACATTTGAACATCTTGGCCATGTTCTGTTATAATCTCCACCCGGCACAGCCAGAAGAGGACTGGCCACCCAACATAGCCTGGTTCCTCTCCAGGTTTCTTCCTAGGTTTTGGCCTTTCTAGGGAGTTTTTCCTAGCCACCGTGCTTCTACACCTGCATTGCTTGCTGTTTGGGGTTTTAGGCTGGGTTTCTGTACAGCACTTTGAGATATCAGCTGATGTACGAAGGGCTATATACATAAATTTGATTAGATTTTTGATTTGATACTTATAATGCAGTAATGTTGTTTCAGAACCACTAATGATAATGGAGTAATGATGTTTCAGAAACACTAATGATAATGGAGTAATGTTGTTTCAGAACCACTAATGATAATGGAGTAATGTTGTTTCAGAACAACTAATGACAATGGAGTAATGTTGTTTCAGAACCACTACTGATAATGGAGTAATGTTGTTTCAGAACAACTAATGACAATGGAGTAATGTTGTTTCAGAACCACTACTGATAATGGAGTAATGTTGTTTCAGAACCACTAATGATAATGGAGTAATGTTGTTTCAGAACCACTAATGATAATGGAGTAATGGTGTTTCAGAACCACCAATGATAATGGAGTAATGTTGTTTCAGAACCACTAATGATAATGGAGTAATGTTGTTCCAGAACCACTAATGATAATGGAGTAATGGTGTTTCAGAACCACTAATGATAATGGAGTAATGTTGTTTCAGAACCACTACTGATAATGGAGTAATGTTGTTCCAGAACCACTAATGATAATGGAGTAATGTTGTTTCAGAACCACTAATGATAATGGAGTAATGTTGTTTCAGAACCACTAATGATAATGGAGTAATGTTGTTTCAGAACCACTAATGATAATGTAGTAATAATGCAGTAGTTTAATAAGGCTTTATGTGCTGCAGGCTACTGTAGAAGTGTATCTCCTGCTCAACAATCATTATTACTGTAACATTACGGTAGTTTACTGTGAAGTGTACAGGCATTGAGTCGCAAAACCATAATATGGTGTATTACTGACACCTCTGTGTATATGGGAATGATCATAGACAGTGGTTCCTCTGGTGCTCCGTGTGTGTGTGTGTGTGTGTTTGCAGCATTGGTTGTTGTGATGGTGTGCGTGTGTGTGTGTGTGTGTGTGCGCGTGTGCGTGTGCGTGTGCGTGTGCGTGTGCGCGTGTGCGTGTGTGCGTGTGCGTGTGCGTTTGTGTGCGTGTGTGTGTGTGTGTGTGTGTGTGCGTGTGTGTGTGTGTGTGTGTGTGTGTGTTTGCAGCGTTGGTTGTTGTGATGGTGTGCTGCGTGTGTGGTGTGTGTGTGTGTGTGTGTGTGTGTGTGTGTGTGTGTGTGTGTGTGTGTGTGTGTGTGTGTGTGTGTGTGTGTGTGTGTGTGTGTGTGTGTGTGTGTGTGTGTGTGTGTGTGTGTGTGTGTGTGTTTGCTTCATCTGTGTTTCAGAACCCCATGGGAAGTTTTGACCTAGAAATAGAAAGTGTGTGGGAGATTATTCTCCTTTTGAAGAGCACCACAACAATATCTCACATCCATCGCAGCATTGTGCACAGTTGATGAAATCTTCATCTGAGAGTTGCGTCAGTGGGAAGGCGTGCAGTGAGGTTAGATATTTTGGAATTACCGATAAACAATAACGCACTATTCAGAGGGAAACAATTTCAGTTTTAACTCTTTCATTATCTAAAGCTAATTCATTTAGGGGAGAGGAGGAATGACAGGAGAGAGAGAGAGGGAATGACAGGAAGAGAGAGGAAATGACAGGAGAGAGAGGGAATGACAGGAGAGAGAGGGGGAATGACAGGAGAGAGAAGGGGAATGACAGGAGAGAGAGATAATGACAGAAGAGAGAGAGGGGAATGACAGGAGAGAGAGGGGGGAATGACAGGAGAGAGAGAGAGGGAGAGAGGGAATGACAGGAGAGAGGGAATGACAGGAGGAGAGAGGAAATGACAGGAGGGAGGGGGAATGACAGGAGAGAGAGGGGGAATGACAGGAGAGAGAAGGGGAATGACAGGAGAGAGAGATAATGACAGAAGAGAGAGAGAGGGGAATGACAGGAGAGAGAGGGGGAATGACAGGAGAGAGAGAGAGAGAGAGGGAGAGAGGGAATGACAGGAGAGAGAGGGGGGAATGACAGGAGAGAGAGAGAGAGAGAGAGAGAGAGAGAGAGAGAGAGAGAGAGAGGAAATGACATGAGAGAGAGGGAATGACAGGAGAGAGAGAGAGAGAGAGAGAGAGAGAGAGAGAGAGAGAGGGAGAGATAGGGAGAGAGGGAATGACAGGAGAGAGAGGGGAATGACAGGAGAGAGAGGGTGAAGGAATGACAGGAGAGAGGGGAGAATGACAGGAGAGAGGGGGCAATGACAGGAGAGAGAAGGGGAATGACAGGAGAGAGAAGGGGAATGACAGGAGATAGAGAGAGAATGACAGGAGAGAGAGAATGGGGGAATGACAGGAGAGAGTGAGGGAATGACAGGAGAGAGCGGAGAATGACAGGAGAGAGGGGGAATGACAGGAGAGAGAAGGGGAATGACAGGAGAGAGAGAGAGAATGACAGGAGAGAGAGAATGGGGGAATGACAGGAGAGAGTGAGGGAATGACAGGAGAGAGCGGAGAATGACAGGAGAGAGGGGGAATGACAGGAGAGAGAAGGGGAATGACAGGAGAGAGAGAGAGAATGACAGGAGAGAGAGAAAGGGTGAATGACAGGAGAGAGAGGGGAATGACAGGAGAGAGAGGGGGAATGACAGGAGAGAGAGGGGAATGACAGGAAAGAGAGAGAGAGAGAGAGAGAGAGAGAGAGAGAGGGGGAAATGACAGGAGAGAGAGGGAATGACAGGAGAGAGAGAGAGGGAGAGAGAGAGGGAATGACAGGAGAGAGAGAGGGAATGACAGGAGAGAGAGGGGGAATGGCAGGAGAGAGAGGGGAATGACAGGAGAGAGAGGGGGAATGACAGGAGAGAGAAGGGAATGACAGGAAAGAGAGAGAGAAAGAGAGAGAGAGAGAGAGAGAGAGAGAGAGAGAGGGGGAAATGACAGGAGAGAGAGGGAATGACAGGAGAGAGAGAGAGAGGGAGAGAGAGGGAGAGATAGGGAGAGAGGGAATGACAGGAGAGAGAGGGGGAATGACAGGAGAGAGAGGGGAATGACAGGAGAGACAGAGGGGGAATGGCAGGAGAGAGAGGGTGAAGGAATGACAGGAGAGAGAGGAGAATGACAGGAGAGAGGGGGCAATGACAGGAGAGAGAAGGGGAATGACAGGAGAGAGAGAGAGAATGACAGGAGAGAGAGAATGGGGGAATGACAGGAGAGAGTGAGGGAATGACAGGAGAGAGCGGAGAATGACAGGAGAGAGGGGGAATGACAGGAGAGAGAAGGGGAATGACAGGAGAGAGAGAGAATAACAGGAGAGAGAGAAAGGGGGAATGACAGGAGAGAGAGGGGGAATGACAGGATAGAGAGAGGAATGACATGAGAGAGAGGGGGAATGACAGGAGAGAGAGAGGGGAAACGACAGGAGAGAGTGAGGGAATGACAGGAGAGAGAGAGGGAATGACAGGAGAGAGAGAAAGGGGGAATGACAGGAGAGAGAGGGGGAATGAAAGGAGAGAGAGAAAGGGGGAATGACAGGAGAGAGAGGGGGAATGACAAGAGAGAGAGAGGAATGACAGGAGAGAGAGGGGGAATGACAGGAGATAGAGAGGGGAATGACAGGAGAGAGAGAGAGAATGACAGGAGAGAGAGAAAGGGGGAATGACAGGAGAGAGAGGGGGAATGACAGGAGAGAGAGAGGAATGACAGGAGAGAGAGGGGGCATGACAGGAGAGAGAGGGGAATGACAGGAGAGAGAGAGGGAATGACAGGAGAGAGAGAAAGGGGGAATGGAGAGAGCGAGGGAATGACAGGAGAAAGAGGGGGAATGACAGGAGAGAGAGAGGGGAAACGACAGGAGAGAGTGAGGGAATGACAGGAGAGAGAGAAAGGGGGAATGACAGGAGAGAGAGGGGGAATGACAAGAGAGAGAGAGGAATGACAGGAGAGAGAGGGGGAATGACAGGAGATAGAGAGGGGAATGACAGGAGAGAGATAGAGAATGACAGGAGAGAGAGAAAGGGGGAATGACAGGAGAGAGAGGGGGAATGACAGGAGAGAGAGAGGAATGACAGGAGAGAGAGGGGGCATGACAGGAGAGAGAGGGGAATGACAGGAGAGAGAGAGGGAATGACAGGAGAGAGAGAAAGGGGGAATGGAGAGAGCGAGGGAATGAGAGGAGAAAGAGGGGGAATGACAGGAGAGAGAGAGGGGAAACGACAGGAGAGAGTGAGGGAATGACAGGAGAGAGAGAAAGGGGGAATGACAGGAGAGAGAGGGGGAATGACAAGAGAGAGAGAGGAATGACAGGAGAGAGAGGGGGAATGACAGGAGATAGAGAGGGGAATGACAGGTGAGAGAGAGAGAATGACAGGAGAGAGAGAAAGGGGGAATGACAGGAGAGAGAGGGGGAATGACAGGAGAGAGAGAGGAATGACAGGAGAGAGAGGGGGCATGACAGGAGAGAGAGGGGAATGACAGGAGAGAGAGAGGGAATGACAGGAGAGAGAGAAAGGGGGATGGAGAGAGCGAGAGAATGACAGGAGAGAGAGAGGGAATGACAGGAGAGAGAGAAAGGGGGAATGACAGGAGAGAGAGGGGGATGACAAGAGAGAGAGGAATGACAGGAGAGAGAGGGGGAATGACAGGAGATAGAGAGGGGAAACGACAGGAGTGAGAGAGACAGGGGGGATGACAGGAGAGAGAGGAGAATGACAGGAGAGAGAGAGAGAGAATGACAGGAGAGAGGAGAATGACAGGAGAGAGAGAGAGAATGACAGGAGAGAGAGAGAGAGAGAGACAGAGACAGAGACAGAGAGAGAGAGAGAATGACAGGAGAGAGGAGAATGACAGGAGAGAGAGAGAATGACAGGAGAGAGGAGAATGACAGGAGAGAGGGGGGGAAATGACATGAGAGAGAGAGAGAACGACAGGAGAGAGGGGGAATGACAGGAGAGAGGAGAATGACAGGGGAGAGAGATAGAATGACAGGAGAGAGAGAATGACAGGAGAGAGGAGAATGACAGGAGAGAGAGAGAGAGAGAGAGAGAGAGAGAGAGAATGACAGGAGAGAGAGAGAGAATGACAGGAGAGAGGGGGCAATGACAAGAGAGAGAAGGGGAATGACAGGAGAGAGAGATAATGACAGAAGAGAGAGAAAGGGGAATGACAGGAGAGAGAGGGGGAATGACAGGAGAGAGAGAGAGAGGGAGAGAGGGAATGACAGGAGAGAGAGGGGGAGAATGACAGGAGAGAGAGAGAGAGAGGAGAGAGAGAGAGAGAGAGAGAGAGAGGGGAGAGATAGGAAGAGAGGGAATGACAGGAGAGAGAGGGGGAATGACAGGAGAGAGAGGGGGAATGACAGGAGAGAGAGGAGAATGACAGGAGAGATTAGGCAATGACAGGAGAGAGGGGGGACTGACAGGAGAGAGAGAGAGAGAATTACAGGGGAGAGATAGGGGGAATGACAGGAGAGAAAGGGGAATGACAGGAGGGAGAGAGGAAATGACAGGAGAGAGAGGGGAATGACAGGAGAGAGAAGGAGAGAGAGAGAGAGAGAGAGAGAGAGAGAGAGAGAGAGAGAGAGGGACCAACAACATTGGACACTTTATGGAACAAAAAGCCTTCACTATATCATCCTGGAATATCCAAGGCCTGAGGTCATCTGCCTTTGGCCTAAAGAGCAGGAACCCGGACCTCACCAAAGTAATCGGTAATACAGACATTGTCATCCTGCAAGAATCGTGGTATAGAGGAGATTGCCCTCTAGGTTACAGCGAGCTGGTAGTCCCATCCACCCAACTACCAGGTGTGAAACAGGGAAGGGACTCGGGGGGTATGCTAATTTGGTATAAAGCAGACCTAACTTACTCCATTAAATTAATCAAAATAGGAACATTTTACATTTGGCTAGAAATTCAAAGGGATATTATCTTAACAGAGAAAAATGTCCTCCTGTGTGCTACCTATATCCCCCCACTAGAATCCCCATACTTTAATGAAGACAGCTTCTCCATCCTGGAGGGGGAAATCAATCATTTCCAGGCATAGGGACATGTACTAGTCTGTGGCGACCTAAATGTCAGAACCGGACAAGAACCTGACACCCTCAGCACACAGGGGGACAAACACCTGACTGGAGGTGACAGCATTCCCTCCCACATATGCCCCCCTAGGCACAACTATAACAACATAACCAACAAAAACGGGTCACAACTCCTGCAGCTCTGTCGCACGCTGGGTATGTACATAGTCAATGGTAGGCTTCGAGGGGACTCCTATGGTAGGTACACCTATAGCTCATCTCTTGGCAGTAGTACTGTTGACTACTTTATCACTGACCTCAACCCAGAGTCTCTCAGAGCGTTCACAGTCAGCCCACTGACACCCCTATCAGATCACAGCAAAATCACAGTCTACTTGAACAGAGCAATACTCAATCACGAGGCATCAAAGCCAAAGGAACTGAGTAACCTTAAGAAATGCTATAGATGGAAGTAATGCAGTTTGGAAACCTACCAAAAAACAATGAGGCGACAACAAATTGCCTGTGGTGTCGATGGCATCTTTAATGAAATGAGCAAATATACAGACAACAAATTCCAATTGGCTATACTAAAACTCTTTAAGATCATCCTTAGCTCTGGCATCTTCCCCAATATTTGGAACCAAGGACTGATCACCCCAATCCACAAAAGTGGAGACAAATTTGACCCCAATAACTACAGTGGAATATGCGTCAACAGTAACCTTGGGAAAATCGAAAACCGAAGAACAAATAGAAAACCGAAGAAAATTAACAATAATGACAAATGGTTTGATGAAGAATGCAAAAATCTAAGAAAGAAATTGAGAAACCTGTCCAACCAAAAACAAAAAGAAATTGGAAAACACTAAACAAACAACAACACAAAGAATTATCTATCCAAAATGGAGATGTATGGGTAAACCACTTCTCCAATCTTTTTGGCTCTATAACAAAGAATAAAGAGCAAAAACATATACCTGATCAAATACAGATCTTAGAATCAACTATTAAAGACTACCAGAACCCACTGGATTCTCCAATTACCCTGTCCTATAGGACAAAATAAAAACCCTACAACCCAAAAAGGCCTGTGGTGTCGATGGTATCCTTAATGAAATGATCAAATATACAGACAACAAATTCCAATTGGCTATACTAAAACTCTTTAACGTCATCCTTAGCTCTGGCATCTTCCCCAAAATTTGAAACCAAGTACTGATCACCCCAATCCACAAAAGTGGAGACACATTTGACCCCAATAACTACCTTGGGATAGGAGTCAACAGGAACCTTGGGAAAATCCTCTGCATTATCATTAACAGCAGACTCGTACATTTCCTCAACGAAAACAATGTACTGAGCAAATGTCAAATTGGCTTTTTACCAAATTACCGTACAACAGACCATGTATTCACCCTGCACACCCTAATTGACAACCAAACAAACCAAAACAAAGGCAAAGTCTTCTCATGCTTTGTTGATTTCAAAAAAGCCTTCGACTCAATTTGGCATGAGGGTCTGCTATACAAATTGCTGGAAAGTGGTGTTGGGGGTAAAACATACGCCGTTATAAAATCCATGTACACAAACAACAAGTGTGCGGTTAAAATTGGCATAAAACACACACATTTATTCACACAGGGTCGTGGGGTGAGACAGGGATGCAGCTTAAGCCCCACCCTCTTCAACATATATATTAACTAATTGGCGCGGGCACTAGCAAAGTCCGCAGCACCCGGCCTCAACCTGCTAGAATCTGAAGTCAAATGTCTACTGTTTGCTGATGATCTGGTGCTTCTGTTACCAACCAAGGAGGGCCTACAGCAGCACCTAGATCTTCTGCACAGATTCTGTCAGACCTGTGCCCTGACAGTAAATCTCAGGCAGGGAGGTAGGCAGGCAGGCAAGCAGAGAGGAGGGTAGGCAGACAGGGAGGTAGGCAGGGAGGGAGGAGGGAAGGCAGGGAGGTAGGCAGGCAGGGAGGAGGGAAGGCAGGGAGGTAGAGAGGAGGGCAGGCAGAGAGCTAGAGAGGAGGACATGCAGGGAGGTAGAGAGGAGGACAGGCAGGGAGCTAGAGAGGAGGACAGGCAGGGAGCTAGAGAGGCAGGGAGGTAGAGAGGAGGGCAGGCAGGGAGGTAGAGAGGAGGAGAGGCAGGGAGCTAGAGAGGAGGACAGGCAGGGAGCTAGAGAGGAGGAGAGGCAGGGAGGTAGAGAGGAGGGCAGGCAGGGAGGTAGAGAGGAGGGCAGGCAGGGAGGTAGAGAGGAGGAGAGGCAGGAAGGTAGAGAGGAGGACAGGCAGGGAGGTAGAGAGGAGGACAGGCAGGGAGGTAGAGAGGAGGGCAGGCAGGGTTGTAGAGAGGAGGACAGATAGGGAGCTAAAGAGGAGGGCAGGCAGGGAGCTCGAGAGGAGGACAGGCAGGGAGGTAGAGAGGAGGGCAGGCAGGGAGCTAGAGAGGAGGACAGGCAGGGAGGTAGAGAGGAGGACAGGCAGGGAGCTAGAGAGGAGGACAGGCAGGGAGCTAGAGAGGCAGGGAGGTAGAGAGGAGGGCAGGCAGGGAGCTAGAGAGGAGGAGAGGCAGGGAGGTAGAGAGGAGGGCAGGCAGGGAGCTAGAGAGGAGGACAGGCAGGGAGGTAGAGAGGAGGGCAGGCAGGGAGCTAGAGAGGAGGAGAGGCAGGGAGGTAGAGAGGAGGGCAGGCAGGGAGGTAGAGAGGAGGACAGGCAGGGAGGTAGAGAGGAGGACAGGCAGCACCTCACCGGACATGCCTGTCCCCTCGGGCCGGCAGCCCCTGGTCAACATCGTCAACACACACACAGGTCAACACCACTGCTGTTACACAATGAACTCAGCGGTGGTTGAGTCATCATGAGATGCCATGGCTGGATGAGTTTGGGGGGTTTTCAAGCAAGAGACAAAACAATGTGAATCTGGCTGTTTGCCATAAGTATTGCGTCAACAGCCACCACTGCTGCCCCTCAACTACAAACACACACACACACACCTTGTGTAGAGAGATGTGTTCGTCCTCACACAAACACATACACTCTCGTTTGACCATCCCGGAGTACTGTCATCTTTCAAATGAACTGTACACAACATTTATCTTTCTCACGTCTCACCCTTTCTCACCCTCTCCCTCTGACGTGGCTGGTGTCTGTGTAATGATATGCACTGTCAGGTTTGGCTCATCAACACAACAACTAGAAAATAGTTAAAATAATCTCCAAAAAGTAATCAATATTTGGAGTCATTAACCCAGAGGCATCAGGTTGCTGGCTAGAAGAGACAGGTTTCCAAGAGACTGTTGCCCCTATAATTTACATATCTGAAGATCAGATCATTGACTTAATTACTAATTCAGGACAATCTCCGGTTGATCATGATTTGATGATTTGATGATGGCAGAATAGAGAAACATGCAGCTATGAATGTTTTGGCAGGCAGTACGTCCTTCTCACAACATAAAACTGCAGTAATGTGTTTTTGGAAATGTGTGTGTTTTGTGGACATGACCATTATTGACTAGTAGTTTGACTGTCCAGAGCCAGAAGGATAATGGTCATGACTGGTAGTTTGACTGCCCAGAGCCAGAAGGATAATGGTCATGACTGGTAGTTTGACTGCCCAGAGCCAGAAGGATAATGGTCATGACTGGTAGTTTGACTGTCCAGAGCCAGAAGGATAATGGTCATGACTGGTAGTTTGACTGCCCAGAGCCAGAAGGATAATGGTCATGACTGGTAGTTTGACTGTCCAGAGCCAGAAGGATAATGGTCATGACTTATAGTTTGACTGTCCAGAGCCAGAAGGATAATGGTCATTTTCTCTCTTCTTAGAAATGGAGGAGCTGCCTGACAGAAAAAGTTCTGAGGACCCCCTCTTCGTCTTCTGTTGTCAAATATTATTCCCATGATATCATAACGAGACTATGTAACAGGAGAGATATTATTATAATAACCAGACTGTGTGTGTGTGTGTGTGTGTGTCTGTGTGTGTGTGTGTGTGTGTGTGTGTGTGTGTGTGTGTGTGTGTGTGTGTGTGTGTGTGTGTGTGTGTGTGTGTGTGTGTGTGTGTGTGTGTGTGTGTGTGTGTGTGTGTGTGTGTGTGTGTTTGTGTGTGCGTGCGTGCGTGCGTGCGTGCGTGTGTGTACCTGCTGGTCTGTGTCATAGACGTTGTTTACTCAGCACATGACATTCTGGAGCAAACGGTTGTGCTTGTGGCTCACAAGGGAGCCGCACGGCCTCAGAGTACCACAGGGCAGACTGGAGGCACCACAGGGCAGACTGGAGGCACCACAGGGAAGACTGGAGGCACCACAGGGCAGACTGGAGGCACCACAGGGCAGACTGGAGGCACCACAGGGAAGACTGGAGGCACCACAGGGAAGACTGGAGGCACCAAAGGGAAGACTGGAGGCACCACAGGGAAGACTGGAGGCACCACAGGGAAGACTGGCAGACTGGAGGCACCACAGGGAAGACTGGAGGAACCACAGGGAAGACTGGAGGCACCACAGGGCAGACTGGAGGCACCACAGGGCAGACTGGAGGCACCACAGGGAAGACTGGAGGCACCACAGGGCAGACTGGAGGCACCACAGGGAAGACTGGAGGCACCATAGGGCAGACTGGAGGCACCACAGGGCAGACTGGAGGCACCACAGGGAAGACTGGAGGCACCACAGGGAAGACTGGAGGCACCACAGGGCAGACTGGAAGCATCTCGGGGCAGACTGGAAGCATCTCAGGGCAGACTGGATGCATCACAGGGCAGACTAGAAGCATCTCAGGGCAGATTAGATGCATCTCAGGGCAGACTAGAAGCATCTCAGGGCAGACTAGAAGCATCTCAGGGCAGACTAGAAGCATCTCAGGGCAGAATAGAAGCATCTCAGGGCAGACTGGAAGCATCTCAGGGCAGACTAGAAGCATCTCAGGGCAGACTAGAAGCATCTCAGGGCAGACTGGAAGCATCTCAGGGCAGACTAGAAGCATCTCAGGGCAGAATAGAAGCATCTCAGGGCAGACTAGATGCATCTCAGGGCAGACTAGAAGTATCTCAGGGCAGACTGGAAGCATCTCAGGGCAGACTAGAAGCATCTCAGGGCAGACTAGATGCATCTCAGGGCAGACTAGAAGCATCTCAGGGCAGACTGGAAGCATCTCAGGGCAGACTAGAAGCATCTCAGGGCAGACTAGAAGCATCTCAGGGCAGACTAGATGCATCTCAGGGCAGACTAGAAGCATCTCAGGGCAGACTGGAAGCATCTCAGGGCAGACTAGAAGCATCTCAGGGCAGACTAGATGCATCTCAGGGCAGACTAGAAGCATCTCAGGGCAGACTAGAAGCATCTCAGGGCAGACTGGAGGCACCACAGGGCAGACTGGAAGCATCTCAGGGCAGACTGGAGGCACCACAGGGCAGACTGGAGGCACCACAGGGCAGACTGGAGGCACCACAGGGCAGACTGGAGGCACCACAGGGCAGACTGGAGGCACCACAGGGCAGACTGGAGGCATCTCAGGGCAGACTGGAAGCACCACAGGGCAGACTGGAGGCACCACAGGGAAGACTGGAGGCACCACAGGGCAGACTGGAGGCACCACAGGGCAGACTGGAGGCACCACAGGGAAGACTGGAGGCACCACAGGGCAGACTGGAGGCACCACAGGGAAGACTGGAGGCACCACAGGGAAGACTGTAGGCACCACAGGGCAGACTGGAAGCACCTCAGGGCAGACTGGAGGCACCACAGGGCAGACTGGAGGCACCACAGGGCAGACTGGAGGCACCACAGGGAAGACTGGAGGCACGACAGGGCAGACTGGAGGCACCACAGGGCACACTGAAGGCACCACAGGGCAGACTGGAGGCACCATAGGGCAGACTGGAGGCACCACAGGGCAGACTGGAGGCACCACAGGGAAGACTGGAGGCACCACAGGGAAGACTGGAGGCACCACAGGGCAGACTAGAAGCATCTCGGGGCAGACTAGAAGCATCTCAGGGCAGACTGGAGGCATCTCAGGGCAGACTAGAAGCATCTCAGGGCAGACTAGAAGCATCTCAGGGCAGACTAGAAGCATCTCAGGGCAGACGGGATGCATCTCAGGGCATACTATAAGCATCTCAGGGCAGACTGGAAGCATCTCAGGGCAGACTAGAAGCATCTCAGGGCAGACGGGATGCATCTCAGGGCAGACTAGAAGCATCTCAGGGCAGACTAGAAGCATCTCAGGGCAGACTAGAAGCATCTCAGGGCAGACTAGATGCATCTCAGGGCAGACTAGAAGCATCTCAGGGCAGACTAGAAGCATCTCAGGGCAGACTAGAAGCATCTCAGGGCAGACTAGATGCATCTCAGGGCAGACTAGAAGCATCTCAGGGCAGACTAGAAGCATCTCAGGGCAGACTAGATGCATCTCAGGGCAGACTAGAAGCATCTCAGGGCAGATTAGAAGCATCTCAGGGCAGACTAGAAGCACCTCAGGGCAGACTAGAAGCATCTCAGGGAAGACTAGAAGCATCTCAGGGCAGACTAGAAGCATCTCAGGGCAGACTAGAAGCATCTCAGGGCAGACTAGATGCATCTCAGGGCAGACTAGAAGCATCTCAGGGCGGACTGGAAGCATCTCAGGGCAGACGGGATGCATCTCAGGGCAGACTAGAAGCATCTCAGGGCAGACTGGAAGCATCTCAGGGCAGACTAGAAGCATCTCAGGGCAGACTAGATGCATCTCAGGGCAGACGGGATGCATCTCAGGGCAGACTAGAAGCATCTCAGGGCAGACTAGAAGCATCTCAGGGCAGACTAGAAGCATCTCAGGGCAGACTAGATGCATCTCAGGGCAGACTAGAAGCATCTCAGGGCAGACTAGAAGCATCTCAGGGCAGACTAGAAGCATCTCAGGGCAGACTAGATGCATCTCAGGGCAGACTAGAAGCATCTCAGGGCAGACTAGAAGCATCTCAGGGCAGACTAGAAGCATCTCAGGGCAGACTAGATGCATCTCAGGGCAGACTAGAAGCATCTCAGGGCAGACTAGAAGCATCTCAGGGCAGACTAGAAGCATCTCAGGGCAGACTAGATGCATCTCAGGGCAGATTAGAAGCATCTCAGGGCAGACTAGAAGCATCTCAGGGCAGACTGGAAGCATCTCAGGGCAGACTAGAAGCATCTCAGGGCAGACTAGAAGCACCTCAGGGCAGACTAGAAGCATCTCAGGGCAGACTAGAAGCATCTCAGGGCAGACTAGATGCATCTCAGGGCAGACTAGAAGCATCTCAGGGCAGACTAGAAGCACCTCAGGGCAGACTAGAAGCATCTCAGGGCAGACTAGAAGCATCTCAGGGCAGACTGGAAGCATCTCAGGGCAGACTAGAAGCATCTCAGGGCAGACTAGAAGCACCTCAGGGCGGACTGGAGGCACCACAGGGCAGACTGGAAGCATCTCAGGGCAGACTGGAGGCACCACAGGGCAGACTGGAGGCACCACAGGGCAGACTGGAGGCACCACAGGGCAGACTGGAGGCACCACAGGGCAGACTGGAGGCACCACAGGGCAGACTGGAGGCACCACAGGGCAGACTGGAGGCATCTCAGGGCAGACTGGAAGCATCTCAGGGCAGACTGGAGGCACCACAGGGCAGACTGGAGGTTCCACAGGGCAGACTGGAGGCACCACAGGGCAGACTGGAGGCACCACAGGGAAGACTGGAGGCACCACAGGGAAGACTGGAGGCACCACAGGGCAGACTGGAGGCACCACAGGGCAGACTGGAGGCACCACAGGGCAGACTGGAGGCACCACAGGGCAGACTGGAGGTTCCACAGGGCCGACTGGAGGCACCACAGGGCAGACTGGAAGCACCACAGGGCAGACTGGAGGCACCACAGGGCAGACTGGAGGCATCTCAGGGCAGACTGGAGGTTCCACAGGGCAGACTGGAGACACCACAGGGCAGACTGGAGGCACCACAGGGAAGACTGGAGGCACCACAGGGAAGACTGGAGGCACCACAGGGCAGACTGGAGGCACCACAGGGAAGACTGGAGGCACCACAGGGAAGACTGGAGGCACCACAGGGCAGACTGGAGGCACCACAGGGCAGACTGGAGGCACCACAGGGAAGACTGGAGGCACCACAGGGAAGACTGGAGGCACCACAGGGCAGACTGGAGGCACCACAGGGCAGACTGGAGGCACCACAGGGCAGACTGGAGGCACCACAGGGCAGACTGGAGGCACCACAGGGCAGACTGGAGGCACCATAGGGCAGACTGGAGGCACCACAGGGCAGACTGGAGGCACCACAGGGCAGACTGGAGGCACCACAGGGAAGACTGGAGGCACCCCAGGGCAGACTGGAGGCACCACAGGGCAGACTAGAAGCATCTCAGGGCAGACTAGAAGCACCACAGGGCAGACTAGAAGCATCTCGGGGCAGACTAGAAGCATCTCAGGGCAGACTGGAAGCATCTCAGGGCAGACTGGAGGCACCACAGGGCAGACTAGAAGCATCTCGGTGCAGACTAGAAGCATCTCAAGGAAGACTGGAAGCATCTCAGGGCAGACTAGAAGCATCTCAGGGCAGACTAGAAGCACCTCAGGGCAGACTGGAGGCACCACAGGGCAGACTGGAAGCATCTCAGGGCAGACTGGTGGCATCTCAGGGCAGACTGGAGGCACCACAGGGCAGACTGGAGGTTCCACAGGGCAGACTGGAGGCACCACAGGGCAGACTGGAGGCACCACAGGGCAGACTGGAAGCACCTCAGGGCAGACTGGAGGCACCACAGGGCAGACTGGAAGCATCTCAGGGCAGACTGGAAGCATCTCAGGGCAGACTGGAAGCATCTCAGGGCAGACTAGAAGCATCTCAAGGCAGACTAGAAGCATCTCAGGGCAGACTAGAAGCACCTTGAGAATGATGCTCCTTGGCCCCGTTTTCTTATCAGCACATTTTATTTGATTATTTGACTTTCTCAAACACACAAAGCTTTAATAAGCTCCTGGACTAATTGTATGAGTTATCTTGTTAAATTAACATACAGTCTCCGCCGTTAAACAACTGTAATAATGAATTCACATTGAAACTACATGATTGAAATGACATGATACCAGTTCATTAACGCTGCCACCCCTGGTTCTCAGGAAGGAGGGGGACTTTGTGGAGCGTCGTTGGAAGGACGTGAGGGTGGGAGACATCGTTAAGGTGGTGTCTAACGAGATCCTCCCAGCTGACCTGTCGCTCCTCCGCACCACCGACCCTGACGCGGTGTGTCACTTCGAGACCGCCACCCTGGTTGGAGAGACCAACCTCAAACAGAGACAGGTCGTCCCAGGACTCTACACACAGGTGAGGATTAATCAAATAAATCCTTTTTTTTTCATTAAAGTCTTCCTCTTTCTTTCCACCTTGGTGAGGATCTTTCTACAGAAACTGTGTCATTACGAAAGGCTTCGTTATGAAAGGTCTCACTGTGTCGTTATGAAAGGTCTCACTGTGTCATTATGAAAGGTCTCACTGTGTCATTATGAAAGGTCTCACTGTGTCATTATGAAAGGTCTCACTGTGTCGTTATGAAAGGTCTCACTGTGTCATTATGAAAGGCCTCACTGTGTCATTATGAAAGGTCTCACTGTGTCATTATGAAAGGTCTCACTGTGTCGTTATGAAAGGTCTCACTGTGTCATTATGAAAGGTCTCACTGTGTCATTATGAAAGGTCTCACTGTGTCATAATGAAAGGTCTCACTGTGTCATTATGAAAGGTCTCACTGTGTCATTATGAAAGGTCTCACTGTGTCATTATGAAAGGTCTCACTGTGTCATTATGAAAGGTCTCACTGTGTCGTTATGAAAGGTCTCACTGTGTCGTTATGAAAGGTCTCACTGTGTCGTTATGAAAGGTCTCACTGTGTCGTTATGAAAGGTCTCACTGTGTCGTTATGAAAGGTCTCACTGTGTCATTATGAAAGGTCTCACTGTGTCATTATGAAAGGTCTCACTGTGTCATTATGAAAGGTCTCACTGTGTCGTTATGAAAGGTCTCACTGTGTCATTATGAAAGGTCTCACTGTGTCATAATGAAAGGTCTCACTGTGTCATAATGAAAGGTCTCACTGTGTCATTATGAAAGGTCTCACTGTGTCATTATGAAAGGTCTCACTGTGTCATTATGAAAGGTCTCACTGTGTCATTATGAAAGGTCTCACTGTGTCGTTATGAAAGGTCTCACTGTGTCGTTATGAAAGGTCTCACTGTGTCGTTATGAAAGGTCTCACTGTGTCGTTATGAAAGGTCTCACTGTGTCGTTATGAAAGGTCTCACTGTGTCATTATGAAAGGTCTCACTGTGTCATTATGAAAGGCCTCCACTTTGCCGGCTTTCTGTCCTTGTTTAATTCCAACCCTGTCTCTTTACCTAACCACCATCTCTCCTTTCGGGTTCCTTTCACAGTTGAAGGGATGAGAAGAAACATTCTACCGTCGTGCTTCGTCACAGCGTGTATTCCTCTGTAATAGTTACATGTCCCTCAACAGCAAGCTTCTAGAACATGCCTTTTATGACAGGTTACATGTCCCTCAACAGCAAGCTTCTGGAACACGCCTTTTATGACAGGTTACATGTCCCTCAACAGCAAGCTTCTGGAACACGCCTTTTATGACAGGTTACATGTCCCTCAACAGCAAGCTTCTGGAACACGCCTTTTATGACAGGTTACATGTCCCTCAACAGCAAGCTTCTGGAACACGCCTTTTATGACAGGTTACATGTCCCTCAACAGCAAGCTTCTGGAACACGCCTTTTATGACAGGTTACATGTCCCTCAACAGCAAGCTTCTGGAACACGCCTTTTATGACAGGTTACATGTCCCTCAACAGCAAGCTTCTAGAACATGTCTTTTATGACAGGTGACATGTCAGGACCAACGCATCTATAGGCCCTGGATTAAACTAGTGCACTCAATATGGAAAAGGGGGGCTATTTGGGCCACACCGTTTCATCCCACGGTTAATAACTAACCAACTAGACACTGGGCCTGATCGGAGAACTCAGAGCTTCAGCTCTTTTCTGTCCATGTCAACATGTGGCTGGGTAGAAAAGTGAGGGAAAAGAGACAGAGGAGTATGATTAATCCACCTGTTCTTACCGTCCTCTCCTCCTTACCCTCCTCTCCTCCTTACCCTCCTCTCCTCCTTACCCTCCTCTCCTCCTTACCCTCCTCTCCTCCTTACCGTCCTCTCCTCCTTACCCTCCTCTCCTCCTTACCGTCCTCTCCTCCTTACCCTCCTCTCCTCCTTACCCTCCTCTCCTCCTTACCCTCCTCTCCTCCTTACCCTCCTCTCCTCCTTACCCTCCTCTCCTCCTTACCGTCCTCTCCTCCTTACCCTCCTCTCCTCCTTACCCTCCTCTCCTCCTTACCCTCCTCTCCTCCTTACCCTCCTCTCCTCCTTACCCTCCTCTCCTCCTTACTGTCCTTTTACCTCCTTACCCTCCTCTCCTCTCCTCCTTACCCTCCTCCCTCCTTACCCTCTTCTCCTCCTTAACCTCCTCTCCTCCTTACCCTCCTCTCCTCCTTACCCTCCTCTCCTCCTTACTGTCCTTTTACCTCCTTACCGTCCTCTCCTCCTTACCCTCCTCTCCTCCTTACCCTACTCTCCTCCTTACCCTCCTCTCCTCCTTACCGTCCTCTCCTCCTTACACTCCTCTCCTCCTTACCCTCCTCTCCTCCTTACCCTCCTCTCCTCCTTACCGTCCTCTCCTCCTTACCCTCCTCTCCTCCTTACCCTCCTCTCCTCCTTACCGTCCTCTCCTCCTTACCCTCCTCTCCTCCTTACCCTCCTCTCCTCCTTACCCTCCTCTCCTCCTTACTGTCCTTTTACCTCCTTACCCTCCTCTCCTCCTTACCCTCCTCTCCTCCTTACCCTCCTCTCCTCCTTACCCTCCTCTCCTCCTTAACCTCCTCTCCTCCTTAACCTCCTCTCCTCCTTACCCTCCTCTCCTCCTTACTGTCCTTTTACCTCCTTACCCTCCTCTCCTCCTTACCCTCCTCTCCTCCTTACCCTCCTCTCCTCCTTACCCTCCTCTCCTCCTTACTGTCCTTTTACCTCCTTACCCTCATCTCCTCCTTACCCTCCTCTCCCCCTTACCCTCCTCTCCTCCTTACCCTCCTCTCCTCCTTACCCTCCTCTCCTCCTTACCCTCCTCTCCTCCTTACTGTCCTTTTACCTCCTTACCCTCCTCTCCTCCTTACCCTCCTCTCCTCCTTACCCTCCTCTCCTCCTTACCCTCCTCTCCTCCTTACCCTCCTCTCCTCCTTACCCTCCTCTCCTCCTGTTCTTACCCTCCTCTCCTCCTTACCCTCCTCTCCTCCTTACCCTCCTCTCCTCCTTACCCTCCTCTCCTCCTTACTGTCCTTTTACCTCCTTACCCTCCTCTCCTCCTTACCCTCCTCTCCTCCTTACCCTCCTCTCCTCCTTACCCTCCTCTCCTCCTTACCCTCCTCTCCTCCTTACTGTCCTTTTACCTCCTTACCCTCATCTCCTCCTTACCCTCCTCTCCCCCTTACCCTCCTCTCCTCCTTACCCTCCTCTCCTCCTTACCCTCCTCTCCTCCTTACCCTCCTCTCCTCCTTACTGTCCTTTTACCTCCTTACCGTCCTCTCCTCCTTACCCTCCTCTCCTCCTGTTCTTACCGTCCTCTCCTCCTTACCCTCCTCTCCTCCTGTTCTTAACCTCCTTTCCTCCTTACCCTCCTCTCCTCCTGTTCTTACCCTCCTCTCCTTACCCTCCTCTCCTCCTGTTCTTACCCTCCTCTCCTCCTGTTTTTACCCTTCTCTCCTCCTTACCCTCCTCTCCTCCTTACCCTCCTCTCCTCCTGTTCTTACCCTCCTCTCCTCTGTAAAGTCAATAGAAACATGTCAAACGATGTTTATATTCCAGCCTCAGGTTGTTTTTAGCCTAAATAATCTGTAATATTTCAACCGGACAATAACGTCATCAATATAAAAGGTGCATGAAAAGCACTGTGACACGGCAGGGTCCACTCATTCAGACTGCTCTTACTCCCTCATTTTTCAGAATACAAGCCTGAAATAATTTCTAAAGACTGTTGACATCTAGTGGAAGGCATAGGAACTGCAATTTGAGTCCTAAGTCAATGGATACTGTAATGGTATTGCATAGAAAACTACAACAACAACAAAAACTTCCTACTTCCTGAATGGATTTTTCTCAGGTTTTCACTTGCCACTGCTACTCACATACATTATTTCAACAGTTTTGGAAACTTTAGAGTGTTTTCTATCCAAATCGACTAATTAAATGCATATCCTATCTTCTGGGCCTGAATAGAAAGCTGTTTAATTTGAGCATGCTTTTCATCCAAAATTCCAAATGCTACCCTAGAGAAGTGAAACAGGACAGCATTCACAAGGCCAGACGGATTACCAGCACATGTACTCCAGCTCGTGAATACACTTGACCAACTGGCAAGTGTCTTCACTGACAATTTCAACCTCTCCCTGTCTGAGTCTGTAATACCAACATGTTTCAAGCAGACCACCATAGTCCCGGTGCCCAAGAATACTAAGGTAACCTGCCTAAATGACTTCCAACCCGTAGCACTCACGTCTGTAGACATGAAGTGCTTTGAAAGATTGGTAATTGCTCACATCAACACCCTTATCCCAGAAACCCTAGACCCACTCCAATTTGCATACAGCCCCAACAAATCCATAGATAATGCAATCTCAATCGCACTCCACACTGCCCTTTCCCACCTGGACAAAAGGAACACTTATGTGAGAAAGCTATTCATTGACTACAGCTCAGCATTCAACAACATAGGGCCCACAAAGCTCATCACTAAGCTAAGGACCCGGGACTAAACACCCCACTCTGCAACTGGATCCTGGACTTCCTGACGGGCAGCCCCAAGCAACAACACAACAACAACACGTCCGCCACGTCCGCAACAACACGTCCGCCACGCTGATCCTCAACACTGGGGCACCTCAGGGGTGCGTGCTCAGTCCCCTCCTGTACTCAATGTTCACTCATGACTGCACAGCCAGGCACAACTCCAACACCATCATTAAGTTTGCCGATGACACAACGGTCATTCCGACAACACAACAGTGGTAGGCCTGATCACCGGCAACGACGAGACAGCCTATAGGGAGGAGGTCAGAGACCTGGACGTGTGGTGCAAGGACAACAACCACTCCCTCAACGTGATCAAGACAAAGGAGATGATTGTGGACTACAGGAAAAAGAGGATTGAGCACTTCCCCATTCTCATCAACAGGGCTGTAAAGGAGCAGATTGAGAGCTTCAAGTATCTTGATGTTCACATCACCGACATCTAACACGTTCCAAGCACACCAAGACAGTCGTGAAGAGGGCACGACATAATCTATTCCCCCTCATGAGACTGAAAAGATTTGGCATTGGTCCTCAGATCCTCAAAATGTCATACAGCTGCACCATCGAGAGCATCCTGAAGGGTTGCATCACTGCCTGGTATGGCAACTGCTTGGCCTCCGACCACAATCAAATCAAATCAAATTTTATTTGTCACATACACATGGTTAGCAGATGTTAATGCGAGTGTAGCGAAATGCTTGTGCTTCTAGTTCCGACAATGCAGTAATAACCAACAAGTAATCTAACTAACAATTCCTAATCTACTGTCTTATACACAGTGTAAGGGGATAAAGAATATGTACATAAGGATATATGAGTGAGTGATGGTACAGAGCAGCATAGGCAAGATACAGTAGATGGTATCGAGTACAGTATATACATGTGAGATGAGTATGTAAACAAAGTGGCATAGTTAAAGTGGCTAGTGATACATGTATTACATAAGGATGCAGTCGATGATATAGAGTACAGTATATAGGTATGCATATGAGATGAATAATGTAGGGTAAGTAACATTATATAAGGTAGCATTGTTTAAAGTGGCTAGTGATATATTTACAACATTTCCCATCAGTTCCCATTATTAAAGTGGCTGGAGTTGAGTCAGTGTCAGTGTGTAGGCAGCAGCCACTCAATGTTAGTGGTGGCTGTTTAACAGTCTGATGGCCTTGAGATAGAAGCTGTTTTTCAGTCTCTCGGTCCCAGCTTTGCTGCACCTGTACTGACCTCGCCTTCTGGATGATAGCGGGGTGAACAGGCAGTGGCTCGGGTGGTAGATGTCCTTGATGATCTTTATGGCCTTCCTGTAACATCGGGTGGTGTAGGTGTCCTGGAGGGCAGGTAGTTTGCCCCCGATGATGCGTTGTGCAGACCTCACTACCCTCTGGAGAGCCTTACGGTTGAGGGCGGAGCAGTTGCTTTTGGTGACAAGCCGAATTTCTTCAGCCTCCTGAGGTTGAAGAGGCGCTGCTGCGCCTTCTTCACGATGCTGTCTGTGTGAGTGGACCAATTCAGTTTGTCTGTGATGTGTATGCCGAGGAACTTAAAACTTGCTACTCTCTCCACTACTGTTCCATCGATGTGGATAGGGGGGTGTTCCCTCTGCTGTTTCCTGAAGTCCACAATCATCTCCTTAGTTTTGTTGACGTTGAGTGTGAGGTTATTTTCCTGACACCACACTCCGAGGGCCCTCACCTCCTCCCTGTAGGCCGTCTCGTCGTTGTTGGTAATCAAGCCTACCACTGTTGTGTCGTCCGCAAACATGATGATTGAGTTGGAGGCGTGCGTGGCCACGCAGTCATGGGTGAACAGGGAGTACAGGAGAGGGCTCAGAACGCACCCTTGTGGGGCCCCAGTGTTGAGGATCAGCGGGGAGGAGATGTTGTTACCTACCCTCACCACCTGGGGCGGCCCGTCAGGAAGTCCAGTACCCAGTTGCACAGGGCGGGTCGAGACCCAGGGTCTCGAGCTTGATGACGAGCTTGGAGGGTACTATGGTGTTGAATGCCGAGCTGTAGTCGATGAACAGCATTCTCACATAGGTATTCCTCTTGTCCAGATGGGTTAGGGCAGTGTGCAGTGTGGTTGAGATTGCATCGTCTGTGGACCTATTTGAGCGGTAAGCAAATTGGAGTGGGTCTAGGGAGTCAGGTAGGGTGGAGGTGATATGGTCCTTGACTAGTCTCTCAAAGCACTTCATGATGACGGAAGTGAGTGCTACGGGGCGGTAGTCGTTTAGCTCAGTTACCTTACATTTACATTTACATTTAAGTCATTTAGCAGACGCTCTTATCCAGAGCGACTTACAAATTGGTGAATTCACCTTCTGACATCCAGTGGAACAGCCACTTTACAATAGTGCATCTAAATCATTAAGGGGGGTGGTGAGAAGGATTACTTATCCTATCCTAGGTATTCCTTGAAGAGGTGGGGTTTCAGGTGTCTCCGGAAGGTGGTGATTGACTCCGCTGTCCTGGCGTCGTGAGGGAGTTTGTTCCACCATTGGGGGGCCAGAGCAGCGAACAGTTTTGACTGGGCTGAGCGGGAACTGTACTTCCTCAATGGTAGGGAGGCGAGCAGGCCAGAGGTGGATGAACGCAGTGCCCTTGCTTGGGTGTAGGGCCTGATCAGAGCCTGGAGGTACTGCGGTGCCGTTCCCCTCACAGCTCCGTAGGCAAGCACCATGGTCTTGTAGCGGATGCGAGCTTCAACTGGAAGCCAGTGGAGAGAGCGGAGGAGCGGGGTGACGTGAGAGAACTTGGGAAGGTTGAACACCAGACGGGCTGCGGCGTTCTGGATGAGTTGTAGGGGTTTAATGGCACAGGCAGGGAGCCCAGCCAACAGCGAGTTGCAGTAATCCAGACGGGAGATGACAAGTGCCTGGATTAGGACCTGCGCCGCTTCCTGTGTGAGGCAGGGTCGTACTCTGCGGATGTTGTAGAGCATGAACCTACAGGAACGGGCCACCGCCATGATGTTGGTTGAGAACGACAGGGTGTTGTCCAGGATCACGCCAAGGTTCTTAGCGCTCTGGGAGGAGGACACAATGGAGTTGTCAACCGTGATGGCGAGATCATGGAACGGGCAGTCCTTCCCCGGGAGGAAGAGCAGCTCCGTCTTGCCGAGGTTCAGCTTGAGGTGGTGATCCGTCATCCACACTGATATGTCTGCCAGACATGCAGAGATGCGATTCGCCACCTGGTCATCAGAAGGGGGAAAGGAGAAGATTAATTGTGTGTCATCTGCATAGCAATGATAGGAGAGACCATGTGAGGTTATGACAGAGCCAAGTGACTTGGTGTATAGCGAGAATAGGAGAGGGCCTAGAACAGAGCCCTGGGGGACACCAGTGGTGAGAGCGCGTGGCGAGGAGACAGATTCTCGCCACGCCACCTGGTAGGAGCGACCTGTCAGGTAGGACACAATCCAAGCGTGGGCCGCGCCGGAGATGCCCAACTCGGAGAGGGTGGAGAGGAGGATCTGATGGTTCACAGTATCGAAGGCAGCCGATAGGTCTAGAAGGATGAGAGCAGAGGAGAGAGAGTTAGCTTTAGCAGTGCCGAGCGCCTCCGTGATGCAGAGAAGAGCAGTCTCAGTTGAATGACTAGTCTTGAAACCTGACTGATTTGGATCAAGAAGGTCATTCTGAGAGAGATAGCGGGAGAGCTGGCCAAGGACGGCACGTTCAAGAGTTTTGGAGAGAAAAGAAAGAAGGGATACTGGTCTGTAGTTGTTGACATCGGAGGGATCGAGTGTAGGTTTTTTCAGAAGGGGTGCAACTCTCGCTCTCTTGAAGACGGAAGGGACGTAGCCAGCGGTCAGGGATGAGTTGATGAGCGAGGTGAGGTAAGGGAGAAGGTCCCCGGAAATGGTCTGGAGGAGAGAGGAGGGGATAGGGTCGAGCGGGCAGGTTGTTGGGCGGCCGGCCGTCACAAGAAGCGAGATTTCATCTGGAGAGAGAGGAGAAAGAGGTCAGAGCACAGGGTAGGGCAGTGTGAGCAGAACCAGCGGTGTCGTTTGACTTAGCAAACGAGGATCGGATGTCGTCGACCTTCTTTTCAAAATGGTTGACGAAGTCATCTGCAGAGAGGGAGGAGGGGGGAGGGGGGAGGAGGATTCAGGAGGGAGGAGAAGGTGGCAAAGAGCTTCCTAGGGTTAGAGGCAGATGCTTGGAATTTAGAGTGGTAGAAAGTGGCTTTAGCAGCAGAGACAGAGGAGGAAAATGTAGAGAGGAGGGAGTGAAAGGATGCCAGGTCCGCAGGGAGGTGAGTTTTCCTCCATTTCCGCTCGGCTGCCCGGAGCTCTGTTCTGTGAGCTCGCAATGAGTCATCGAGCCACGGAGCGGGAGGGGAGGACCGAGCCGGCCTGGAGGATAGGGGACATAGAGAGTCAAAGGATGCAGAAAGGGAAGAGAGGAGGGTTGAGGAGGCAGAGTCAGGAGAAAGGTTGGAGAAGGTATGAGCAGAGGGAAGAGATGATAGGATGGAAGAGGAAAGAGTAGCGGGGGAGAGAGAGCGAAGGTTGGGACGGCGCGAAACCATCCGAGTAGGGGCAGTGTGGGAAGTGTTGGATGAGAGCGAGAGGGAAAAGGATACAAGGTAGTGGTCGGAGACTTGGAGGGGAGTTGCAGTGAGGTTAGTGGAAGAACAGCATCTAGTAAAGATGAGGTCGAGCGTATTGCCTGCCTTGTGAGTAGGGGGAAGGTGAGAGGGTGAGGTCAAAAGAGGAGAGGAGTGGAAAGAAGGAGGCAGAGAGGAATGAGTCAAAGGTAGACGTGGGGAGGTTAAAGTCGCCCAGGACTGTGAGAGGTGAGCCGTCCTCAGGAAAGGAGCTTATCAAGGCATCAAGCTCATTGATGAACTCTCCGAGGGAACCTGGAGGGCGATAAATGATAAGAATGTTAAGCTTGAAAGGGCTGGTAACTGTGACAGCATGGAATTCAAAGGAGGCGATAGATAGATGGGTAAGGGGAGAGAGAGAGAATGACCACTTAGGAGAGATGAGGATCCCGGTGCCACCACCCCGCTGACCAGAAGCTCTCGGGGTGTGCGAGAACACGTGGGCGGACGAAGAGAGAGCAGTAGGAGTAGCAGTGTTATCTGTGGTGATCCATGTTTCCGTCAGTGCCAGGAAGTCGAGGGACTGGAGGGAGGCATAGGCTGAGATGAACTCTGCCTTGTTGGCCGCAGATCGGCAGTTCCAGAGGCTACCGGAGACCAGGAACTCCACGTGGGTCGTGCGCGCTGGGACCACCAGATTAGGGTGGCCGCGGCCACGCGGTGTGGAGCGTTTGTATGGTCTGTGCAGAGAGGAGAGAACAGGGATAGATAGACACATAGTTAACAGGGTACAGAAGAGGCTACGCTAATGCAAAGGAGATTGGAATGACAAGTGGACTACACGTCTCGAATGTTCAGAAAGTTAAGCTTACGTAGCAAGAATCTTATTGACTAAAATGATTGAAATGATACAGTACTGCTGGAGTAGGCTAGCTGGTAGTGGCTGCGATGTTGACACTACACTAATCAAGTCGTTCCGTCGAGTGTAATAGTTTCTACAGTGCTGCTATTCGGGGGCTAGCTGGCTAGCTAGCAAGGTTGATTGCGTTCCGTTACTTTAAAAGAACGACAATAGCTGGCTGGCTAACCTAGAAAATCGCTCTAGGCTACACAATTGTCTTAGATACAAAGACGGCTATGTAGCTAGCTAGCTACGATCAAACAAAACAAACCGTTGTACTGTAATAGTTACTACAATGCTGCTATTCGGGGGCTAGCTGGCTAGCTACGTTAGAAGAACGACAATAGCTGGCCAGCTAACCTAGAAAATCGCTCTAGGCTACACAATTGTCTTAGATACAAAGACGGCTATGTAGCTAGCTAGCTACGATCAAACAAAACAAACCGTTGTACTGTAATAGTTACTACAGTGCTGCTATTCGGGGGCTAGCTGGCTAGCTACGTTAGAAGAACGACAATAGCTGGCCAGCTAACCTAGAAAATCGCTCTAGACTACACAATTGTCTTAGATACAAAGACGGCTATGTAGCTGGCTAGCTACGATCAAACAAATCAAACCGTTGTACTGTAATGAAGTGAAATGAAAATGTGATACTACCTGTGGAGCGACGCGGAATGTTGACCGGGTAGTTAGAGTTCAATTCGGTAGAGGTTGGCTAGCTGTTGGCTAGCTAGCTAGCAGCATTTCCTACGTTAAGGACGACAAATAGCTGGCTAGCTAACCTCGGTAAATTAAGATAATCACTCTAAGTCTACACACTCTAAACTGCACAATTATCTTGGATACGAAGACAACTATGTAGCTAGCTGACACTACGCTAATCGAGTCGTTCAGTTGAGTGTAATAGTTTCTACAGTGCTAGTGGACAGTGGATGTTAGCTAGCTGCTTAGCTAGCTGCTGGGCAGATACGTTAGGACGACGAAATACGATAATTATGCAATTGTCGTTGATACAAAGACGGCTATGTAGCTGGCTAAGAAGAAATTGCTAAGATTAGACAAATCAAACCGTTGTACTATAACGAAATGTAATGAAAAGTTATACTACCTGTAGATGCGACCGCTCGCTCCAACCGGAACCTAGCTTTCTTGGGAACAGGAACGATGGTGGCCCTCTTGAAGCATGTGGGAACAGCATACTGGTATAGGGATTGATTGAATATGTCCGTAAACACACCAGCCAGCTGGTCTGCGCATGCTCTGAGGGCGCGGCTGGGGATGCCGTCTGGGCCTGCAGCCTTGCGAGGGTTAACACGTTTAAATGTTTTACTCACCTCGGCTGCAGTGAAGGAGAGACCGCATTTTTCCGTTGCAGGCAGTGTCAGTGGCACTGTATTGTCCTCAAAGCGGGCAAAAAAGTTATTTAGTCTGCCTGGGAGCAAGACATCCTGGTCCGTGACTGGGCTGGATTTCTTCCTGTAGTCCGTGATTGACTGTATACCCTGCCACATGCCTCTTGTGTCTGAGCCGTCTGAGCCGTTGAATTGGGATTCTACTTTGTCTCTGTACTGACGCTTAGCTTGTTTGATAGCCTTACGGAGGGAATAGCTGCATTGTATGTATTCAGTCATGTTACCAGACACCTTGCCCTGATTGAAAGCAGTGGTTCGCGCTTTCAGTTTCACACGAATGCTGCCATCAAGGTTTCTGGTTAGGGAATGTTTTAATCGTTGCTATGGGAACGACATCTTCAACGCACGTTCTAATGAACTCGCACACCGAATCAGCGTATTTGTCAATGTTGTTATTTGACGCAATACGATACATGTCCCAGTCCACGTGATGGAAGCAGTCTTGGAGTGTGGAGTCAGCTTGGTCGGACCAGCGTTGGACAGACCTCAGCGTGGGAGCTTCTTTTTTTAGCTTTTGTCTGTGGGCAGGTATCAGCAAAATGGAGTTGTGGTCAGCTTTTCCGAAAGGGGGGCGGGGCAGGGCCTTATATGCGTCGCGGAAGTTAGAGTAACAGTGATCCAAGGTTTTTCCGCCCCTGGTTGCACAATCGATATGCTGATAAAATTTAGGGAGTCTTGTTTTCAGATTAGCCTTGTTAAAATCCCCAACAACGATGAATGCAGCCTCCGGATAAATGGTTTCCAGTTTGCAAAGAGTTAAATAAAGTTTGTTCAGAGCCATCGATGTGTCTGCTTGGGGGGGGGATATATACGGCTGTGATTATAATCAAAGAGAATTCTCTTGGTAGGTAATGCGGTCTATATTTGATTGTGAGGAATTCTAAATCAGGTGAACAGAAGGATTTGAGTTCCTGTATGTTTCTTTCATCGCACCATGCCTAGTTAGCCATAAGGCATACACCCCCACCCCTCTTCTTACCAAAAAGGTGTTTGTTTCTGTCGGTGCGATGCGTGGAGAAACCCGTTGGCTGCACCGCATCGGATAGCGTCTCTCCAGTGAGCCATGTTTCCGTGAAGCACAGAACGTTACAGTCTCTGATGTCCCTCTGGAATGCTACCCTTGCTCGGATTTCATCAACCTTGTTGTCAAGAGACTGGACATTGGCAAGAAGAATGCTAGGAAGTGGGGCACGATGTGCCCGTCTCCGTAGTCTAACCAGAAGACCGCTACGTTTCCCTCTTTTTAGGAGTCGTTTTTTGGGGTCGCTGCATGCGATCCATTCCGTTGTCCTGTTTGTAAGGCAGAACACAGGATCAAGACACTAGAGGGTCGTGCGTACGGCCCAGTACATCACTGGGGCCAAGCTTCCTGACATCCAGGACCTCTATACCAGGCGGTGTCAGAGAAAGTCCCTAAAAATTGATTGTCAAAGACTCCAGCCACCCTAGTCATAGACTGTCCTCTCTGCTTCCACACTGGAGCACCAAGGTTAGGTCCAAGAGGCTTCTAAACAGCTTCTACCCCCAAGCCGTAAGTCTCCTGAACATCTAATCAAATGGCTACCCAGACTATTGGTATTGCCCCCCCTCTTTTACGCTGCCGCTACTCTCTGTTATTATCTATGCATAGTCACTTTAATAACTCTACCTACATGTACATATTACCTCAAGTACCTCGACTAACTGGTGCCTAACTATACTGGTGACTAACTATAGCCTCCACATTGACTCTGTACCAGTATCCCCTGTATAACATTGACTCTGTACCAGTACCCTCTGTATATAGCCTCCACATTTACACTGTACCGATACCCCCTGTATATAGCCTCCACATTTACTCTGTACCGATACCCCCTGTATATAGCCTCCACATTGACTCTGTACCGGTACCCCATGTATATAGCCTCCACATTGACTCTGTACCGATACCCCATGTATATAGCCTCCACATTGACTCTGTACCGATACCCCCTGTATATAGCCTCCACATTGACTCTGTATCGATACCCCCTGTATATAGCCTCCAAATTGACTCTGTACCGATACCCCCTGTATATAGCCTCCACATTGACTCTGTACCAGTACCCCCTGTATATAGCCTCCACATTGACTCTGTACCGGTACCCCCTGGTTATAGCCTCCACATTGACTCTTTACCGGTACCCCCTGTATATAGCCTCCACATTGACTCTGTACCGATACCCCCTGTATATAGCCTCCACATTGACTCTGTACCGATACCCCCTGTATATAGCCTCCACATTGACTCTGTACCGGTACCTTCTGTATATAGCCTCCACATGGACTCTGTACCGATACCCCATGTATATAGCCTCCACATTGACTCTGTACCGTAACCCACTGTATATAGCCTCCACATTGACTCTGTACCAGTACCCCCTGTATATAGCCTCCACATTGACTCTGTACCGGTACCCCCTGTATATAGCCTCCACATTGACTCTGTACCGGTACCCCCTGTATATAGCCTCCACATTGACTTTGTACCGGTACCCCCTGTATATAGCCTCCACATTGACTTTGTACCAGTACCCCCTGTATATAGCCTCCACATTGACTCTGTACCGATACCCCCTGTATATAGCATCCACATTGACTCTGTACCGGTACCTTCTGTATATAGCCTCCACATGGACTCTGTACCGATACCCCATGTATATAGCCTCCACATTGACTCTGTACCGTAACCCACTGTATATAGCCTCCACATGGACTCTGTACCGATACCCCCTGTATATAGCCTCCACATTGACTCTGTACCGGTACCTTCTGTATATAGCCTCCACATGGACTCTGTACCAGTACCCCCTGTATATAGCCTCCACATTGACTCTGTACCGGTACCCCCTGTATATAGCCTCCACATTGACTTTGTACCAGTACCCCCTGTATATAGCCTCCACATTGACTCTGTACCGATACCCCCTGTATATAGCCTCCACATTGACTCTGTACCGGTACCTTCTGTATATAGCCTCCACATTGACTCTGTACCGATACCCCATGTATATAGCCTCCACATTGACTCTGTACCGGTACCCCCTGTATATAGCCTCCACATTGACTCTGTACTGATACCCCCTGTATATAGCCTCCACATTGACTCTGTACCGGTACCCCCCTCTATATAGCCCCGGTATTGTTAGTTTACTGCTGCTCTTTAATTATTTGTTACTTTTATTTCTTCGTTTTTTTAGGTCTTTTCTTAAAACTGCATTGTTGTTTAAGGGTTTGTTAGTAAGCATTTCACTGTAAGGTCTACCTACACCTGCTGTATTCAGGGCATGTGACAAATTTGATTTGATTTGATTTGAAATCCTTCTGGACAGCTGAAGCAATTCACAATTTTTTTATGAAAAATTTACCTTTTCTAGTTTGAATCTGAATCTGTGGTCTACTGACTGTAATCAGCTCCAGGATCTGTTTGTGTTGTCTAGCCAACTTCTATGATAATTAAACATCAACAGGATTTGGCTCTACAGTACAAACAGATCTGAAACCAGGTTATACAAACTGAGTGAGTGTACATTACAGCGAATATGTTTTGGCTCTCCTCTCCAGCCGTCCGTCTGCCTGTCCTTGGGGAGGCTGATGACATAGAGGAAGAGGTCCTCTTCCAACAGAGACCACTCCCCTTCACGCGCAAGATGGACCCTGGAGGACAACCATGACCATGACCCCAGAAGCAATACATCGTTGCCATGGCGCCCATTGACCTCACAGCGGCAGCGGACATCACGGGAACAAAGACAGAGGAAGTGCCCAGGGGGAAGTAGCTTTTAGCAGTCCACTGGTGAGATTATCACATCAACATCACATCACATCGACATCACATCAACATCACATCAACATCCACATCAATCATGATAACAATAACAACAACGACAATAGAAACAATGTATCTGTTATGCTGAGTAGCCAGTGTAACCACAGTACCCATACCGCTCAAGCAAGACAGTGTAAAATGATAAAACTCTTAAAACAACTGAACCTAAAATACTGTGTATTATATTTTTATGATACTGTGGTCAGTGCGTGTGTCCCATATGCCGTGTCGGTAGTTGCACATATGCTGAGCAACATGACGCCATGGCCAACTGATATCACATCAACATCACATCACATCAACATCACATCAACATCAACATCACATCACATCACCATCACATCAACATCACATCAACATCACATCACATCAACATCACATCAACATCACATCAACATCACATCAACATCACATCACATCAACATCACATCAACATCACATCACATCAACATCAACATCACATCACATCACATCAACATCACATCAACATCACATCAACATCACATCACATCAACATCAACATCACATCAACATCACATCACATCAACATCACATCAACATCACATCACATCACATCAACATCACATCAACATCACATAAATATCACATCACATCAAAATCACATCAACATCACATCAACATCACAATCACATCAACATCAACATCACATCAACATCAACATCACAATCACATCAACATCAACATCACATCAACATCAACATCACATCAACATCAACATCAACATCACATCAACATCACATCAACATCAACATCACATCAACATCAACATCAACATCACATCAACATCAACATCACATCAACATCACATCACATCAACATCAACAGCACATCAACATCAACATCAACATCACATCAACATCACATCAACATCAACATCAACATCAACATCATATCACATCAACATCAACATCAACATCACATCAACATCAACATCAACATCACATCAACATCAACATCACATCACATCAACATCACATCACATCAACATCAACAGCACATCAACATCAACATCAACATCACATCAACATCACATCAACATCAACATCAACATCACATCAACATCAACATCAACATCAACATCACATCAATATCACATCAATATCACATCACATCAACATCAACATCAACATCACATCAACATCACATCAACATCAACATCACATCAACATCACATCAACATCAACATCACAATCACATCAACATCAACATCGCATCAACATCAACATCACATCAACATCAACATCAACATCACATCAACATCAACATCACATCAACATCAACATCAACATCACATCACATCACATCAACATCAACATCAACATCACATCAACATCAAGATCACATCAACATCAACATCACATCACATCAACATCACATCACATCAACATCAACAGCACATCAACATCAACATCAACATCACATCACATCAACATCAACATCAACATCAACATCACATCAACATCAACATCAACATCACATCAACATCAACATCAACATCACATCAATATCACATCAACATCAACGTCACATCAACATCACATCAACATTAACATCACATCAACATCACATCAACATCCACATCACATCAACATCACATCACATCGACATCACATCAACATCACATCACATCAACATCACATCACATCAACATCACATCAACATCACATCAACATCAACATCAACAGCACATCAACATCAACATCAACATCACATCAACATCACATCAAAATCAACATCACATCAACATCACATCAACATCAACATCACATCAACATCAACATCAACATCACATCAACATCAACATTACATCAACATCACATCAACATCACATCACATCAACATCACATCACATCACATCAACATCACATCAACATCACATCACATCAACATCACATCAACATCACATCAACATCACATCACATCACATCAACATCACATCAACATCAACATCACATCAACATCAACATCACATCAACATCACATCACATCAACATCACATCATATCAACATCACATCAACATCACATCACCATCACATCACATCAACATCACATCAACATCAACATCACATCAACATCACATCAACATCACATCACATCTCATCAACATCACATCACATCAACATCACATCACATCAACATCACATCAAATCAACATCAGCATCACATCACATCACATCAACATCACATCAACATCACATCAACATCACATCAACATCAACATCACAATCACATCAACATCAACATCACATCAACATCAACATCACATCAACATCAACATCAACATCACATCAACATCACATCAACATCACATCAACATCACATCAACATCAACATCACAATCACATCAACATCAACATCACATCAACATCAACATCAACATCAACATCAACATCACATCAACATCAACATCACATCACCATCACATCAACATCACATCAACATCACATCAACATCACATTACATCAACATCAACATCACATCAACATCACATCATGTCTCATCATTATCACATCACATCAATAGCAGTAGATTTCAGCAGTGGTTAGCAGCGGTAGACAGCAGCAGTAGATATCAGTAGTAGGTAGCAGTAGTAGATAGCAGCAGTAGGTATCAGCAGTAGGTAGCAGCAGTAGATAGTAGTAGATAGCAGTAGTAGGTAGCAGCAGTAGGTAGCAGTAGTAGATAGCAGCAGCAGATAGTAGTAGTAATAGTATGTGATGTAGTAGTAGATAGCAGCAGTAGATAGTAGTAGATAGCAGTAGTAGATAATAGTAGTAGATAGCAGCAGTAGATAGTAGTAGTAGATAGCAGCAGTAGATAGTAGTAGTAGATAGCAGCTGTAGGTAGTAGTAGGTAGCAGCAGTAGGTTGTAGTAGCAGATAGCAGTAGCAGATAGTAGTAGTAGATAGCAGCAGTAGATAGTAGTAGATAGCAGTAGTAGATAGCAGCAGTAGGTAGCAGCAGTATGTAGCAGCAGTAGATAGTAGTAGATAGTAGTAGTAGATAGTAGTAGTAGATAGTAGCAGTAAGTTGCAGCAGTAGATAGTAGTAGAAGATAGTAGTAGTAGATAGCAGTAGTTGATAGTAGTAGTAGATAGTAGTAGTAGATAGCAGCAGTAGATAGTAGTAGATAGCACCAGTAGATAGCAGTAGTAGATAGCAGCAGTAGATAGTAGTAGTAGATAGCAGCAGTAGATAGTAGTAGTAGATAGCAGCTGTAGGTAGTAGTACGTAGCAGCAGTAGATAGCAGCAGTAGATAGTAGTAGATAGCAGTGGTAGATAGTAGTAGTAGATAGCAGCAGTAGGTAGCAGCAGTAGATAGTAGTAGATAGCAGCAGTAGATAGTAGTAGATAGCAGTAGTAGATAGTAGTAGTAGATAGCAGCAGTAGCTAACAGAAAACATATTTCCACTTTGATATTATGGGGTATATTGTGGACTAAATTCCGTTCGTAACTCAACAACATTTGGAAAAGTCAAGGGGTGTGACTACTTTCTGAATGCCTGTATACCACAGCCCATACTGCATTAATACAGGCTTCATAACCAACTATGTCCCATAGAGATACAGGTAAACCGTGTTTAATTCTGTCCCCCCTGTCCTTTCTGTACACAGGGAACAGGGGTAGTCCCAGACAGAAATCTTCTTCAGCGTGTTCTGAGAGGTGGTGGTGACGGGCAGGTGGCAGAGGGACACGCCCACTGCGTGGCAACAGATCGCTACCTGGACTTCTTCCTGGCTCTCGCTGTCTGCAACACGGTGGTTGTTTCCATGGCAACGCGGGCTCAGGCTCAGAGGGTGAGTCGTGCTCTGTTCAGAATATTCTCCGTTCTCTTCTGTTCACTGTGACCCTGACCTGGTGTAAGAGAGAGGAAGAAGGGAGGAGGAGGAGGAGGGAACGAGGTGAAAAGAGGGAGATGGTTTTGTGAACTCATCTTATTGTTAATCAACTATTAAACCTTGCAAAATAAAAACCTGACTTGGTGTTTGCTGTCAACAGTGTTGTGATGAAACAACAGGCAAATAGATCCCGATGGTAGAAAATGTGCAATTTTAAAATAACAGAATTTCTAGGAAGTTCATTTTACTTATAGGATTTATTTAGGCTATAGTACTGCCCTGCTGTCCAGATATATCTTTAGACTATAGTACTGCCCTGCAGTCCAGATATATCTGTAGACTATAGTACTGCCCTGCAGTCCAGATATATCTGTAGACTATAGTACTGCCCTGCTGTCCAGATATATCTGTAGACTATAGTACTGCCCTGCAGTCCAGTTATCTGGCAGTAAGGCTATAGTACTGCCCTGCTGCAATCCAGATATATCTGTAGACTATAGTACTGCCCTGCAGTCCAGATATATCTGTAGACTATAGTACTGCCCTGCTGCAATCCAGATATATCTGTAGGCTATAGTACTGCCCTGCTGCAATCCAGATATATCTGTAGACTATAGTACTGCCCTGCTGTCCAGATATATCTGTAGACTATAGTACTGCCCTGCAGTCCAGATATATCTGTAGACTATAGTACTGCCCTGCAGTCCAGATATATCTGTAGACTATAGTACTGCCCTACAGTCCAGATATATCTGTAGACTATAGTACTGCCCTGCTGTCCAGATATATCTGTAGACTATAGTACTGCCCTACAGTCCAGATATATCTGTAGACTATAGTACTGCCCTGCAGTCCAGATATATCTGTAGACTATAGTACTGCCCTGCAGTCCAGATATATCTTTAGACTATAGTACTGCCCTGCTGTCCAGATATATCTGTAGACTATAGTACTGCCCTGCTGTCCAGATATATCTGTAGACTATAGTACTGCCCTACAGTCCAGATATATCTGTAGAGTATAGTACTGCCCTGCTGTCCAGATATATCTTTAGACTATAGTACTGCCCTGCTGTCCAGATATATCTGTAGACTATAGTACTGCCCTGCTGTCCAGATATATCTGTAGACTATAGTACTGCCCTGCTGTCCAGATATATCTGTAGACTATAGTACTGCCCTGCAGTCCAGATATATCTGTAGAGTATAGTACTGCCCTGCTGTCCAGATATATCTTTAGACTATAGTACTGCCCTGCAGTCCAGATATATCTGTAGACTATAGTACTGCCCTACAGTCCAGATATATCTGTAGACTATAGTACTGCCCTACAGTCCAGATATATCTGTAGACTATAGTACTGCCCTACAGTCCAGATATATCTGTAGACTATAGTACTGCCCTACAGTCCAGATATATCTGTAGACTATAGTACTGCCCTGCAGTCCAGATATCAGGCTGTAAGAAAAGTGAGGTCAGTGAAGAGAAATCCAATTGACGTATTTCACCAGAGACATGCATTAAATGAGTCTGTCTCTTTATCTATCTGCCTCCAGATTTATCTGGAATGATATTTGTGCTCCGTCCTCACCAGAATCGTTGCTGGCCAAAACTCTATCCTTCTCTCTCATCAGTGGTAAGTGGTAATTTATCTAATTGCTCTTTGAAGCGCCAGACTAAATGTCTTCATCCATTTTTACTAAATTAACCACACACACACACACACAGACATTTGGCATGGCACGTAATGGGGAGATACTGTCAGGGTCGCCCTCATTAATTTGATTACCCAGAGTTCCTGATTGTGTCTGGGAAGTACGGGAGAGGCCGGCGGGCTGTCCCATGCGAAAACAGTGTGGGTGTGCACACCTTGTGGTGCAATAACAGGCAGACCAGAGTTCCTGATTGAAGTGTTAAAAGATATTAAATCAAATCCAACTTTATTTGTCACATGTGCCCAATACAAGTGTAGACCTTACCGTGAAATGCTTACTTACAAGCCCTTAACCAACAGTGCAGTACAAGAAGAGTTAACTAAAGTAAAAAATAAAAGATAATAAAAAGTAACACAATAAAATAACAATAACGAAGCTATATACAGGGGTACTGGGACCGAGTCAGTGTGCTGGGGTTCAGGTAATAGGTCGTTTGTACATAGGTAGGTAGTGTTGAAGTGACTATGCACTGACAATAAACAGTGAGTAGTAGCAGTGTACAAAACAAATGGGGGGGGTCAATGTAATAGTTTGGTGGCCATTTGATTAATCGTTCAGCAGTCTTATGGCTTGGTGGTGGAAGCTGGGAGCCTTTTGGTCCTAGACTTGGCGTTCCGGTACCGCTTGCTGTGCGGTAGCAGAGAAACCAGTCTACAACTTGGGTGACTGGAGTCTCTGTCAATTTCATGGGCTTTCTTCAGACACCGCCTATTATATAGGTCCTGGATGGCAGGAAGCTTGGCCCCAGTGATGTACTGGGCCATTCGCATTACCCTCTGTAGGCCCCAGTGATGTACTGGGCTGTAAAGTCAGATGACGAGCAGTTGCCATACCAGGCGGTGATGCAACCAGTCTGCAACTGGATCCTGGACTTAAAAGCTATAGACCTTTTTGAGGATTTGGGGACCCATGACAAATCTTTTCAGTCTCCTGAGGGGGAAAAGATGTTGTCGTTCCCTCTTCACGACTGTCTTGGTGTGTTTGGACCATGATTGTTTGTTGCTGATGGGGACAACAAGGAACTTGAAACTCTCGACCCGCTCCACTACAGCCCCGTTGATGTTAATGGGGGGCTGTTCGGCCTGTGTTTTCCTATATTCCACGATCAGCTCCTTTGTCTTTCTCACATTGAGGGAGAGGTTGTTGTCATGGCACTACACAGCCAGTTTTCTGACCTCCTGATCAGACCTACCACTGTTGTGTCGTCACATGATGGCTGAATATGATTGGATAAAAGATCTAACACAAAGACCAGCCCTCCAAATCTCAACCTGGTGCTGGAAGCAGTGCAATCAGGAGGAAAGCTATGAAATGAAGAGTGTAACTCTTACTCTGGGGAATAATTGAATACATATTTGTGGGAAAATATATTTTAAAAAAATGATATTCTGATGATGTTTAGGCCAGCAGAGAAGGCCTTACTGGCCCTGACGGCCCACCACTGCACACACTGTATATAGACTTTCTTTATTGACTGTACACTTGTTTGTTCCATGTGTAACTCTTTGTTGTTGTTTCTGTCGCACTGCTTTGCTTTATCTTGGCCAGGTTGCAGTTGTAAATGAGAACTTGTTCTCAACTAGCCTACCTGGCAAAATAAAGGTGAAATTTAAAAATACTTTTTTTTTAAGCCATTTAGTTCGTCTGGTAGGCTCGCGTCACTGGGCAGCTCGCGTCTGGGTTTCCCTTTGTAATAGTTTTCAAGCCCTGCCACATCCGACGAGCGTCAGAGCCGGTGCAGTAGGATTCAATCTTAAACCTGTATTAATGCTTTGCTTGTTTGATGGTTTGTCTGAGGGCATAGTTTCTTATATTTCTTTCTTAGATTTTTGCATTCTTCATCAAACCATTTGTCATTATTGTTAATTTTCTTCGGTTTTCTATTTGAGATTTTTTGATTTGATAGGGAAGCTGAGAGGTCAAATATACTGTTAAAATTTTCTACTGCCAAGTTTACACCTTCACTACTACAGTGGAACGTTTTACCCAGGAAAATGTCTAAAGGGGATTGAATTTGTTGTTGCCTAATTGTTTTTTGGTAGGTTTCCAAACTGCATTCCTTCCATCTATAGCATTTCTTAATGTTACTCAATTCCTTTGGCTTTGATGCCTCATGATTGAGTATTACTCTGTTCAAGTAGACTGTGATTTTGCTGTGATCTGATAGGGGTGTCAGTGGGCTGACTGTGAACGCTCTGAGAGACTCTAGGTTTAGGTCAGTGATAAAGTAGTCTACAGTACTACTGCCAAGAGATGAGCTATAGGTGTACCTACCATAGGAGTCCCCTCGAAGCCTACCATTGACTATGTACATACCCAGCGTGCGACAGAGCTGCAGGAGTTGTGACCCGTTTTTGTTGGTTATGTTGTCATAGTTGTGCCTAGGGGGGCATATGTGGGAGGGAATGCTGTCACCTCCAGTCAGGTGTTTGTCCCCCTGTGTGCTGAGGGTGTCAGGTTCTTGTCCGGTTCTGGCATTTAGGTCGCCACAGACTAGTACTTGTCCCTGGGCCTGGAAATGATTGATTTCCCCCTCCAGGATGGAGAAGCTGTCTTCATTAAAATATAGGGATTCTAGTGGGGGGATATAGGTAGCACACAGGAGGACATTTTTCTCTGTTAGGATAATTTCCTTTTGAATTTCTAGCCAAATGTAGAATGTTCCTGTTTTGATTAATTTAATGGAGTGAGTTAGGTCTGCTCTATATCAAATTAGCATACCCCCTGAGTCCCTTCCCTGTTTCACACCTAGTAGTTTGGTGGATGGGACTACCAGCTCTCTGTAACCTAGAGGGCAACCAGTGAGTCTGTCTCCTCTATTCCAGGTTTCTTGCAGGATGACAATGTCTGTTTTACCGATTTCTTTGGTGAAGTCCGGGTTTCTGCTCTTTAGGCCAAAGGCAGATGACCTCAGGCCTTGGATATTCCAGGATGATATAGTGAAGGCTTTTTGTTTCATAGAGTGTCCAATGTTGTTGGTCTCTCTCTCTCTCTCTCTCTCTCTCTCTCTCTCTCTCTCTCTCTCTCTCTCTCTCTCTCTCTCTCTCTCTCTTTCTCTCTCTCTCACTGCCTCTCTCTCTCTCTCTCACTTTCTCTGCCTCTGTATCTCTCTGTCGCTGACTCTGACTCTGTCACTCTCTCTCTCTATCTCTCTCTCTCTCTCTCTCTCACTTTATCTTCCTCTGTATCTCTCTGTCTCTGACTCTGACTCTGTCACTCTCTCTCTCTATCTCTCTCTCTCTCTCTCTCTCACTTTATCTTCCTCTGTATCTCTCTGTCTCTGACTCTGACTCTGTCACTGCCTCTCTCTCTCTCTCTGTCTCTCTCTCTGTCTCTCTCTTTCTCTGCCTCTGTATCCCTGTCTCTGACTCTGACTCTGTCACTCTCTCTCTCTCTCTATCTCTCTCTGTCTCTTTCTGTCACTGCCTATCTCCCTGTCTCTGTCTCTGTCTCTGTCTCTTTCTCTGTCTCTGTCACTGCCTCTCTCTCTCTGTATCTCTGTCTCTCTCTGTCTCTGTCTCTCTCTCTCTCTCTCTCTCTCTCTGTCTCTGTCTCTGTCTCTGTCTCTGTCTCTGTCTCTGTCTCTCTCTCTCTCTCTCTCTGTCTCTGTCTCTGTCTCTCTGTATCTCTCTGTCTCTCTCTCTCTCTCTCTGTATCTCTGTCTCTGTCTCTGTCTTTGTCTCTGTCTGTACCCCAGCCAACATCCCCAGACCTGGGCTGGTAGCGGACACTGCTGATCAGCTATGCTACGAGGCAGAGAGTCCAGATGAGACAGCCCTGGTGTACGCTGCCAAGGCATACGGCTTCACCCTATTGGCCCGTACCCCAGACAGCGTCACAGTGAGGTTACCTTACGGTAGGAGCTGACCTATCAGGTGCTGGACACCCTGACCTTTGACCACAACAGGAAGAGGATGTCGATGGTGCTGCGTCATCCAATCACCAGAGAGATAGTGAGGTATACCAAAGGGGCGGACAACACCATTATGGTGCTTCTTGGGACTGTATGGTACTGTATGGTGCTGTATGGTACTGTATGGTACTGTATGGTGCTGTATGGTACTGTATGGTACTGTATGGTACTGTGTGGTACTGTATGGTACTGTGTGGTACTGTATGTTACTGTATGGTACTGTATGGTACTGTGTGGTACTGTATGGTACTGTGTGGTACTGTATGGTACTGTGTGGTACTGTATGGTACTGTATGGTACTGTATGGTACTGTGTGGTACTGTATGGTACTGTATGGTACTGTGGTACTGTATGGTACTGTATGGTACTGTGTGGTACTGTATGGTACTGTGTGGTACTGTATGGTACTGTATGGTACTGTGGTACTGTATGGTACTGTGTGGTACTGTATGGTACTGTGTGGTACTGTATGGTACTGTGTGGTACTGTGTGGTACTGTATGGTACTGTGTGGTACTGTATGGTACTGTGTGGTACTGTATGGTACTGTATGGTACTGTGTGGTACTGTATGTTACTGTGTGGTACTGTGTGGTGCTGTATGGTACTGTATGGTACTGTATGGTACTGTGTGGTACTGTATGGTACTGTATGGTACTGTGTGGTACTGTATGGTACTGTATGGTACTGTGTGGCACTGTGTGGTGCTGTATGTTACTGTATGGTACTGTATGGTGCTGTATGGTACTGTATGGTGCTGTATGGTACTGTATGGTACTGTATGGTGCTGTATAGTGCTGTATGGTACTGTATGGTGCTGTATGGTACTGTATGGTACTGTATGGTGCTGTATGGTGCTGTACGGTACTCTATGGTACTGTATGGTACTATATGGTACTCTATGGTACTGTATGGTACTATATGGTACTCTATGGTACTGTATGGTACTATATGGTACTGTATGGTACTATATGGTGCTGTGCGGTGCTGTACGGTACTATATGGTACTCTATGGTACTGTATGGTACTATATGGTGATCTACCAACTGGTTACACAGGACCAGATTACCAATTTAGTACAGATACATTAAGATATTACCTGGGTCATGACATCACTTTGGGTACTTATCTTGTTCTCTCCACAGAGAACAGGTTGGACAGGAGCCAGAAGAATGGCACTCAAAGACACCTTGACTGGTACGCCATGGAAGGACTACTCATCCTCTGTTTGGCAAAGAAGGTCAGCCCACACATCCAGACACATTTGGAGAAATTTCTAAGTAGCCTATAAGACAGTTGACAAATCATATGATTTGATCATATGATCAAATTAGTTGTGTCTACTCATCTGTTTCATAAACATCTGTTAGTGTTGGGTTTGCGTGTCAGTCTGCCCCTCAAGCCTCCTTGTTCATCCCTCTCTGTTCATCCCTCTCTCCTGGGGTGCTGTGTGAGAGGGCCTCTCTGTTCATCCCTCTCTCCTGGGGTGCTGTGTGAGAGGGCCTCTCTGTTCATCCCTCTCTCCTGGGGTGCTGTGTGAGAGGGCCTCTCTGTTCATCCCTCTCTCCTGGGGTGCTGTGTGAGAGGGCCTCTCTGTTCATCCCTCTCTCCTGGGGTGCTGTGTGAGAGGGCCTGTCTGTTCATCCCTCTCTCCTGGGGTGCTGTGTGAGAGGGCCTCTCTGTTCATCCCTCTCTCCTGGGGTGCTGTGTGAGAGGGCCTCTCTGTTCATCCCTCTCTCCTGGGGTGCTGTGTGAGAGGGCCTGTCTGTTCATCCCTCTCTCCTGGGGTGCTGTGTGAGAGGGCCTCTCTGTTCATCCCTCTCTCCTGGGGTGCTGTGTGAGAGGGCCTCTCTGTTCATCCCTCTCTCCTGGGGTGCTGTGTGAGAGGGCCTCTCTGTTCATCCCTCTCTCCTGGGATGCTGTGTGAGAGGGCCTCTCTGTTCATCCCTCTCTCCTGGGGTGCTGTGTGAGAGGGCCTCTCTGTTCATCCCTCTCTCCTGGGGTGCTGTGTGAGAGGGCCTCTCTGTTCATCCCTCTCTCCTGGGGTGCTGTGTGAGAGGGCCTCTCTGTTCATCCCTCTCTCCTGGGATGCTGTGTGAGAGGGCCTCTCTGTTCATCCCTCTCTCCTGGGGTGATGTGTGAGAGGGCCTCTCTGTTCAGCCCTCTCTCCTGGGGTGCTGTGTGAGAGAGCCTCTCTGTTCATCCCTCTCTCCTGGGGTGCTGTGTGAGAGGGCCTCTCTGTTCATCCCTCTCTCCTGGGGTGCTGTGTGAGAGAGCCTCTCTGTTCATCCCTCTCTTCTGGGGTGCTGTGTGAGAGGGCCTCTGTTCATCCCTCTCTCCTGGGGTGCTGTGTGAGAGGGCCTCTCTGTTCATCCCTCTCTCCTGGGGTGCTGTGTGAGAGGGCCTCTCTGTTCATCCCTCTCTCCTGGGGTGCTGTGTGAGAGGGCCTCTCTGTTCATCCCTCTCTCCTGGGGTGCTGTGTGAGAGGGCCTCTCTGTTCATCCCTCTCTCCTGGGGTGCTGTGTGAGAGGGCCTCTGAGGACTGGTACCTGGTGCATGATATACTGTAGCTAGTGATCTAGTAGTTATGTTGATTTAGGTCCTTTATTAAATAAGATTTATCTTCATTTCATTTCTACTTTGTTTTTACTGAATAAACAGTCGTGTGTGTGTGTGTGTGTGTGTGTGTGTGTGTGTGTGTGTGTGTGTGTGTGTGTGTGTGTGTGTGTGTGTGTGTGTGTGTGTGTGTGTGTGTGTGTGTGTGTGTGTGTGTATGGACAGTGATTGATTGATTTGGATGTGTGCTGCAGTTCATTTCACATCACTGGGGGACATGACATTTACTGGGGCGGCAGGGTAGCCTAGTGGTTAGAGTGTTGTACTCATAACTGAAAGGTTGCAAGTTCACACCCCCGAGCTGACAAGGTACAAATCTGTAATTCCGCTCCTGAACAAGCAGTTAACCCACTATTTCTAGGCTGTCATTGAAAATAAGAATTTGTTCTTAACTGAAGTAGTTAAGTAAAATAAAGAAACTCTAGATAAACCCTGGGATTTCCTTACATTTCCTTATCATTAGACCTCTGTTTCTATGAGAGCCTTTGAAACAAGCTGCTGCTCTCTTGGTTGTTAGAGTAACAGGTTAAAAGTGTCATGTGTTTTGATAGATCATCTTATTTCCACAGTTCCTGAACAGCCAGGGCAGACAGCTGCAGCTCCCATTTCATCTCCCCAGCCAATCAGACTGCAGAGTATTCCCCTGCGGATCAGAATGTACAGCATTGAGGTTGTTAGTAACTATTCCACTTAGTAATCATTCCACTTAGTAATCATTCCACTTAGTAATCATTCCACTTAGTAATCATTCCACTGAGCCAAACCCTCCTCTCTCTCTTGCTATCTCTTGCTCTCTCTTTCTCTCTCTCTCTCTTGCTCTCTCTTGCTCTCTCTTGCTCTCTATTTCTCTCTCTCTCTTGCTCTCTCTCTTGCTCTCTCTTTCTCTCTCTCTTGCTCTCTCTCTCTCTCTCTTGCTCTCTCTTTCTCTCTCTCTTGCTCTCTCTTTCTCTCTCTCTTGCTCTCTCTCTCTCTCTCTTGCTCTCTCTTTCTCTCACTCTCTTTCTCTCTCTCTTGCTCTTTCTCTTGCTCTCTCTTTCTCTCTCTCTTGCTCTCTCTTTCTCTCTCTTGCTCTCTCTCTCTCTCTCTCTTGCTCTCTCTCTCTCTCTTGCTCTTTCTTTTTCTCTCTCTCTCTTGCTCTCTCTCTTGCTCTCTCTTTCTCTCTCTCTTGCTCTCTCTCTCTCTCAATTCAATTCAATTCAAGGGGCTTTATTGGCATGGGTAACATGTGTTAACATTGCCAAAGCAAGTAAGGTAGATAATATATAAAGTGAAATAAACAATAAAAATTAACAGTAGACATCACACATACAGAAGTTTCAAAACAATAAAGACATTACAAATGTCATATTATATATATATATACAGTGTTTTTACAATGTACAAATGGTAAAGGACACAAGATAAAATAAATAAGCATAGATATGGGTTGTATTTACAATGGTGCGTGTTCTTCACTGGTTGCCCTTTTCTCGTGGCAACAGGTCACAAATCTTGCTGCTCTGATGGCACACTGTGGAATTTCACCCAGTAGATATGGGAGTTTTTCAAAATTGAATTTGTTTTCGAATTCTTTGTGGATCTGTGTAATCTGAGGGAAATATGTCTCTCTAATATGGTCATATATTGGGCAGGAGGTTAGGAAGTGCAGCTCAGTTTCCACCTCATTTTGTGGGCAGTGAGCACATAGCCTGTCTTCTCTTGAGAGCCATGTCTGCCTACGGCGGCCTTTCTCAATAGCAAGGCTATGCTCGCTGAGTCTGCACATAGTCAAAGCTTTCCTTAATTTTGGGTCAGTCACAGTGGTCAGGTATTCTGCCGCTGTGTACTCTCTGTGTAGGGCCAAATAGCATTCTAGTTTGCTCAGTTTTTTTGTTAATTCTTTCCAAAGTGTCAAGTAATTATCTTTTTGTTTTCTCATGATTTGGTTGGGTCTAATTGTGCTGCTGTCATGGGGCTCTGTAGGGTGTGTTTGTGAACAGAGCCCCAGGACCAGCTTGCTTAGTGGACTCTTCTCCAGGTTCATCTCTCTGTAGGTGATGGCTTTGTTGTGGAAGGTTTGGGAATCGCTTCCTTTTAGGTGGTTATAGAATTTAACAGCTCTTTTCTGGATTTTGATCATTAGTGGGTATCGGCCTAATTCTGCTTTGCATGCATTATTTGGTGTTCTACGTTGTACACGGAGGATATTTTTGCAGAATTCTGCGTGCAGAGTCTCAATTTGGTGTTTGTCCCATTTTGTGAAGTCTTGGTTGGTGAGCGGACCCCAGACCTCACAACCATAAAGGGCAATGGGCTCTATGACTGATTCAAGTATTTTTAGCCAAATCCTAATTGGTATTTTGAAATTTATGTTCCTTTTGATGGCATAGAATGCCCTTCTTGCCTTGTCTCTCAGATCGTTCACAGCTTTGTGGAAGTTACCTGTAGCGCTGATGTTTAGGCCAAGGTATGTATAGTTTTTTGTGTGCTCTAGGGCAACAGTGTCTAGATGGAATTTGTATTTGTGGTCCTGGTGACTGGACCTTTTTTGGAACACCATTATTTTGGTCTTACTGAGATTTACTGTCAGGGCCCAGGTCTGACAGAATCTGTGCATAAGATCTAGGTGCTGCTGTAGGCCCTCCTTGGTTGGTGACAGAAGCACCAGAACGTCAGCAAACAGCAAACATTTGACTTCAGATTCTAGTAGGGTGAGGCCGGGTGCTGCAGACTTTTCTAGTGCCCGCGCCAGTACGTTGATATATATGTTGAAGAGGGTGGGGCTTAAGCTGCATCCCTGTCTAACCCCACGACCCTGTGTGAAGAAATTTGTGTGTTTTTTGCCAATTTTAACCGCACACTTGTTGTTTGTGTACATGGATTTTATGATGTCGTATGTTTTACCCCCAACACCACTTTCCATCAGTTTGTATAGCAGACCCTCATGCCAAATTGAGTCGAAGGCTTTTTTGAAATCAACAAAGCATGAGAAGACTTTGCCTTTGTTTTGGTTTGTTTGGTTGTCAATTAGGGTGTGCAGGGTGAATACATGGTCTGTTGTACGGTAATTTGGTAAAAAGCCAATTTGACATTTGCTCAGTACATTGTTTTCATTGAGGAAGTGTACGAGTCTGCTGTTAATGATAATGCAGAGGATTTTCCCAAGGTTACTGTTGACGCATATTCCACGGTAGTTATTGGGGTCAAATTTGTCTCCATTTTTGTGGATTGGGGTGATCAGTCCTTGGTTCCAAATATTGGGGAAGATGCCAGAGCTAAGGATGATGTTAAAGAGTTTTAGTATAGCCAATTGGAATTTGTTGTCTGTATATTTGATCATTTCATTGAGGATACCATCAACACCACAGGCCTTTTTGGGTTGGAGGGTTTTTATTTTGTCCTGTAACTCATTCAATGTAATTGGAGAATCCAGTGGGTTCTGGTAGTCTTTAATAGTTGATTCTAAGATCTGTATTTGATCATGTATATGTTTTTGCTCTTTATTCTTTGTTATAGAGCCAAAAATATTGGAGAAGTGGTTTACCCATACATCTCCATTTTGGATAGATAATTCTTCGTGTTGTTGTTTGTTTAGTGTTTTCCAATTTTCCCAGAAGTTGTTGGAGTCTATGGATTCTTCAATTACATTGAGCTGATTTCTGACATGCTGTTCCTTCTTTTTCCGTAGTGTATTTCTGTATTGTTTTAGTGATTCACCATAGTGAAGGCGTTGACTCAGGTTTTTCGGGTCTCTATGTTTTTGGTTGGACAGGTTTCTCAATTTCTTTCTTAGATTTTTGCATTCTTCATCAAACCATTTGTCATTGTTGTTAATTTTCTTCGGTTTTCTATTTGAGATTTTTAGATTTGATAGGGAAGCTGAGAGGTCAAATATACTGTTAAGATTTTCTACTGCCAAGTTTACACCTTCACTATTACAGTGGAACGTTTTACCCAGGAAATTGTCTAAAGGGGATTGAATTTGTTGTTGCTCTGTTTAGGTGGACTGTGATTTTGCTGTGGTCTGATAGGGGTGTCAGTGGGCTGACTGTGAACGCTCTGAGAGACTCTGGGTTGAGGTCAGTGATAAAGTAGTCTACAGTACTACTGCCAAGAGATGAGCTATAGGTGTACCTACCATAGGAGTCCCCTCGAAGCCTACCATTGACTATGTACATACCCAGCGTGCGACAGAGCTGCAGGAATTGTGACCCGTTTTTGTTGGTTATGTCATAGTTGTGCCTAGGGGGCATACGGGGAGGGAATGCTGTCACCTCCAGGCAGGTGTTTGTCCCCCTGTGTGCTGAGGGTGTCAGGTTCTTGTCCGGTTCTGGCATTTAGGTCGCCACAGACTAGTACATGTCCCTGGGCCTGGAAATGATTGATTTCCCCCTCCAGGATGGAGAAGCTGTCTTCATTAAAATATGGGGATTCTAGTGGGGGGATATAGGTAGCACACAGGAGGACATTTTTCTCTGTTAGGATAATTTCCTTTTGAATTTCTAGCCAAATGTAGAATGTTCCTGTTTTGATTAATTTAATGGAGTGAGTTAGGTCTGCTCTATATCAAATTAGCATACCCCCTGAGTCCCTTCCCTGTTTCACACCTAGTAGTTTGGTGGATGGGACTACCAGCTCTCTGTAACCTAGAGGGCAACCAGTGGGTCCGTCTCCTCTATACCAGGTTTCTTGCAGGATGACAATGTCTGTATTACCGATTTCTTTGGTGAAGTCCGGGTTCCTGCTCTTCAGGCCAAAGGCAGATGACCTCAGGCCTTGGATATTCCAGGATGAAATAGTAAAGGCTTTTTGTTCCATAAAGTGTCCAATGTTGTTGGTCGTGGTTTGGCCTCAGGCCAGTAAGTGTGAGCAGAGCCTGCTGAGCATCTGGTACATGCCATTGGCTTGGGCGAGTGTGAGAGTGGGGGTTGGGACTGTTTGCCCGCTCACTACCTGGGCGTATGTGTGGCTTCCATATTGAGGCCCTCTTTGCGGGGGTGCGGTGCATGGGGTGGGCAGGAGTGGCATAGGTCTGATCTGAGTGGGCCTAAATGGGGTGTGGGCATGGTTGACGTGGGGGGGTGTTGATTGGTTGGGGTAGGGGTGTGGATGTGTCTGGGTGTGCGGTGGTCTGGATGTAATTCCTCTTGGCGTGGGTCCTCTATGTGTAGGTCCAGGGGGGGTCCTGCAGGTCTGGGAGGGTGTCTCGCTGGTCTGGGTGGGGTGTCTATTGATCTGTTGCTCCTGTGTGAGGTGTTGGGGATTCGTTTGAGAGCGATGTCCTTTAGAGTTCGGGCAAAGATGGGCACTGCTGCCTTCTAGAGGTGGACCTGGTCATAGAGGCTGTTCAAGTCCAGGGTGTAGTGGTGGGCCAGGAAAACGTTTGGTTTTGAGGCACAGTCACGGGAAATACTTGCGTTTACCCGCTGTATTGTTGCAGGGTGGAAGTCTTTTCGTGGTAGCAGGGTGGAGATAACCACTTGTGCGTTGGGGAAAGTAGAAGAAGCCTTTTCAATCACTCCCTTCAGTGCTGTGGCCACTCTTTCCTGCTGTGCCCTCAGGTCGTTTGTGCCTGTGTGTATTATTATGTGGCTGGGTGAGCCTAGTTTGGCCTCAGACAGAAGGTCTAGGGCGCTCTGGGTGTTTGGACACCAGAGTTTAGACACACTGTGTTTGGGAAAAAGTTTTTTTTCTTCTATATATTTCCCATTTGAGTCCATAAGTAGTACAATCTGTGTCTTGTGTTTTTCCTCAGTGGGTGTGGGGGGGTTGTCAGAAGGGCTATCAGGGTGGCTGACAGGGGGGGTGCTCAGAGGGGGTGAGAGCCGCTGGGCTTGGGGTTCTTCATTTGTCTGTTCTGCTGTGATGTCGACTCTATGGTCAGGGTCTGGTGTGGACTGTTCTGCTGTGGTGTCAAGACTTTTGTTGGGTGCTGAGGTGGGCTGTTCTGCTGGCTTCTCTGTGGGGGTGGCCACCTTTCTAGTGGGTTGCTCTCTGTCACACGCCGTCCCCCTCAACCTCTCCTCCATCCCCCTCACCCTCTCCTCCATCCCCCTCAACCTCTCCTCCACCAGCAGTCTGATACTCTCCTCTAGTGCTCTGTTCTGCTCCTCTTTCTCCTGTTGTATTTGTCTCACCACTGTCCAAAGTTCAGATATGTCTCTGTCCACCTCCAGCTCTCCTGGTCTGGTTAAGGGGCTGTTGTTGTGCTGGGCTGTTGTCTGGGTCTGTGCTGACTGAAGTGTAATCACCTGCTGTTCCAGCTCCACCTGCCTTATCTCCAGCTGGGTGAATTTGTCCTTCATTTCAATGAGGGAGTGGTAATCTGTGCTAGGAGGTTGACTCTCCGCTGGGGGTTGCTCGTCTGTGGGGTTACATAGTGAAGAGGTCTGGTCTCTCTCTCTCTCTTGCTCTCTCTCTCTCTTGCTCTCTTTCTCTCTTTCTCTCTCTCTTGCTCTCTCTTTCTCTCTCTCTTGCTCTCTCTCTCTCTTGCTCTCTCTTTCTCTCTCTCTTTCTCTCTCTCTTGCTCTTTCTCTTGCTCTCTCTTTCTCTCTTTCTTGCTCTCTCTCTCTCTCTCTTGCTCTCTCTTTCTCTCTCTCTTGCTCTCTCTTTCTCTCTCTCTTGCTCTCTCTCTCTCTCTTGCTCTCTATTTCTCTCTCTTTCTCTCTCTCTCTCTTGCTCTCTCTCTTGCTCTCTCTTGCTCTCTCTTTCTCTCTCTCTCTTGCTCTCTCTCTCTTGCTCTCTCTTGCTCTCTCTTTCTCTCTCTCTCTTGCTCTTTCTCTTGCTCTTTCTTTTGCTCTCTTGCTCTCTCTCTTTCTCTCTATCTTGCTCTCTCTTACTCTCTCTCTCTCTTGCTCTCTCTCTTTCTCTCTCTCTCTTGCTCTCTCTCTTGCTCTCTCTTGCTCTCTCTTTCTCTCTCTCTCTTGCTCTTTCTCTTGCTCTTTCTTTTGCTCTCTTGCTCTCTCTCTTTCTCTCTCTCTTGCTCTCTCTCTTGCTCTCTCTTGCTCTCTCTCTTTCTTTCTCTTGCGCTCTCTCTCTTGCTCTCTTGCTCTCTCTCACTCTCTCTCGCTCTCTCTATATATTTCCCTCCCTAGCTCTGATTTAAGTGGCCAAAGCTTTTAAACCACATTGACATTTCAGCAAAAGGTCAAATCTTCACATTTCCATCTCAGAGACAGAATCAGAAATTATATGTTGGATGTTAGTCTGTGCTCCTTCTCTGTGATCATTAAAGATCTCCTGGTCCTCAGAGGGGAGAGGAAGAGGGAAGAGGGAAGAGGGAAGAGGGAAGAGGAAGAGGAAGAGGGAAGAGGGAAGAGGGAAGAGGGAAGAGGGGAGAGGAAGAGAGAGAGAGAGAGAGAGAGACAGACAGACAGACAGACAGACAGACAGACAGACAGACAGACAGACAGACAGACAGACAGACAGACAGACAGACAGACAGACAGACAGACAGACAGACAGACAGACAGAGGAAGTGGAGCCCCTTCATAACATCCTGTCTATCTAATCATCCCTCTGCTTCAAATAGCCTGAGATGAAATTACTCATCAGCGCTCAACTCTAGGTGTGAGTGTGTGTGTGTGTGTGTGTGGGGGGGGGGGGTCAGACATTCTGCCATGACACTCTCAGGTGGGGCGATATATTGATGATGGATGGGAGGAATTACCCCTAGAACAATATCAAACCTGCTAACAGGAGGAATTACCCCCTAGAACAATATTAAACCTGCTTGCAGGAGGAATTACCCCCTAGAACAATATTAAACCTGCTTACAGGAGGAATTACCCCTAGAACAATATCAAACCTGCTAACAGGAGGAATTACCCCCTAGAACAATATTAAACCTGCTTACAGGAGGAATTACCCCCTAGAACAATATTAAACCTGCTTACAGGAGGAATTACCCCCTAGAACAATATTAAACCTGCTTACAGGAGGAATTACCCCCTAGAACAATATCAAACCTGCTAACAGGAGGAATTACCCCTAGAACAATATTAAACCTGCTTACAGGAGGAATTACCCCTAGAACAATATTAAACCTGCTAACAGGAGGAATTACCCCTAGAACAATATTAAACCTGCTTGCAGGAGGAATTACCCCCTAGAACAATATTAAACCTGCTTGCAGGAGGAATTACCCCCTAGAACAATATTAAACCTGCTTGCAGGAGGAATTACCCCCTAGAACAATATTAAACCTGCTTGCAGGAGGAATTACCCCCTAGAACAATATTAAACCTGCTAACAGGATGAATTACCCCCTAGAACAATATTAAACCTGCTTGCAGGAGGAATTACCCCCTAGAACAATATTAAACCTGCTTACAGGAGCAATTACCCCCTAGAACAATATTAAACCTGCTTACATGAGGAATTATCCCCTAGAACAATATTAAACCTGCTTACAGGAGCAATTACCCCCTAGAACAATATTAAACCTGCTTACAGGAGGAATTACCCCCTAGAACAATATTAAACCTGCTTACAGGAGGAATTACCCCCTAGAACACTATTAAACCTGCTAACAGGAGGAATTATCCCCTAGAACAATATTAAACCTGCTTACAGGAGGAATTACCCCCTAGAACAATATTAAACCTGCTTACAGGAGGAATTATCCCCTAGAACAATATTAAACCTGCTTACAGGAGGAATTACCCCCTAGAACAATATTAAACCTGCTAACAGGAGGAATTACCCCCTAGAACAATATTAAACCTGCTAACAGGAGGAATTACCCCCTAGAACAATATTAAACCTGCTAACAGGAGGAATTACCCCCTAGAACAATATTAAACCTGCTAACAGGAGGAATTACCCCCTAGAACAATATTAAACCTGCTAACAGGAGGAATTACCCCCTAGAACAATATCAAACCTGCTTACAGGAGGAATTACCCCCTTGAACAATATTAAACCTGCTTACAGGAGGAATTATCCCCTAGAACAATATTAAACCTGCTAACAGGAGGAATTATCCCCTAGAACAATATTAAACCTGCTAACAGGAGGAATTACCCCCTAGAACAATATTAAACCTGCTAACAGGAGGAATTACCCCCTAGAACAATATTAAACCTGCTAACAGGAGGAATTATCCCCTAGAACAATATTAAACCTGCTAACAGGAGGAATTACCCCCTTGAACAATATTAAACCTGCTTACAGGAGGAATTATCCCCTAGAACAATATTAAACCTGCTAACAGGAGGAATTACCCCCTAGAACAATATTAAACCTGCTTACAGGAGGAATTATCCACTAGAACAACATTAAACCTGCTTACAGGAGGAATTATCCCCTAGAACAATATTAAACCTGCTAACAGGAGGAATTACCCCCTAGAACAATATTAAACCTGCTTACAGGAGGAATTACCCCCTAGAACAATATTAAACCTGCTAACAGGAGGATTTACCCCCTAGAACAATATTAAACCTGCTAACAGGAGGAATTACCCCCTAGAACACTCTAGAACACTCTTCAGTCTCTATAAACAGTCTCATCCAGGCCAGTAGAAGAGTCTTCAGTCTCTATAAACAGTCTCATCCAGGCCAGTAGAAGACTCTTCAGTCTCTATAAACAGTCTCATCCAGGCCAGAAGAAGAGTCTTCAGTCTCTATAAACAGTCTCATCCAGGCCAGTAGAAGAGTCTTCAGTCTCTATAAACAGTCTCATCCAGGCCAGTAGAAGACTCTTCAGTCTCTATAAACAGTCTCATCCAGGCCAGAAGAAGAGTCTTCAGTCTCTATAAACAGTCTCATCCAGGCCAGTAGAAGAGTCTTCAGTCTCTATAAACAGTCTCATCCAGGCCAGTAGAAGACTCTTCAGTCTCTATAAACAGTCTCATCCAGGCCAGAAGAAGAGTCTTCAGTCTCTATAAACAGTCTCATCCAGGCCAGTAGAAGACTCTTCAGTCTCTATAAACAGTCTCATCCAGGCCTGTATCACAACCGGCCGTGAACGGGAGTCCCATAGAATGGCGCACAATTGGCCCAGTGTCGTCCAGGTTAGGGGAGGGTTTGGCCGGGGTAGGCCGTCATTGTAAAATAAGAATTTGTTCTTAACTGACTTGCCTAGAAGGTTAAAGGTTAAATCAAAATCTAAAAAAAATAGAAATCCACCCTAAACAACAACAACAGAATCTTCTATGGTTCCATTTCATTCCTAAACATTCCAAAAAGTTGTCCCCTCCCCTCTGGGAGTCAACAAGGATAGAATGAAGGGAGTAACTTTCTGAAATTAATTGCAGCGTACAAATAACAGCCTACAAAATAACAGCCTACAAATAACAGACAACTCTGTAATGTGTTTTCCAGGCGATGTGTGCGTCCGCACTGGACTGGAGGAAACCTGGCACCATCCCTACGGTTAAGCATGGTGGTGGCAGCATCATGTCTGGAGGAAACCTGGCACCATCCTTACGGTGAAGCATGGTGGTGGCAGCATCATGTCTGGAGGAAACCTGGCACCATCCCTATGGTGAAGCATGGTGGTGGCAGCATCATGTCTGAAGGAAACCTGGCACCATCCCTACGGTGAAGCATGGTGGTGGCAACAACATGTCTGGAGGAAACCTGGCACCATCCCTACAGTGAAGCATGGTGGTGGCAACAACATGTCTGGAGGAAACCTGGCACCATCCCTACATTGAAGCATGATGGTTGCAGCACCATGTCTGGAGGAAACCTGGCACCATCCCTACGGTGAAGCATGATGGTTGCAGCACCATGTCTGGAGGAAACCTGGCACCATCCCTACGGTGAAGCATGGTGGTGGCAGCATCGTGCTGTGTTGATGTTTTACAGCGGGACTGGGTGACTAGTCAGGATCAAGGCAAAGATGAACGGAGCAAAGTACAGAGAGATCCTTGATGGAAACCTGCTCCAGAGCGCTCAGGACATCAGACTCGATGCGAAGGTTCACCTTCCAACAGGACAACGACCCTAAGCACACAGCTTAGACAACGCAGGAGTGGCTTCGGGACAAGTCTTTGCATGTCCTTGAGAGGCCCAGCTAGAGCCCGGACTGAAAATAGCTGTGCAGCGACGCTCCCCATCCAACCTGACAGAGCTTAAGAGGATCTGCAGAGAAGAATGGGGGAAACTTCCCAAATACAGGTGTGCCAATCTTGTAGCGCTCGTACCCAAGAAGACTCGAGCCTGTAGTCGCTGCCAAAGGTGCTTCAACAAAGTACTGAGTAAAGGGTCTGAATACTGGAAATGTGATATTTCAGTATAATATTTGTCATACATTTGCAAAAATGTCTAAAAACATGTTTTTGCTTTCTCATTATGGGGTAATGTGTGTAGATTGATGACGGAAAAAAATTATATAAAATTTTAGAATAAGGCTGTAACGTATCAACAACAAATGAAGGGGTTCTGAATGCACAGAGACATTAATAACAGTAATGCAGGGCCACATTTCATTGGTTACATTAGAATATGGATATGTCTACATTTCTCTGAGGAGATACAGGGGTGTGTTTGGGCTCAGCCTCTCTTCTCTCTCTGAGTCGAGTCCAAGCCCCTGAACGAGCTTCATATTCACAGTCTTGACACACACACACTAGCAGGCATGCAATCACACAAGCGCTTGCATGCACACACAAGCGCAAGCACGCAGGAAGGCACGCACGCACGCACACACACAAACACACAGCTCAGAGCACACAGAGCTAAGAACGAGAGCCATATTCACAGTGCTGATTTACATCAAAGGGGTGCATATTTTATACTGTCCCACTTTCCCTCCACCACCACCACCCCCCACCATCACCACATACTCTCTCTCTCTCGCTCTCTCTTTCTCCCAGGTACACATACCGTGTGCTGAGCCCCCTACCCCCTCGTACGGGCCAGGCATCTGGAGTGGCTGGACCCCCATCAGGGAACAGTGGATTAGGGAGTGGAGGGGTCTCAGGGGAGGGAGCACATGGGGGGGCAGGAACAGACCCAGGAACAGGCGCCTTCTCTGGGCAGTCCCCCCTACTGCCCCCTACCCCAATCAGAGTCCCCCCGACAAAATGTTACAAAAAGTGGCTTTACGATGAACTTCATCTCCAAGAGATCTCTGAACCCCTTTCGGTCTTGAGAACCTGGGAGTTCCTGGGGGAACCTGGGGGATCCTGGGGGATCCTGGGGAATCCTGAGGGAACCTGGGGGATTCTGGGGGAACTTGGGAGTTCCTGGGGGAACCTGGGAGTTCCTGAGGGAACCTGAGGGAACCTGGGGGAACCTGGGAGATCCATCAGTACAAAACATGCACAGGAGCAATGAATAATGAATTATATTTATTACAATGCCACTATACTGTGGACACTATATTGGCTCATATCTGGATGTGTGTTCCAGTGTGCAATAACGATGATGCATGAAGTAATGTCCAAAAAGCTGTATTTTTCTAACGACTCTCAAAGTGTCACCGCTTGTCTCTGTCTTCTGGTGTCAGATGTTGTGTCAAGTTTCCTTTGAAATGGAATGCTAAAATACAGCACAGGCAGAGAGGCACCACTCTTCTCTCCTCTCTCCACTTCCCCTTAAAACAAGAGGCACCACTCTCCTCTCTCCACTTCCCCTTAAAACAAGAGGCACCACTCTCCTCTCTCCACTTCCCCTTGAAACAAGAGGCACCACTCTCCTCTCCTCTCTCCACTTCCCCTTGAAACAAGAGGCACCACTCTCCTCTCTCCACTTCCCATTGAAACAAGAGGCACAACTCTCCTCTCTCCACTTCCCCTTGAAACAAGAGGCACCACTCTCCTCTCCTCTCCTCACTTCCCCTTGAAGCAGGAGGCACCACTCTCCTCTCTCCACTTCCCCTTGAAACAAGAGGCACCACTCTCCTCTCCTCTCCTCACTTCCCCTTGAAACAGGAGGCACCACTCTCCTCTCCTCTCCTCACTTCCCCTTGAAGCAGGAGGCACCAGTCTCCTCTCCTCTCCTCACTTCCCCTTGAAGCAGGAGGCACCAGTCTCCTCACTTCCCCTTGAAGCAGGAGGCACCAGTCTCCTCACTTCCCCTTGAAACAGGAGGCACCAGTCTCCTCTCCTCACTTCCCCTTGAAGCAGGAGGCACCACTCTCCTCTCCTCACTTCCCCTTGAAGCAGGAGGCACCAGTCTCCTCTCCTCACTTCCCCTTGAAGCAGGAGGCACCAGTCTCCTCTCCTCACTTCCCTTTGAAACAGGAGGCACCACTCTCCTCTCCTCACTTCCCCTTGAAGCAGGAGGCACCAGTCTCCTCTCCTCACTTCCCTTTGAAACAGGAGGCACCACTCTCCTCTCTCCACTTCCCATTGAAACAAGAGGCACCAGTCTCCTCACTTCCCCTTGAAACAGGAGGCACCAGTCTCCTCACTTCCCCTTGAAGCAGGAGGCACCAGTCTCCTCACTTCCCCTTGAAACAAGAGGCACCCCTCACCTCTCCTCACTTCCCCTTGAAACAAGAGGCACCCCTCTCCTCTCCTCACTTCCCCTTGAAACAAGAGGCACCCCTCTCCTCACTTCCCTTTGAAGCAGGAGGCACCAGTCTCCTCACTTCCCCTTGAAGCAGGAGGCACCAGTCTCCTCACTTCCCCTTGAAGCAGGAGGCACCAGTCTCCTCACTTCCCCTTGAAGCAGGAGGCACCAGTCTCCTCTCCTCACTTCCCCTTGAAACAGGAGGCACCAGTCTCCTCACTTCCCTTTGAAACAGGAGGCACCAGTCTCCTCACTTCCCATTGAAGCAGGAGGCACCAGTCTCCTCACTTCCCCTTGAAGCAGGAGGCACCAGTCTCCTCACTTCCCATTGAAGCAGGAGGCACCAGTCTCCTCACTTCCCCTTGAAGCAGGAGGCACCAGTCTCCTCACTTCCCCTTGAAACAGGAGGCACCAGTCTCCTCTCCTCACTTCCCCTTGAAGCAGGAGGCACCACTCTCCTCTCCTCACTTCCCCTTGAAGCAGGAGGCACCACTCTCCTCTCCTCACTTCCCCTTGAAGCAGGAGGCACCAGTCTCCTCTCCTCACTTCCCCTTGAAGCAGGAGGCACCAGTCTCCTCTCCTCACTTCCCTTTGAAACAGGAGGCACCACTCTCCTCTCCTCACTTCCCCTTGAAACAGGAGGCACCAGTCTCCTCTCCTCACTTCCCTTTGAAACAGGAGGCACCACTCTCCTCTCTCCACTTCCCATTGAAACAAGAGGCACCAGTCTCCTCACTTCCCCTTGAAACAGGAGGCACCAGTCTCCTCACTTCCCCTTGAAGCAGGAGGCACCAGTCTCCTCACTTCCCCTTGAAACAAGAGGCACCCCTCACCTCTCCTCACTTCCCTTTGAAACAGGAGGCACCAGTCTCCTCTCCTCACTTCCCTTTGAAACAGGAGGCACCACTCTCCTCTCCTCACTTCCCCTTGAAACAGGAGGCACCAGTCTCCTCACTTCCCATTGAAGCAGGAGGCACCAGTCTCCTCACTTCCCCTTGAAGCAGGAGGCACCAGTCTCCTCACTTCCCATTGAAACAGGAGGCACCAGTCTCCTCACTTCCCATTGAAGCAGGAGGCACCAGTCTCCTCACTTCCCATTGAAGCAGGAGGCACCAGTCTCCTCACTTCCCCTTGAAGCAGGAGGCACCCCTCTCCTCTCCTCACTTCCCTTTAGAACAAGCCTCCATATGAAACAGAGTAGCCTGTTACTCACTGGTAACCCAATCAGTCTCGCCTTCATTTCCCCACCCTGCACCTCCCACCCTTACGCCCATCTCCAAAAACCCAACCTACACTTTTCCAGAACAATGCACTTAGTATGTTTTATTTCAAATGAACCTGCATCACCTAGGTTGCGTCATTTATGGCACCCTATTCCCTATATAGTGCTATGGTCCCTGGTCAAAAGTAGTGCACTGTATAGGTGATAGGGAGCCATTTGGGACACAGTCTGACCTAGACACCTGAGAATAATTTTCTTAATGGACGGGACGCTCCAAATCCACTTCACCTCTCGCTCTGTGGCCTCTGAAGCACACAGTCACACCATACCTTAACTCACGTGTCCCTGTCCAACTCCCAACTCCCGTCGTGACGTAGTTGGTACGCTGCAGATGGTGCATCGTGTAGTCGGCATTTTCAGGTCATGGATTTTTTTCTCTCCAAATGGCACCTTACTCCCTACATAGTGCACTACTTTTGACCAGGGCCCAATCTGGTCAGAAGGGGTGGACTATGTATGGAATAGGGTGACATTTGGAACAGTTATGTATGAAGTTGTCAGGAAGAAAACAACGAACAGAGATTGAAATAAGGCTGGCCTGTCTGAGATTCCATCTTTTCCTCATTAAATGTGTCTCTTTTTTAATGGTTCAACGTCAATAAATGTATATATTTGATTGATTTAAGGTATGTTATTTTACAGGTAGCCTAGTGGTTAGAGCGTTGGGCCAGTAACTGAAAGGTTGCTAGATCAAATCCCCGAGCTGCCAAGGTAAAATCTGTTGCTCTGCCCCTGAACAAGGCAGTTAACCCACTGTTCCTAGGCCATCATTGTAAATAATAATTTGTTCTTAACTGACCTCCCGAGTTAAATAAAGGTTCAATTAAATAAATAAATAGACCCACATACATTTGAGATTTGTAAATGGGATGCGATCAACTGAAAATGTATTAATCAAAGAAAGAGAAACGTCATGGGAAGGAACATAATAATGGTAAAGTTCATGTTGAGCATTTGTTTAATTCAAGTGTGTTCTCAACAGGCTTCTGGTGAGAAGGTCTAGCTGTGATTCCATTGGTCAAATGCATTTTATAGTACTACCACTCTACCGCCTCCTTCTTCTTAGAACATCTCTGCTCTCTAGTGGCTGATGTGGGAACTGCAATAAGGTCACTTGAGAATTGGAACAATGTCATTGAAGTGATATCTCATGTTTACTGATGAGGGTGATACCGTATGTAGCCCACAAACAACCCACACCATGATCCAATCATTGACAGTGTTGTGCATGGAGGCCGTTGGCATGGTAAAGCTGACAAACGTGAAATGTCTGATTAGAGGGCATGTGGTGCCATATGTCTACTACAACTGCATTGACTAACCCGTAGCCCAGGACATTAACTCTGTATAGGTACCCCCTGTATATAGCCCAGCCAGAATGGCCTGACCCTCCTCCCAGATCAGTACCAGGCAGGCTGGCTTACCACCTCCTCCCAGATCATTACCAAACTGACTGGCCTGACCCCTCCTCCCAGATCCTTACCAGGCTGGCTGGCCTTACCCCCTCCTCCCAGATCCTTACCAGGCTGGCTGGCCTCACCCCCTCCTCCCAGATCCTTACCAGGCTGGCTGGCCTGACCCCCTCCTCCCAGATCATTACCAGGCTGGCTGGCCTGACCCCTCCTCCCAGATCATTACCAAACTGACTGGCCTGACCCCTCCTCCCAGATCATTACCAAACTGACTGGCCTGACCCCTCCTCCCAGATCCTTACCAGGCTGGCTGGCCTTACCCCCTCCTCCCAGATCCTTACCAGGCTGGCTGGCCTCACCCCCTCCTCCCAGATCCTTACCAGGCTGGCTGGCCTCACCCCCTCCTCCCAGATCATTACCAGGCTGGCTGGCCTGACCCCTCCTCCCAGATCATTACCAAACTGACTGGCCTGACCCCCTCCTCCCAGATCATTACCAAACTGACTGGCCTGACCCCTCCTCCCAGATCATTACCAGGCTGGCTGGCCTGACCCCTCCTCCCAGATCATTACCAGGCTGGCTGGCCTGACCCCTCCTCCCAGATCATTACCAGGCAGGCTGGCCTCACCCCCTCCTCCCAGATCCTTACCAGGCTGGCTGGCCTGACCCCTCCTCCCAGATCCTTACCAGGCAGGCTGGCCTCACCCCCTCCTCCCAGATCCTTACCAGGCTGGCTGGCCTGACCCCTCCTCCCAGATCATTACCAGGCAGGCTGGCCTCACCCCCTCCTCCCAGATCATTACCAGGCAGGCTGGCCTCACCCCCTCCTCCCAGATCCTTACCAGGCTGGCTGGCCTGACCCCTCCTCCCAGATCATTACCAGGCTGGCTGGCCTCACCCCCTCCTCCCAGATCCTTACCAGGCTGGCTGGCCTCACCCCCTCCTCCCAGATCCTTACCAGGCTGGCTGGCCTGACCCCTCCTCCCAGATCATTACCAAACTGACTGGCCTGACCCCTCCTCCCAGATCATTACCAGGCAGGCTGGCCTCACTCCCTCCTCCAGGCTGGCCTCAATATAGAGGTCATCAAGCAGAGACTGGAGAACAGGTGTTGTGCTGTGACACTAACTTACATACAGTAGTATTCCTGAAACCCAGACTGCAGGACATAACACATAACAGGAAGAGGTTCAGTTATACATCAGCATCTCCATGACGCTTTGTTATTGAGAACTGGGGTGATATTGAATAGGACTTTTCAATACATTTTCCAGTCATAAACCTGTAACGACAAAATAATTGGATGGTAATCCATGTTAACAACCTGTTCTGGATAATGACATTTAGGAGAAACTACTTATCATTCCTTTGCCCTGTCCAGTCGTTTGTCCTGGAAAGATAACACAAAATTAATCACAGAATCCACAGACGGAAAAACAAATAACATTGTGTGTTTAAAAATAGAGACAAGAAGCACTATTCAATATGAACGCTGAATGAAGCATCACAGATTCCGCACAATTGAAATGTAAAGGTAAAATCCGATTGAGCCGACATATACACTGTTTACCGTGAATGTTTACCGTGAATGTTTACCGTGAATGTTTACCGTGAATGTTTACAGTGAATGTTTACAGTGAATGTTTACCGTGAATGTTTACCGTGAATGTTTACCGTGAATGTTTACAGTGAATGTTTACCGTGAATGTTTACCGTGAATGTTTACCGTGAATGTTTACCGTGAATGTATACCGTGAATGTTTACCGTGAATGTTTACCGTGAATGTTTACAGTGAATGTTTACAGTGAATGTTTACCGTGACTGTTTACAGTGAATGTTTACAGTGAATGTTTACCGTGTATGTTTACAGTGAATGTTTACTGTGAATGTTTACCGTGAATGTTTATCGTGAATGTTTACCGTGAATGTTTACAGTGAATATTTACCGTGAATGTTTACCGTGAATGTTTACCGTGAATGTTTACCGTGAATGTTTACAGTGAATGTTTACCGTGAATGTTTACCGTGAATGTTTACCGTGAATGTTTACCGTGAATGTTTACCATGAATGTTTACAGTGAATGTTTACCATGAATGTTTACAGTGAATGTTTACCGTGAATGTTTACCGTGAATGTTTACCTTGAATGCTTACAGTGAATGTTTACAGTGAATGTTTACCGTGAATGTTTACCATGAATGTTTACTGTGAATGTTTACCATGAATGTTTACCGTGAATGTTTACCATGAATGTTTACTGTGAATGTTTACCATGAATGTTTACAGTGAATGTTTACAGTGAATGTTTACAGTGAATGTTTACCGTGGATGTTTACCGTGAAGTGTGCACTGTATGTCCTGGAACAGACAGACCCGTTACAGTTCAGTTAAAGGACTTCCTCTTCTGACAGTCTTGAACATCTCTCTCTGTCGTCTAGGAGAGCATTATGCCAGGACCCGTACAATAGACATACAATCACATATAGAAGTTCCTATCAATAGGTCTCTCTCTCTCCATCTCTCTGTCTCTACCAGGTAGGCATCATAACAGGGTACCGCATGCGTCCCAGGTGCTTGGACACCTCTGTGTGTGTCTGTTCTATGTCACTATAATCATCATCAGGCACCAGGACCTCCTCCGTGATGGACATCTGAGTTAGTCTCTTCCCACACATCTTCACAAACTCCACGAAGCCTCTACAGGTGACCTCACACTAGCCAAGACCAATGGTTGACAGGCTCTTACAGCGCTCAGCAATCCTGAACTGCTCCTCATCCAATGGCTGCAGCTCGTTGGCACAGACCACCAGCTCCTCTAGACGAGGGTTTGCAGCCCAAGACGACCCAGCATCGCTGTGAATTGAATGATGTGAATTTTCATTTTTGGGGGGATAAATTATATGAACTAAAATGCTAGAGGATAACTCTTCAAATCAAATTGTATTTGTCACATGAGCCAAATACAACAGTTTTTTTTAGGGGGAGGGAACGCTTCCTTACAAATCCTTAACCAACAATGAAGTTGTCACGACTTCCGCCGAAGTCGGGTCCTCTCCTTGTTCGGGCGGCGCTCGGCGTCGCCGGTCTTCTAGCCATCATCGATCCACTTTTAATTTTCCATGTGTTTTTTCCCTCATTACTTGTTGTGTATTTAACCCTCTGTTCCCCCCATGTCTTTGTGTGGGATTGTTTATTGTAGTGCTTGTGCACGTTCCCCGTGGGAGCACGACAGGTTATTTTTGTGCCTATTTATCTTGTTGTTCTGGATGCAGTTGGTTTTGCTTAATAAATCTCCGGTTATCACCCAGTTCTGCTCTCCTGCGCCTGACTTCTCTGCAACCCATTACGCACCCGCTACAGCAGTTTTAAGAAAAATAAGTGTTAAGTAAAAAATAGATCATTAAAAAGTGTAAAAAAACAACAAATAATTCAAGAGCAGCAGTAAAATAACAGTAGCGAGGCTATATACAAGGGGCACCGGTTAGTCTAGGTAATTGAGGTAATATGTACATGTAGGTAGCGTTAAGCAACATGAACATTCAGCAACACGAACGTTTAGCAACACGAACGTTTAGCAACAGGAACGTTTAGCAACACGAACGTTTAGCAACAGGAACGTTTAGCAACACGAGCGTTTAGCAACACGAGCGTTTAGCAACACGAACGTTGAGCAACACGAACGTTGAGCAACACGAACGTTTAGCAACACGAACGTTGAGCAACACGAACGTTGAGCAACACGAACGTTGAGCAACACGAACGTTTAGCAACACGAACGTTGAGCAACACGAACGTTGAGCAACACGAACGTTTAGCAACACGAACGTTGAGCAACACGAACGTTTAGCAACACGAACGTTGAGCAACACGAACGTTGAGCAACACGAACGTTTAGCAACACGAACGTTTAGCAACACGAACGTTTAGCAACCCAAAGGTTGCATGTTTAAACCTCATCACAGACAACTTTAGTATTTTAGCTAATTAGCAACTTTGAAACTACTTAGCATGTTAACTAACCCTTCCCCTAACCCTAACCTTAACCCTTTAACTTAACTCCTATCCCTAACCTTAACCATAACCTTAACCCTAACCTTAACCCCGAAGCAGTTGAACATAATATGTCATTCTAAAGCAGTCAAATGTAATATATAATTCTGAAGCAGTCAAATGTAATATATAATTCTAAAGCAGTCAAATGTAATATATAATTCTGAAACAGTCAAATGTAATATATAATTCTGAAGCAGTCAAATGTAATATATAATTCTAAAGTGGTCAAACTTAATATTTCATACTAAACGGGTCAAAGCGCCTCCCGAGTGGCGCAGGGGTCTAAGGAACTGCAGTGCTTGAGGCGCCACAACAGATCCAGGTTCGATCCCGGGCTGTGTCGTAGCCGGCTGAGACCGGGAGACCCATTAGGCAATGTACAATTGTCCCAGCGTCCTCCATGTACAGTGTGTGCAAATGTAGAAGAGTAGGGAGGTTAGGCAATGAATAGGCAATATAGCATTAACACTGGAGTGATGGATGTGCAGATGATGTGCAAGTAGAGATACTGGGGTGAAAGGTCTCCCGGGTGGCGCAGTGGTTAAGGGTGCTGTACTGCAGCGCCAGCTGTGCCATCAGAGTCCCTGGGTTCGCGCCCAGACTCTGTCGTAACCGGCCGCGACCGGGAGGTCCGTGAGGCGACGCACAACTGGCCTAGCGCCGTACGGGTTAGGGAGGGCCTGGCCGGTAGGGATGTCCTTGTCTCACCGCGCACCAGCGACTCCTGTGGCAGCACGCAGTGCGCGGTGGTTCCTCCGACACATTGGTGCTGCTGGCTTCCGGGTTGGATGCGCGCTGTGTTAAGAAGCAGTATGGCTGGTTGGGTTGTGTATCGGAGGACACATGACTTTCAACCTTCGTCTCTCCCGAGCCGTACAGGAGTTGTAGCGATGAGACAAGATAGTAGCTACTAAATCAATTGGATACCATGAAATTGGGGAGAAAAAGGGGTAAAATTCAAAAAAAAAAAAAAAAAAAAAAAAAAAAAAAAAAAAAGAGATACTGGGGTGCAAAAGAGCAAGAGGATAAGTAATAATATGGGGATGAGGTAGTTGGGTGTGCTATTTACAGATTGGCTGTACAGTGTAGGTACAGTGACAGCTGCTCTGACAGCTGATGCTTAAAGTTAGAGATGGAGATATAAGACTTCAGTGATTTTTGCTATTCATTCCAGCAGAGAACTGTAAGGAAAGGCGGCCAAAGGGAGTGTTGGCTTTGCAGATAACCAGTGAAATATACATGCTGGAGCGCGCGCTACGGATGGTTGTTGCTATGGTGACCAGTGAGCTGAGATGAGGAATAGACTCATAGATGACCAGGAGCCAGTGGGTTAGGCAACAAATATGTAGTGAGGGCCAGCCAAGAAGAGAGTACAGGTCGCAGTGGTGGATAGTATATGGGGTTTAGTAACAAAACGAATGGCACTGTGATAGACTTGTTAAAAACCCTTACAATATGGGCTGTATCCTTCACTTCATTAGAATCCATCATTAAATGGTCAGGAAGGTCAGAGGAGACATTAGAACCTGACACTGATTGGATTAGCTTCCAGAGCTTGGTAGGGTTGTTTAGGTTCTCTGTGACATTTAGATAGAAATCTGATTTGGACTTCCTGATCAACCCTCTACATTCGTTTCTTAGGAGGCCCAGTCAACAGGAGCATTTGTATGTCTAGCTTGAGCCCAAGATACATTTCTCTTTCTAATTAATTCTGCCAAGTTATCTGAAAACCAGGGATTGTCCCAACCGCTGTTTCTAAATGTCTTCACAGGGGCATGGTGGACACACATTTCATATAAAAATAGTCCCAGGCAGTGTCAACATGGGGAATGAGACGTACTCTGTCTATATTATGGTACAGATCATGTAAGAACGGTCATCAAACTGTCTGAAATGTTTTTAAAAAAAATGTAATTGGAATTTTGGTCATTTTTGTATTTCGAACACAAGCAACCACACGGTGATCACTGACAGAGGAGAGGACCAATAGCAGCTCATCGCTCAGCAGGTGGAAGTTCAATGCTAGTTCCCTAAGACCACGGCACTGGTCCGACACACTCAGGATACCTAAACAGAGAAAAACAAGAAAGTTCAGAATGTGTTTAGGATGCTTGATTAAATGGATTCAAATGGGATACAACTTTCCATGAAAGTGGGCTTAGAATGAAGTATTGTACGCTAGAATGGATATTGGAACTTGAAACCTTTTGAGGCGCTATCACCCACCTGCTGGGGAGACGGGAGGGCAGATGCTCATCTTTAGCAGTTTCACTGTTTTCTGGATAACAGGACTTTGAGTGACAGGTCATCCCACCGATGTGTCATCTACCTTAATGGAGGACAGGAACTTGGAGTTGACTAACACCACTGTCAATGCTGACGCCAAGTGGGACTGAGGAGAGACACACTAAAAACATGCAATTAAGTTAAATGCACATCGAGGTAACACTTTGCATTAAGTTGACATATAATGCAAAGTTGCATTAGTTTACATTACGTTATTAGTAATTACACTAATAACAACATAATATTAACCTGTTGTCACATAGTATGCCTTCTTTAGTAACGACACAATGACATGGTAATAGGCTTGAGAAGGGGGGGAAGTTGATGAAACACAACACCACCAAAAGCCTGATTCAACCAACCGACTAATTATCCAGGTCAATCTAGTGGTGTGGTATTGCTGGTCTGGAACCAAAGCCTGCATACACATGACCTTGAGACTGGCTCAAACAGGACTGAAATACTGGCTTAAGTGTGTTATTAGTTACAATATTCAAACAGCACCTCTACTTAGTGTCTCCATGTTAGGACACTAGACAGCAGTAAAAGTTGTCCAGATTCCAAACACACCACCACCTGTCCCGGAACATGCCTGCCTGTGTTTATGTGTGTGTGACCCAGTGGGGTGTAACTCCCTGGCTGTGATGTGGGGTGTAACTCCCTGGCTGTGATGTGGGTGTAACTCCCTGGCTGTGATGTGGGGTGTAACTCCCTGGCTGTGATGTAGGGTGTAACTCCCTGGTCATGATGTGGGGTGTAACTCCCTGGCTGTGATGTGGGGTGTAACTCCCTGGCTGTGATGTGGGGTGTAACTCCCTGGCTGTGATGTGGGGTGTAACTCCCTGGCTGTGATGTGGGGTGTAACTCCCTGGTCATGATGTGGGGTGTAACTCCCTGGCTGTGATGTGGGGTGTAACTCCCTGGTCATGATGTGGGGTGTAACTCCCTGGCTGTGATGTGGGGTGTAACTCCCTGGTCATGATGTGGGGTGTAACTCCCTGGCTGTGATGTGGGGTGTAACTCCCTGGCTGTGATGTGGGGTGTAACTCCCTGTGTTATGGATACAGGTATCCTGTGTGTATTTCTTTTCTCTCCTTCTTGATTTGATTTGATTTGATTACCCGTAGGAATAGTTTGTCTAAATACCCTAGTTAGAACTGGGTGGACCACCCACTGTATTTTTGGTTAGTTAGTTCGCTGTATTGAAGGAGGCTAGTCGAGCTTAGGGGTGTTTTTGGAGATTTGTTTCTTTCCTTGGGTCCAGCTCAGTCCCTTCCCCGTCGGCTGTCCCATAGGAGAACCCTTTGAAGAACCCTTTTTGGTTGCATTTAGAACCGTTTTGGTTCCCATGTAGAACCCTCTGCACAAAGGGTTCTATAAAGAACCCCAAAGTTTGTTTTTTTTTCACCTATAACCAAAAAGGTTATCCTATGGGGACACCCGAAGAACCCTTTGGGATCTCTATTTTTTTCTTCTAAATGTTATGGGCCCTGGTTAAAAGTAATGCACTACAAAGGAAATAGTTTTTTTTATTTTTCACATTGGCACTCTTCGCATAAGTTAGCTAAGCCAATTTATTCCATACACAGACCTCAGTTCAAATCGAATTTGAGATCATTTAGAATACTTTTCTCTGGGCTTGATTGAACTTCCCTGGTGCAATGAAACCAATAAAATAGTCCTAAAAGTACAAATCCCCCTTTATACACAAGGCTGGCTCAAGCAAACACACAAAGTATTTCAAATATTTACACTACTATTTGAACCCAGGTCTGACACACACAATCTCCTAGAATCAGGCAGTGTGTGAAGTAGGCTCCATTAGGAGTGATGAGTCATAATGGTTGCTGTAAACATTTGGCTAGAAAAAAGGTCACACATTGTTTACGACAGACGGCCATCTCTCTCTCTCTCTCTCTCTCTCTCTCTCTCTCTCTCTGTCTCTGTCTCTCTGTCTCTCTCTCTCTGTCTCTCTCTCTTTCCCTTTCCCTTTGTACTGGGCGTTCTGCTGCACACCTCTGCCTCCAGGGCTTGACTGGGGCTGAGTGTCGGTTATTAATGAAGGAGAAACGGAAGGGAGGTTAAGGAGGGGAGAACAGGTTGGATAGAATGGGGTGAATTGAATGGGGTGAGGCAGTTGGGGAAGAAGGTGAGTGCTGGTGTCCCAGTAGGAACATGTCCATAGACATTTATCTAAGAGCAGTTTTACGCTTTTCACGCTAATGTTTACAGATATGATTTTGGGTTAGGTAAACTGATCCTAGATCTTTACCTCAGGGAGCACATTTTACTACCGGAAGCATAAGTCTTCATCCCAAATGGCACCCTATTCCCTTTATAGTGCACTACTTTTGTCTACAGATCTTCACCTTGAAGTTGACCTCCTGCAGATGGTTGGAGTGGCTCTTGATGAGCAGCTGTATGAGGTCTGGGCGTGTGGACCGCAGGTAGGGTGTGGCAGGCTGGTTCAGTTTAAACTGAAAGTGTCTACAGAGGTCAGGGATGCGGAAGTCTTTGTTCCAGTGATGCCACACAAACGAGGCCCAGGGGAGGTTGCCCCAGTCCTGGTTACCCCAGTCCTCGTCTGACTGGTGTGGGAATGACAGCGTGTCCCAGTCCTCCACAGACCTGTGTTAGTGTGACAGCGTGTCCCAGTCCTCCACAGATATGTGTTAGTGTGACAGCGGGTCCCAGTCCTCCACAGACATGTGTTAGTGTGACAGCGTGTCCCAGTCCTCCACAGACCTGTGTGGGTGTGACAGCGTGTCCCAGTCCTCCACAGACCTGTGTTGGTGTGACAGCATGTCCCAGTCCTCCACAGACCTGTGTGGGTGTGACAGCGTGTCCCAGTCCTCCACAGACCTGTGTGGGTGTGACAGCGTGTCCCAGTCCTCCACAGACCTGTGTTGGTGTGACAGCGTGTCCCAGTCCTCCACAGACCTGTGTGCAGGGTGAGGGGATATCTGGGTTAATATATAATATAATAATATATCCCATTTAGCAGACGCTTTTGTCCAAAGCGACTTACAAGTCAGCTGGGGCCACTACTTTTACATATGGGTGGTCCCAGTGGGAATCGAACCCACGACGCTTGGCGTTGCAAGCGCCATGCTCTACCGACTGAGCCACACAGGACCCTTGAACTGGTCACCATATCCCTCTTGGCTCAAGGCTTTGCAGGGTTTGGCCTTCTGATGTGATGTCTTCACTTCATCCTGAAAAGTGGGAAATCTAAAAAAACAACAGAATATTATATATTGGATTCAAAATTCAGGCAATGAAATAAACAACTACCTGCCTGCCTCGTCACGATATTCAATGCACATAAATGTGTCTATGTGCATGTTATAATGTGTGTAAATGCATGTTATAATGTGTGTAAATGCGTGTTATAATGTGTGTAAATGCGTGTTATAATGTGTGTAAATGCGTGTTATAATGTGTGTAAATGCATGTTATAATGTGTGTAAATGCATGTTATAATGTGTGTAAATGCATGTTATAATGTGTGTAAATGCATGTTATAATGTGTCTATATGTCAGGACCCGGTTTCGAACCTGGGTCTCCGGAGTGAGAAACAGTCACTTAACCAACTGAGCCACGAATAGACAGCAGAACCCAGAAGATGAGGCAGACACAGCAGTACTTAAGACGGTGTATTTAATAAAGAAAAAATCCTAAAATACAAAAAATGGCAAATCTAAAAGGTGGTAGGAAAAACACAAAAAGACCTCAAAAGAAACTCACCAAAAATAAACAAAAAACAGAAGAACTTCACCCGGAATCGACAAGAGCACACAGAACACTAGGGCAGGGTGCTAACATACAAACACAGAGCACAGAACTGAGGGAAACAAAGGGTTTAAATACAATCAGGGGAAACGAGACACAGGTGCAAATAATAATGGGGATCAAGGGAAAAACATAGGGACAAAAAGCACCATGGGGACATCTACTGACCAAAACCCGGAACAACCCTGGCCAAATCCTGACAGAATCCCCCCCTAGGAACGGCTCCTGACGTTCCTACCAGCTCTCTCAGGGTGGAGGACCCTGAACTGACGAATGAGGTCAGGGTCCAGGATGTCTTTGGCAGGAACCCAGGAGCGCTCCTCAGGACTGTAGCCTTCCCAGTCCACCAGATACTGCCAGGACCGCTGCACCCGGCGGGAATCCAGTATCCGGTGGACGGTATAAGCCGGCTGGCCTCCAATGACACGAGGCGGAGGGGGAGGTCTGTCTGCCGGGACAAGGGGAGAAAAAACAACAGGTTTTAACAATGACACATGAAATGTGGGATTAATCTTAAGGGATCTGGGTAAGTGTAGGCGATAAGAAACTGGGTTAACTCTCCTGGCAACCTTGAAGGGACCGATGTATTTTTGGGACAGCTTGCGAGACTCCACCCGTAGAGGTAAGTCTCTTGTGGAAAGCCAGACTCTCTGGCCGGGGCGCAGGGTAGGCCCGGGACGGCGACGTCTGTTGGCTTGTTGTTGATACCTCTGTGAGGAACGCATCAGATTAAGACGGGTCTTCCTCCACATAAGCCGACAGCGTCTGACGAACCTCAAGGCTGAAGGCACTCTGACTTCTGCCTCCTGGTCCGGGAACAATGGATGAGCATAGCCAAACTGACACTCGTGCGGGACATACCAGTGGAGGAGGAGCGCAAGGTGTTGTGCGCGTATTCGGCCCAAACAATAAAGGATGACCATGTGGACGGGTTGTCACGAGTCATACATCGGAGGGTGGTTTCCAGCTCTTGATTCATCCTCTCTGTTTGGCCGTTGGACTCCGGATGGTACCCTGAAGATAGACTGGCAGAAGCCCCCATGAGTTGGCAGAAGGCCTTCCAAAACCTTGAGGCGAACTGGGGACCTCTGTCAGAAACCACATCTTGAGGAATGCCGAAGACTCGGAACACATGATTAATTACCAACTCAGCCGTTTCCTTGGCAGAAGGTAACTTAGTCAGAGGGACGAACCTGGCCGCCTTTGAAAACCTGTCGATTATGACTAGGATAGTAGTATTGCCATGGGATGGAGGAAGTCCAGTAATAAAGTCCAATGAGATATGGGACCAGGGTCTGTGGGGAACAGGTAAAGGGTGAAGGAGTCCTTGAGGGCGGAGGTGAGAAGATTTGCCCTGGCAGCACACGGGGCAGGCATTGACGAAAGTGGCAACGTCTTCTCTTATGGTAGGCCACCAGAACTTACGCTGGATGAACTCCAAGGTGCGACCTACGCCCGGATGACAGGTGAGGCGAGAGGAGTGCCCCCACAGAAGGACCTGAGTCCTCACTGCCTTGGGGACAAACAACCGATTGGCAGGGCCTCCTTTAGGGTCCGGTTCGCTAGCTTGAGCACGTCTCACGGTATCCTCAACTTGCCACGAGATCGGAGCCACAATCTTAGCAGCAGGAAGGACAGGCATGTCCGTGTCATCTCGAATGGCAGGAGCGTAGACTCGGGACAGGGCATCCGGTTTGAGATTCTTCGACCCGGGCCGATAGGTGAGGATAAACTGGAATCGATTGAAGAAAAGAGACCATCTAGCTTGTCTAGAGTTCAATCGCTTCGCCTGCTGGATATACTCCAGATTTTTGTGGTCCGTAAGCACTTGAAACGGGTGAGAAGCCCCCTCGAGCCAGTGTCTCCATTCCTTCAATGCCATCTTAACCGCTAGGAGTTCACGATCCCCCACATCGTAGTTCCTCTCAGTCGGAGTAAGCCGGTGTGAGAAGAAAGCGCACGGATGAAGCTTCTTGTCTTCACCCCTCTGAGACAGGACAGCTCCAACACCAACCTCTGATGCGTCTACCTCCACCACAAATGGTTCATCCGTAGTCGGTAGTATCAGGATGGGAGCAGAGAGGACGCGCTGCTTGAGTCCTTGGAAGGCCGTCTCAGCTTCTCTTCCCCACACAAACCTTGCATTGCCACCTTTGGTTAAAGCTGAGAGAGGAGCTGCCACCAAACTGAAGTTCTTGATGAACTTGCGGTAAAAGTTTGTGAAGCCCAGGAAACGCTGAACATCCTTAACGGATTTGGGGGTGGGCCAATCCGCTACCGCCCCTACCTTCCTAGGGTCCATTTGGACTCGACCGGGTTCCACTACAAATCCCAGGAATTGTACTCGGGATGAATGGAATTCACATTTTTCCGGCTTAACGTACAGATGGCTGTCCAGGAGGCGTTTGAGTACTTGTCTGACATGCTTAGTGTGTTCTTGAAGGGAGCTCGAAAAGATGAGGATGTCATCCAAGTAAACGAACACAAATATGTTAAGCATATCCCTAAGCACATCGTTTATGAGCGCTTGGAACACCGCTGGGGCGTTGGTCAGGCCGAAGGGCATCACCAAGTATTCATAGTGACCAGTAGGCGTGTTGAAAGCGGTCTTCCACTCGTCACCAGGTCTGATCCGCACAAGATGGTATGCGTTCCGCAGGTCAAGCTTAGTGAAAACAACTGCTTCCTGGAGCAGCTCGAAGGCTGTGGCCATAAGGGGTAGCGGGTAACGGTTACGGACGGTTATGTCATTGAGTCCCCGGTAGTCGATGCAAGGACGTAATCCACCATCTTTCTTGGCCACAAAGAAAAACCCTGCTCCCGCCGGGGAGGTTGATGGACGCATGAGGCCTGCTTCCAGAGAATCCTTGATGTAGGTATCCATAGCAGCTCGTTCGGGTGGAGATAGGGAAAAGATCCGACCCCTGGGGGGGCAAGTGCCCGGAAACAGGTCGATGGGGCAATCGTAAGATCTATGGGGTGGTAGCATGGTGGCCCTCTGTTTGCTAAACACCAGTTTGAGGTCATGGTAACACTCGGGAACTCGGGTCAGGTCGATGGATTCTAAAGACTCGGGAGTAGAACTCGGGGAATTCTGGAAAATACAAGTAGCTTGGCACGTAGGACCCCACTGCTTGATAGTGCCCACAGACCAGTCGATGTGAGGGTTATGGCTGTGAAGCCAGGGGTATCCAAGGACGAGAGGGAACTCGGAACAGGAGATCAAATGAAAGTTCATCAATTCCTGGTGTTGTGAAACTGAAAGTCTCAAGGAGGTAGTGACATGAGTGACAAGTCCAGATCCCAAAGGGCTTCCATCCAATGTAGTAACCCTCATGGGGTCACTTAGAGGTTCAGAGGGAACGCCATTCTCCTTCGCCCAGACACCATCCATGAAGTTACCTGCGGCTCCAGAGTCTACCAAGGCTTGAAGGTGAAACTTGTGGTTGTCCCAGGAGAGGGTGACTGGAATGAGCAGACGGGAGTTGGACGGATGGGAGGAGGTTATGTTTCCCGTTACAGTTCCCCCGGTCTGTACGGGACAGAGCGTTTCCCTGGAGCCCGGGACACGTGGAACGGAAATGGCCCGGTTTGCCGCAATATAGACAGCGTCGCTCCTCATCCGGCGGTCTCTCTCAGCCTGGGAGATGCGTCCAATCTGCATGGGTTCCGGTGGAGCCAGCGATGATAAAGGTGGGGACTCGGAGCTGGGACTGATAGGGGCTAGAGGTCTACGGTTGAGTTCTCTCTCAGACGCTGGTCAATGCGTGAGGCCAACTTGATCAGGGACTCGAGATTGTCCGGTGGTTCCCGAGTGGCCAGTTCATCTTGGATAGTGTCGGAAAGGCCTTTCAGAAAGCACACCGTGAGCGCCTCGTTGTTCCAACCACTCGCTGCTGCCACCGTGCGGAACTGGATGGCATAGTCCGTCACGCTGCGCCAACCTTGATGGAGAGTCAGGAGCTGTTTGGCTGAGTCAGAACCACTGCTTGGGCCTTGAAACACTCGTTTGAATTCCTCAGCAAAGGCAGAGTAGCTGGCACAGCAGGAACTATGGGCATCCCACACAGCAGTAGCCCAGGCCAGGGCTTTTTCCGACAGCAGGGTAATGATATATGCGATCTTAGACCGGTCGGTGGGAAACGACGAGGGTTGCAGCTCAAAGGAGAGAGAACATTGAGTGAGAAAGCCTTTACAAGCACTTGGATCACCTGAGAACCGTTGGGGAGGTGGAAGACGAGGTTCAGCCAGGGGGTTAACTGCCATGGGTACGTGAACCTGAGGTACTGGGACGGAAACTGTTGCCGGGGTAAGTCGATCAGATATTTGCTTAATGGAAGTCAGCATCTCCGACAGAAGATGAGAATGTCTAGCCATTAAGGCCTCTTGCTGAACCAGGGCGGCTTCGTGGCGTTGGACAGTCTCCTGGTGGTGGGACAGCGTGGCAAAAAGGTCCTGGGAACTGGCTGCCTCTGGGTTCATTTTTGGCTCTGTGTTTCTGTCAGGACCCGGTTTCGAACCTGGGTCTCCGGAGTGAGAAACAGTCACTTAACCAACTGAGCCACGAATAGACAGCAGAACCCAGAAGATGAGGCAGACACAGCAGTACTTAAGACGGTGTATTTAATAAAGAAAAAATCCTAAAATACAAAAAATGGCAAATCCAAAAGGTGGTAGGAAAAACACAAAAAGACCTCAAAAGAAACTCACCAAAAATAAACAAAAACAAAAAACAGAATACCACAAGAACTTCACCCGGAATCGACAAGAGCACACAGAACACTAGGGCAGGGTGCTAACATACAAACACAGAGCACAGAACTGAGGGAAACAAAGGGTTTAAATACAATCAGGGGAAACGAGACACAGGTGCAAATAATAATGGGGATCAAGGGAAAAACATAGGGACAAAAAGCACAATGGGGACATCTACTGACCAAAACCCGGAACAACCCTGGCCAAATCCTGACACTATATGCACGTTTTAATGTGTCTGTGTAATCATAGAGATTTTAGATTATATGCATTATAATGATGACATTATTATATAACATTGTTATAACAAAAACAGAGTGGTCAATCACACACTTTAGTGCACACCATAATGTTAATTATTCAATCGGGATTTACATCAGCAATGTAAAATAGTGGCGCAGATTGTAGCTTAGAAGAACCCCGCTCGAGCCAATTCATAACAGTGAGACTGTGGGCTGTGGTCTGTAGACATAATAAAAAAAAAGCATTTTTAATAATAAGCTTGTTACTACTATCTGCTGCTGACTGCAACGCTGAAATAACTGAGTCATAAACCAATGACAAAGTTGAACGAATAAGTTTGGTTATAATACAATAGTACAGTAAGAAAAAAAAGAATAGCAAACGTACTTTTCTCGTTCAATTTGTCTGTGAAACGCCTTCCAGAAGGCCAGCCTAAGCGGTACGCACGCATATGCACCAGCAGCTAGTGCACGTTCAGATGGGGAGAACACCTGTCTGGCTGATTCCACCAGGGGCGTTCTGCCGCCCTAGGTGATACAACTTGAGACACACTCTTATTCCTGCTAAACTATGTACATACATCAGGGGTCAGCAATGGGTTTGACCTTGGGCCAATATTTTTCTCAGCCGAAAGTCTGAGGAACAGAACATAATAGCAGATAATTCATAGGCCTAGGCTACAAATGAAACACCATTTTGAACACATCTGGTTAGTAGGCTATACAATCAGTTTAATGTCAATGTCATAACAGCCTAATATTTTCAATCTCGTTACATTGATAAAATCACCAATTTCTCTATTAAAAATGTTTTTAATATTTATTTGTGTGTTGTTTGAGGAAAATCAGCTTGCCATCAACACAAAATGTTGAGAAAGACTGAAAATAATGAAAATAGACGTTTCAGGGAAGAATGGACAGAGAACTAGGCGTTCTTACCATATTTCTCCATCGCAAGCCAGAGTATCTTGTTTGCAAATAACTAAATCTTAGACTTCCTTATGAATCTAAGCATGGCACTTTCAAAAGTTACCTTTCCACCCAGACAGAGGCTATTCCGATGCAGAAAAATTTAAGCTTCTACTGCTGGCTACTCGTCCGTTGCAAAACCCAACAGCCAGTTTGACGTACTGCCAAATTCTCTAAAATGACTTTGGAGGCGGTTTATGGCAGAGAAATGAACATACTATTCTCTGGCAACAGCTCTGGTGGACATTCCTGCATTCATCATGCCAATTGAACGCTCCCTCAAAACTTGAGACATCTGTGGATTTGTGTTGTGTGACAAAACTGCACATTTTAGAGTGGCCTTTTATTGTCCCCCAGCACAAGGTGCACCTATGTAATGATCATGCTGTTTAATCAGCTTCTTGATATTGATGTGGATGGATTATCTTGGCAAAGGAGAAATTCTCACTAACAGGGATGTAAACAAATTTGTGCACAAAACATGAGAGAGAGAATATTTTGGGGATCTTTTATTTCAGCTCATGAAACATGGGGCCAATACTTTACATGATGCATTTATATTTTTGTTCAGAATATTTCAGTGCAAGTCAAGCACTGCACCTGATCCAGGCAAATTGCAGACAATCTTTGAATTAGTAAAGCCTTTGGGTATTACTTTCGTAAATCACATCTATGTAGTTAGTTTTTAGTTTTTAAAACAGGTAAAGAATTTCCCAGGCACACATTTAGAATGAGAAACGATCTAACGTATTATCATAGGACATCAGTTCACAGTGAGGGATAAAGGTTTACAACGTTCAATTGCCTACACAGCGAGAGCAAGCTGAGGAGAGGCATACACTTGACATTTGAGCGGATAATTAGGCAAAACACGTTTTTATTTCATTGTTTGTTTGAAAGTCGATGCCATTGTTAGTCCCATGTTTGAACCTGCATTCATGGTCTAACTGCTGGGCCTGCAATAATAACCTTGGCCCCTACTCAAGTTGCATTACAGGTTGGGTTGTTCGGACCATCAATTAACACTTGTTAGAATAGAACGGACTAGAAAAACTACATTTCTAACCTAATCGACACATTTTAATTTGCCTATGTACAGCTTTGAACAACATAGGCTACAAAATATGAACTGTGCAAAGGGTATTCACTGATCCGCTAAAAATGAAGGGAAGGAGACGAAACCAACGGAGGACACCAGCTCTAGACTATTGAGATGCACCCGCCCAAGTTCATCACATGCCGCCCACGTCACCTCCCCAGCGCCTCATCTCTCCTGCGCAGATCCGCCGCAATTTGAACCGTGTGAAGTCAGCATGAAAAACGACAACCTAAACAAGTAATGCCAATATTCTTCTATTTTAGCTACAAGCTGTAGCACAGCACTTGTTGCGGCGATAAAAGGAGATCGCAAGCAAGCAAGCCACGTTTCTCCCCTTTAGCATCCGAATATCGTTTTTTGTTGTTGTTGCAACGTCAACACCCTCCTGCTTGGCTAACTACATGATTATCTTCTTGATAAAAAGGTAAATATCTCAAAAATGGTTTATCTTGATAACGTTTACATTAGCTAACTGGGTTCAGTTAGCTAGTTTGTTGGTGCTTGATCGGAAAGCAGTCGCATTTTGTTTTTATATCAAAGCTATCCGGTGATCACGAATCTCCCCATTACAGTTATATTATACATGAGTCATTGGACAAAGTTGAGCTCCCCGACGGAAAAATAAACCGGTAAAAACAATATACAGTGAGTGTGTAGTTTGCATTTGTGTAATTATTTTTGATGTGGTGTGAAAATAGAGGGATTTAGCTCTGTTTTCAATTACATTTTTAGAATCGATTTGTCTGTTTTCCGGAGCCGACCTTTTTACAATGAACATGTAACGTTCAATTAGTTTACGGTCCTTTATCCTTTAGGCCAATATTGGGCTAGCTAGCTATGCTAATATCATATAGCTATGATTTTAAAATACAGATTATACGAAAATAAGTTACGGAACATTTGCTGTGGTGTCCTAGTTACAGTAGCTATTAATCCAATGATTTATCCATTGCATAACATGTTATTAGTACGCATCCAATGAATACGTTTAGCTATGTGACGCGAAGCTAACCAAAGGACTTTCATGCCCTGGCTAACTAACTTATGATGTAACTTGTTTTCTGAGGTCGATGTAGCTAGTCCTAGAAGTCTCCAAAATGTTGCTTACTGTGACCATCATGTCCTATCTGTGTCACTCATGATCATCTATTATGGCTTTGGGGTTACCCATGAAGGGATTTACAAACATCCTTTGTCATTCCAATACATTTGAAGAAGAGATGGGTAGGTAGCTAGGCAGGATCCTTGTATCTGCTTTTAGCGAACACTAGTATTTATATTGGCTTCGGAAAGCATTCATACCCCTTGACTTATTCCACATTTTGTTGTGTTGTAGCCTGAATTCAATCGGGATTAAATATATATATTTTCTCAACCATTTCTCACTCATGACAAAGTGAAAACAGTTTTTTAGAAAATGTTGCGAATTTGGTGAAGTACAGAAATATCTAATCTTAAATACCATGGGTTAAGTCTCTAAGAGCTTTCCACACCTGGATTGTGCAACATTTGCCCATTTATTATTTTCAAAATTCTTCAAGCTCTGTCAAATTAGTTGTTGATCATTGCTAGACAACCATTTTCAGGTCTTGCCATCGATTTTGAAGTAGATTTAAGGCAAATGTAACTCGCCACTTAGGAACATTCACAGTCTTCTTTGTAAACCGCTCCAGTGTAGATTTGGCCTTGTGTTTTAGGTTATTGTCCTGCTGGAAGGTGAATTCATCTCCCCGTATCTGGTGGAAAGCAGACAACCAGGTTTTCCTCTAGGATTTTACTTGTGCTTAGGTCCATTTCGTTTAAAAAAAAATGTATCCTGAAAAACTTCCAAATCCTTAACGATTACAAACATACCCACAACATGATGCAGCCACCACTATGCTTGGAATTTTTATTTATTTATTTATTTCACCTTTATTTAACCATGTAGGCAAGTTGAAAACAAGTTCTCATTTGCAACTGCGACCTGGCCAAGATAAAGCGTATCAATTCGACACATACAACAACAAAGAGTTACACATGTAATAAACAAAACATACAGTCAATAATACAGTAGAACAAAAGAAAACAAAAAGTATATATACAGTGAGTGCAAATGAGGTAAGTTAAGGAAATAAATAGGCCATGGTGGCGAAGTAATTACAATCTAGCAATTAAACACTGGAATGGTAGATCGGCAGAAGATGAATGTGCAGGTAGAGATACTGGGGTGCAAAGGAGCAAAATAAATACCAGTATGGGGATGAGGTAGGTAGATAGATGGGTTGTTTACAGATGGGCTATGTACAGGTGCAGTGATCTGTAAGCTGCTCTGACAGCTGGTGCTTAAAGCTAGTGAGGGAGATATGAGTGTCCAGCTTCAGTGATTTTTGCAATTCGTTCCAGTCATGGGGAGCAGAGAACTGGAAGGAAAGACGACCAAAGGAGGAATTGGCTTTGGGGGGTGACCAGTGAGATATATCTGCTGGAGCGCATGCTACGAGCGGGTGCTGCTATGGTGACCAGCGAGCTGAGATAAGGCGGGGCTTTACCTAGCAGAGACTTGTAGATAACCTGTAGCCAGTGGGTTTGGCGACGAGTACGAAGCGAGGGCCAACCAACGAGAGCGTACAGGTCGCAATGGTGGGTAGTGTGTGGGGCTTTGGTGACAAAACGGATGGTACTGTTATAGACTGCATCCAGTTTGTTGAGTAGAGTGTTGGAGGCTATTTTATAGATGACATCACCGAAGTCGAGGATCGGTAGGATGGTCATTTTTCTGAGGGTATGTTTGGCAGCATGAGTGAAGGATACTTTGTTGCATTATAGGAAGCCGATTTAATTTTGGATTGGGGATGCTTAATGTGAGTCTGGAAGGAGAGTTTACAGTCTAACCAGTCACCCAGGTATTTGTAGATGTCCACGTATTCTATGCTGGACAGGCGAGCAGGTGCGGGCAGTGATCGATTGAATAGCATGCATCTAGTTTTACTTGTGTTTAAGAGCAGTTGGAGGCCACGGAAGGAGAGTTGTATGGCATTGAAGCTCATCTGGATGTTAGTTAACACAGTGTCCAAAGAGGGGCCAGAAGTATACAGAATGGTGTCGTCTGCGTAGAGGTGGATCAGAGAATCACCAGCAGCAAGAGCGACATCATTGATGTATACAGATAAGAGAGTTGGCCCGAGAATTGAACCCTGTGGTACCCCCATAGAGACTGTCAGAGGTCTGGACAACAGGCCCTCCGATTTGACACACTGAACTCTATCAGAGAAGTAGTTGGTAAACCAGGCGAGGCAATCATTTGAGAAACCAAGGCTGTCGAGTCTGCCAATAAGAATGTGGTGATTGACAGAGTCGAAAGCCTTGGCCAGGTCGAGGAATACGCCTGCAACATGGAGTGTGGTACTCATTAATATGTTTGGGGAAAATACAATACAACACTTTGTATTCAGGCCAAAAAGTGAATTGCTTTGCCAAATGTTTTGCAGTATTACTTAAGGGCCTTGTTGCAAACAGGATGCATGTTTTGGAGTATTTTTTTAAATTCTGTACAGGATTCCTTCTTTTCACTCAGTCAATTGGGTTAGTATTGTGGAGTAACTACAATGTTGTTGATCCATCCTAAGGATTCTATCACAGTCATTAAACTTAAACTGTTTTAGTCACCACTGACCTAAAATCACCAATCCCTGTGCGGCTTCCTTCTTCTCCGGCAATTGAGTTAGGAAGGACGCCTATATTGGTTTTAGTGACTGAATGTATTGATACGCCATCCAAATACATACTGTTGAAGTCAGAAGTTTACATACACCTTAGCCAAATACATTGAAACTCCGTTTTTCACAATTCCTGACATTTAATCCTAGTAAACATGCGCTGTCTTAGGTCAGTTACGATCACCACTTTATTTTAAGAATGTGAAATGTCAGAATAATAGTAGAGAGAATGATTTATTTCAGCTTTTATTTCTTTCATCATATTCCCAGTGGGTTAGAAGTTTACATACACTCAATTAGTATTAGGTAGCATTGCCTTTAAATTTTTTAACTTGGGAAAAATGTTTTGGGTAGCTTCCCACAATAAGTTGGATGAATTTGGGCCCATTCCTCCTGACAGAGCTGATGTAACTGAGTCAGGTTTGTAGGCCTCCTTGCTCGCACACACTTTTTCAGTTCTTCCCACAAATGTTCTATAGGATTGAGGTCAGCACTTCGTGATGGCCACTCCAATACCTTGACTTTGTTGTCCTTAAGCCATTTTGCCACAACTTTGGAAGTATGCTTGGGGTCATTGTCCATTTGGAAGACCCATCTGCGACCAAGCTTTAACTTCCTGACTGATGTCTTGAGATGTTGCTTCAATATATCCACATCATTTTCCTGCCTCGTGATGCCATCTATTTTGTGAAGGGCACCACTCCCTCCTGCAGCAAAGCACCCCCACAACATGATGCTGCCCCCCCGTGCTTCACAGTTGGGATGGTGTTCTTCGGCTTGCAAGCCTCCCCCTTTTTCCTCCAAACATAACAATGTTCATTCTGGTCAAACAATTTTATTTTTGTTTCATCAGACCAGATGACATTTCTCCAAAAATTACGATTTTTGTCCCCATGTGCAGTTGCAAACCGTAGTCTGGACTTTTTTCATGGCGGTTTTGGATCAGTGGCTTCTTCATTACTGAGCGGCCTTTCAGGTTATGTCGATATAGGACTTGTTTTACTGTTGATACAGATACTTTGTACCTATTTTCTCCAGCACCTTCACAAGGTCCTTAGCTGTTGTTCTGTGATTGATTTGCACTTTCCGCACCAAAGTACGTTCATCTCTAGGAGACAGGACACGTCTCCTTCCTGAGATGTATGACGGCTGTGTGGTCCCATCGTGTTTATACTTGCGTACTATTGTTTGTACAGATGAACGTGGTACCTTCAGGCGTTTGAAAATTGCTCCCAAGGATGAACCAGACTTGTGGAGGGCTGATTTCTTTTGATTTTCCCATGAAGTTAAGCAAAGAGGCACTGGGTTGAAGGTAGGCCTTGAAATACATCCACAGGTACACCTCCAATAGGCTAATTGACATAATTTGAGTCAATCAGAAGCTTCTAAAGCCATGACATCATTTTCTGGAATGTTCCAAGCTGTTTATAGGCATTGTTAACTTAGTGTATGTGAACTTCTTACCCACTGGAATTGTGATACAGTGAATTATAAGTGAAATAATCTGTCTGTAAACAATTGTTGGAAAACTAGTTTTAATGACTCCAACCTAAGTGTATGTAAACTTCCGACTTCAACTGTAAATACATACAGACATGCATACAGTACTAGTCAAATGTTCGGATGCTTACTCATTCAAGGTTTTTCATTTAATTTTCTACATTGTAGAATAATTGTGAAGATATCAAAACTATGAAATAACATAGGGTGGCCTTTAAAATGTTTTATTCGATTACTCATGTTGTACTCATTGTTAGGAAGAATTATGGTCCAAATCGGATGTTAGGTACTATATTTATTGAAGACTATATGAATCCTATACATTTATAATGCCAGTTTGGGTGCAATCATTTAGCGTAATTTATCAGAAATCTAATTATATGTCGACGACAAACAAAATTCAGGAATGATAATCTTTCTAACTACAGAAACAATTTCAGAAAAATCTGAGATAGTGGGTGTCATGGCTTGCTAAAATGACATGGAACGACCCCCTCTCCCCTTGCATAAGTACCAACCCTACTAACAATCAGCATCTTGAATTTGATTTAACTTCTGGCTTCCGGTGGGCTATTCTCCTTGTTTGGTTGATGGCAAGTGGAGTGGCTGGAGCGTCATCAAATCAGATCCCCTGCCACACAATGACGTAGCTCGGAGCCCTGTCTACTGTCAAAGCAGCGACATCTTCTTCTCCTGCCACTGTCAGTGGCTCCTGAGCTGGGATAAGCAAGGTTTTTTTAGTATAGGGCCAATGCCTTGTGTTTGATCTGGTATTTGGTAGCTACAATATGGATTGATCCTCAAAACAGCATTAGGGCAGATTTTTATTTTCAGAAATATATATGTGTATGTTTGAAGCTGATGGGTAAGTAGATTTTTGTTTTGTTTTTGTTCATTATGTTTTTCCTTGCAGCTTTTCAGAGTGTGATGGATATATGTGTGATGTTAGGAAGGAGGGGTATGAAGTAGAGGTCGACAGATTATTGGAGGACCAAAAAAAGCCGATACCGATTAATCGGCCGATGTTTTCATTTATTTATTTTTTTTTATAAATGTATTTGTAATAAGCACTATTACAACAATACTGAATGAACACTTATTTTTAACTTAATATAATACATCAATAAAATATATCTAGCCTCAAATGAATAATGAAACATGTTCAATTAGGTTTAAATAATGAAAAAACAAAGTGTTGGAGAAGAAAGTAAAAGTGCAATATGTTCTATGTAAAAAAGCTAACGTTTAAGTTCCTTGCTCAGAATATGAGAACATATGAAATCTGGTGGCTCCTTTTAACATGAGTCTTCAATATTCCCAGTTAAGAAGTTTTAGGTTGTAGTTATTATTGGACTATTTGTTTCTATACGATTTGTATTTCATATACCTTTGACTATGTTCTTATAAGCACTTTAGTATTGCCAGTGTAACAGTATAGCTTCCGTCCCTCTCCTCGCCCCTACCTGGGCTTGTACCAGGAAAACATTGACAATAGCCACCCTCGAAGCAGCGTTACCCATGCAGAGCAAGGGGAACTAGTACTCCAAGTCTCAGAGCGAATGACGTTTGAAACTCTATTAGCACGCACCCCGCTAACTAGCTAGCCATTTCACATCGGTTACACCAGCCTCATCTCGGGAGTTGATAGGCTTGAAGTCATAAACAGCTCAATGCTTGGAGCACAGTGAAGAGCTGCTGGCAAAACACACAAAAGTGCTGTTTGAATGAATGCTTACGAGCCTGCTGGTGCCTACCATCGCTCAGTCAGACTGCTCTATCAAATCATAGACTTAATTATGACATAATAACACACAGAAATACGAGCCTTTGGTCATTAAAATGGTAGAATCCGGAAACTATCATTTCAAAAACAAAACGTTTATTCTTTCAGTGAAATACGGAACCGTTCTGTATTTTATCTAACGGATGGCATCCCTAAGTCTAAATATTGCTGTTACATTGTACAACCTTCAATGTTATGTCATAAATATGTACAATTCTGGCAAATTAATTATGGTCTTTGTTGGGAATGAATGGACTTCACACAGTTCGCAACGAGCCAGGCGGCCCAAACTGCTGCATATACCCTGACTGCTTGCACGGAACGCAAGAGAAGTGACACAATTTCCATAAATTCATGTTAGCAGGCAATATTAACTAAATATACAGGTTTAAAATTATATACTTGTGTATTGATTTTAAAGAAAGGCATTGATGTTTATGGTTAAGGACATTGGTGCAACGACAGTGCTTTTTTCGAAAATGCTCTTGTTAAATCATCACCCGTTTGTCGAAGTAGACTGTGATTCAATGAGGAATTAACAGGCACCGCATCCATTATATGCAACGCAGGACACGCTAGATAACTACACATGGTTGATGATATTGCTAGTTTAACTAGTGATTATGTTAAGATTTATCTTGTAAAAAACAGTTTAAATGCTAGCTAGCAACTTACCTTGGCTTCTTCCCGCCCTCACATAATAGGTAGTCCTCGTGGAGTGAAATGTGAGGCAGGTGGTTAGAGCATCAGACTAGTATCCGGAAGGTTGCAAGTTCAAACCCCCGAGCTGACAAGGTAAAAATCTGTCGTTCTGCCCCTTGAACAAGACAGTTAACCCACCGTTCCTAGGCCTTCATTGAAAATAAGAATGTGTTCTTAACTGACTTGCCTAGTTAAATAAAGGTGTAAAAAAATATAATAATCGGCAAATCGGTGTCCAAAAATACCGATTACCAATTTGTTATGAAAACTTGAAATCGGCCCTAATTAATCGGCCATTCCGATTTAATCGGTCGACCTCTACTATGAAAGGGTCTCTGAGTGACATGTAAGAAATAGAACATTTTTTTAGTTTTGGACCTTCTGATTTATTGAGAGGGGCGACTGCACATCAGCCCGTTGACGAATCCTTATCTTTGTGTGTATGACATCAATGTAATATTTACTGGCCTGTTTAATTTCTGTTTACTCTCTTGCCGTGGGAAACGAGATCCTTGTCATGCGCTCGTAAATAGTCTGGCTTATGACCTTTCTTGTCTGCTTTTTTTGGAATGTGAAAATGTTTTCTTTGTTAAACCATGCTAATGTCCTTTTTGTTTTGTTCCCAGACAAAGGACTTACAATGACGCTAAAGGTCAAGCTGAGCTCAGTTTGTCTGGGTGTGGAGGGGATGACCTGTACTTCCTGTGTTCAGTCTATTGAGCAGCGCATTGGGGGTCTTCCTGGAGTCGTACACATCAAGGTGGGTCCGGTACACATTTAGGGGAGGTTTCCCGGATCCAGATTAAGCCTAGTCCTGGACTCCAGTGAGCATGATTTGTATATTATTTATTTTTGTCCAGGACTAGGCGCAATCCGGGAAACTGGCCCAATGTGTTTTAAATTGTATCACAACTTTATAGGATAGGCCTTTGTGTGACATGTACATGTGTTAGATTATAATCTACACATCCAACTGATTTTACAGGATCTGAAGGATGTTTTCACCCTTACAGCTTTGTGTTCATCGATCTTTCACCTTTCAAACAGAATGTCTTCAAACTGCCAAGTCTGCATTTCCACCGTAGACTTGACACCATTTGCACAATTTCCAGAGATTTAAAATAGCGGAGTTTGCTTTTTTTTCTTTTCTTTTTTTTTTACAGTTTCAGAACATTTTAAAAACTAGATGTGAAACTAACTAGCTACATTTGAGAAAGCAGCAAAAAAAATGTTTCCTTATTTTATCTCTTGCCAACTATAATTTGTATTTCATTTCACCCAACTAAATATCCCATAGCATCTGATTTCCAGGATGCATCCCAAATTGCACCCTATTCTCAACTACTTTTTATTCATTTTATTTGACCTTTTATTTAACTAGGTAAGTCCGTTAAGAACAACTTCTTATTTTCAATGACGGCCTAGGAACAGTGGGTTAACTGCCTGTTCAGGGGCAGAACGACAGATTTGTACCTTGTCAGCTCGGGGATTTGAACTTGCAACCTTTCGGTTACTAGTCCAACGCTCTAACCGCTGTGATTTGGGATGCAGCTCAGCCTCCAACTCTCCCCTACAAGGGAGTGGCTTGTTTATATAGCTTAATTGAAGATGAACAGTGATCCTTAATTCCGTGTAGCAGCTGTAATAATGTCCTAGATGGCAGTGAATGTGTCCTGGCCTTCTCTGTGTGTTTACCCCTCAGGCACAGGTTAATGGGGATATAATGTAATCGCGTGGTTCCTGACAGAGAGCTGGTCTTTACAGGACTGTCATTTGGTTATTGTGGGTCGATAACCGGCTGAACGGGTAGCAGACGGAGAATATGGGCAATGGCATCAGGTCCTGAAAGGGTCAGGGGACGTTAATGTGTGTTATTGTAAGAAACAGTAGGTGTCCTTTTTAAGTGAGGAGTGAATACACTGTTGTTGAACGTGGACGGTAGAGGCCTGTAGGATAGTTTTTGACCCTGGTCAAAGTTAAAAACAGTAGTAGACTGTATGAGGAAAGGACAGTCTCTCATTCACTCTCGCTCTCCCTGACACACACACACACACACACACACACACACACACACTTAGGAAAACATAGATAATCTCTGGTACGTACACACACTTCCCTCCTGTGTTTTTAACTTGCATTTCAGTCAGGGCTGAGTGGTCATGTGATGGCGTCAGCTAATCACAAGTTTCCGTGTGTGTGTGTGTGTGTTAGAGAGATATGGGTTCTTTGTATTGCTACTAGAACATGCTGGAAGCTTCTGAGGCCAATGCACTCATCTTTATATAGAGTACCAATCAAAAGTTGGAACACACCTATTCATTTTTATTTTTGACTATTTTCTACATTGTAGAATAGTGAAGACATCAAAACTGTGAAATAACACACATGGAATCATGTAGTTAAACAAATCAAAAATATATTTTATATTCTTGAAAGTTGCCACCGTTTGCCTTGATGACAGCTTTGCACACTCTTGGCATTCTCTCAACCAGCTTCACCTGGAATGCTTTTCCAACAGTCTTGAAGGAGTTCCCACATATGCTGAGCACTTGTTTGCTGCTTTTCCTTCACTCTGCGGTCCGACTCATCCCAAACCAACTCAATTGTGTTGAGGTCGGGTGATTGTGGCGGTTCACTTACTCTGCATCTCACAAGTTCTCGCAGTTCGAACCAAAAATCTCATTTGGACTCATCAGACCAAATGACAGATTTCCACCGGTCTAATGTCCATTGTTCATGTTTCCTGGCTCAAGCAAGTCTTTTCTTATTATTGGTGTCCTTTAGTAGTGGTTTCTTTGCAGAAATTCGACCATGAAGTCCTGATTCACACAGTCTCCTCTGAACAGTTGATGTTGAGATGTCTGTTACTTGAACTCTGTGAAGCATTTATTTGGGCTGCAATCTGAGGCTGGTAACTTTAATGAACTTATCCTCTGCAGCAGAGGTAACTCTGGGTCTTCCTTTCCTGTGTGGCGGTCCTCATGAGAGCCAGTTCCATCATAGCGCTTGATGGTTTGTGCGACTGCACTTGAAGAAACTTTCAAACTTCTTGAAATGTTCCAGATTGACTGACCTTCATGTCTTAAAGTAATGATGGTCTGTTTCTCTTTGCTTATTTGAGCTGTTCTTGCCATAATTTGGTCTTGGTATTTTACCAAATAGGGCTATCTTCTGTATACCATCCCTACCTTGTCACAAAACAACTGATTGGCTCAAACGCATTCCAAAGGAAATAAATTCCACAAATGAACTTTTAACAAGGCACACCTGTTCATTTGGATCTGCCATTTTTTTTTTTTCAAATTTTGCCTAAAATGACATACCCAAATCTAACTGCCTGTAGCTCAGGCCCTGAAGCAAGGATATACATGTTCTTAATACCATTTGAAAGGAAACACTTTAAAGTTTGTGGAAATGTTAAATTAATGTAGGAGAATATAACACATTAGATCTGGTAAAAGATAATACAAAGAAAAAACATGTTGTTTTTGGTACCATCTTTGAATTGCCAGATAAAGGTCATAATGTGTTATTCCAGCCCAGGTGTAATTTAGATCAAGACTGCCCAAAGGTGCCTAATTGGTTAATTAATACACGTTCAAGTTCATAACTGTGCTCTCTCTCCTCAAACAATAGCATGGTGTTCTCTCACTGTAATAGATACTGTCAATTGGACAGTGCAGATAGATTAATGAGAATTTAAGCTTTCTGCCAATATCAGATATGTCTATGTCCTGGGAAATGTCTATGTCCTTGTTTCTTACAGCCTCATGCTAATCACATTAGCCTATGTTAGCTCAACCGTCCTGACGGGGGGACAACGACACACCGATCCTGTCGATGTTAATTGAAATGCATTCCAGGTGACTTCCTCTTGAAGCTGCACAAGGATCATCTCCAGACTACCTGTTTATGTGGAATAGATTTGATGTCCTATTGATCGTAGCTTCGTATGGTTTTAGTAACCGTCTCAGTGTGATTTCAGCCATGAATCTCAGAATTGTGCTGATTTACATGGTAACCATGACATGACCATTTTTTGTATGGCTGTCAATGACTGCATGTCTCCATGGCATAAATTTATAACGGCTGTATAATTCTGTTTAGTTTCAAAGCCTAGTTTTAAACTGCATTACTGTACATCAGCTCTCACTTCTGTTCATGTCAGTATAAAGTGTTTTTTAATTATTCTTTTTGTTTGCCATTTTTTTTCTGGTAGGTGTCTCTGGAGCTGAAGAATGCCAGCATCATCTTCGACCACAGCCATCACACCCCAGAGTCCCTGGCTGAGGCTGTGGAGGACATGGGGTTTGACTCCATCCTCTCAGACACTAGCACATCCTCCACGGTGCTCACGGAGACCCAGCTGGTCCCCATCCCAGCCCTTCTCACCCCCGAAGCCCAACAGGAGGCTCTGACCAAGCTAGCTCAGCTCCAGGGGGTCCTGGAGGTCCAGGAGAACAAGGACCAGAGGGGAGTGTCTGTTACCTTCATCCCTGCCCTGATCAGTGTAGTGCAGCTGGGGGAGGTGGTTAGTAGCTTGGCCCCACTCCTGGAGGTCCCTACATCCAATAGCCCAACAGAGGAAACTCTTGTCTCAGTCCCAGCTCCTGCCACAGTCACAGTGTCAGCCCCGGCCACATCCTCACAGCCTCAGCTGGTGAAGATGCGGATCGAGGGCATGGTCTGTCTGTCCTGCACCACCACCATCGAAGGGAAGATTGGCAAGCTCAAAGGAGTTGAGAAAATCAAAGGTAACTTTGTTACTTTGTATTGCGTAGTAGTCACCGGTTTTACACTGAAGGCCATTATCATTTGATCGTGAATCAATGAGTTCTGATCAAGTGTAGTGCTGATCTTGCTAAAGGTCCGATGCAGCTGTTTTAATCTCAATATCAAATCATTTCTTGGTAACAATGAAGTGCCTTACTGTGATTTTTTTTCAATAAAAATGGTAAAAAAACAAACAAATAGCTTCTTAGCGAAGAGCAATTTCTCAAGCAAGACTTCTGCTTGGATTGTCTGGCGGTGGTCTGAGCGGGGAGGGGAAAACTGGAATTATTGGCAGAGATGTTGAACTCTCTTTCTTATTGATCTATTCACGACACTGAACAAAAATATAAACTCAACATGTAAAGTGTTGGTCCCATGAGCTGAAATAAAAGAGAAACACAATGCCACACGTCTCAAGTTTTTAGGGAGCAGCAATGTCCACCAGAGCTGTTGCCATGGTATTTAGTGTTCATTTCATAAGCCGCCACCGTCAATTTAGAGAATGTGTCAGTATGCCAACCGGCCTCACAACTGCAGACCGCGTGTAACCATGACAACCCAGTACATTACCTCCACATCCGGCTTCTTCCCCTGCGAGATCATCTGAGGGGGTGCTGAGGAGTATCTCTGTCTGTAATAAAGAGGTTTTTTTTGGGGGGGGGGCTCATTCTGATTGGCTGGGCCAGCCTCCAAAGTGGGTGGGCCCAAGCCCACCCAGGGCTGCGCTCCTGCCCAGTCATGTGGCGTCCATAGATTAGGGCTTAATGAATTTACTTAAACATTGCCTGATTTCCTTCTATGAACTGTAACTCAGTAAAATCTTAGAAATTGTTGCATGTTGTGTTTTATTTTTTTTTAAAGTATCATTTACCAGCTGGTGATGTCATCAGGCAGGCCCAAAATTCCATCCAGCTAAAACAGGCTGAAACTCATAGTGTGTGTGTGTGTGTGTGTGTGTGTGTGTGTGTGTGTGTGTGTGTGTGTGTGTGTGTGTGTGTGTGTGTGTGTGTGTGTGTGTGTGTGGAAAATAAAAATTGACTGCACTGGTCCTTTATCTGACTTTGCATTCTATAGTGATGAATGAATATGTGAAGTTGTAGTAGTCTCGTATTCTCACTTAACATTAACTTGCATTTCAAGGTCAGGAATAATCTGTATTAAAAAAAAAAACTCAATCATGTTTTTCTGTCCTCATCACAGTGATACTTTTGGATTCCTGGAGATTATAATTTATGAATGTTTCCCTTGTGTGTTCTCCGCCAGTGGTTCTAGACTCCCAGGAGGCCACTGTTCTCTACCTGCCATACCTCATCACTATCGACGACATCATCGCCCAGATCGCCAAGGCAGGCTTCAAAGCCACACCCAAGTCCAAGCCCCGCCCCCTGCAGCTGTCCGTCAGCGAGATGGAGCGGTTGCTAAGCGCTGCCCTATCCCCCCCACCGCCAGTGGAATGTTCCACTGAGGATTCTGAGGTGTCCACAGACTCGGCCCAGACTACCCTCAGGGTGACGGGCATGCACTGCCGCTCCTGTGTGGTAAACATCCAGGATAACATCTCCAAGCTGGCTGGGGTGACCTCCATAGAGGTATTGTTGGAGAGCGAGAGCGCCTCCATCCACTACGACCCGGGGAGAGTGACTGTG